>NW_020528379.1:0-339129 GCF_003368295.1 Carassius auratus
TGAGCGACCAAACCACTAAGAAAGAGAGTATAGAAGAAAACTAACGTTACAACGCATATAGATTCAGAATACAATTGTTAAAGTATTTTTTTTTTTTTTTTTTGTTAAATGTTGATTTGTAAATGATATTTTTATTACTCCGTTAGATTTACTCATCGTGTTCGGATAGCGGATGACACAATTCACTTTGTTTTAAGACTCCTGTAAGTTCATGCTAACTCTCGCGTGGGAAAGAGAGCGGGTGAGCGTATTCTATTCATTTAAGAAAAATTATTAAACATTTGCCCAAACTTTTTTATTATTTTGACAAACACAACACAACGACATTAAAGAATGTTATCAGTTCCTACGGCCATTCTTTCGATTCAAATAAAGCAACATCTCTTGTGTACGTGTGTATGTGCTAAACATCTTTGCTTCTCCACTTCTCCAGATTTGTTAGATGGGCTACCGTTGTAATACAAACACATTTGAGAACTACGACGTTCTCACTTTTGTAACGGTTATAGAAAAATACCGTACACACTTTTGCATTTCATAATTCAGTGATTTTAGCTGTAATGGTCACATAAGACAAAAATTGTCAATGTGTGACTCGTAAACATGTATATTCATTTTTATTTATTTTTACCAGAGATAGTCGACCGATCTGTTGACACGTTGTTTTGCAGTTTTCTCAGACTGCGGTCAAACATACACTGCCTGTTCATAGGAATTTTATGTATGACAATATCGCCCCAACATCGAGAGCTCTTGTTCATATAGCCGATGACCACATTCACATTGTTTCAGCATTTGCCGCTTGACATTAAAGAGTAGGCCTATGCGTACTCCCCTTCGGTCGTAAGCATTATCATCTACCGTGCGCTGAGATTTTTCTGCTTTGTCCACTTTTGACGGATTTGCTAGAGGGACTGTCACCTTGTTGTAACGTGATTACGTTTAAGATCCATAAGATTGCACTACATTCACCTGAAAAGGTTATACTCTTTTATACAGGAAATGTGTATCAGAATAACAATTACCTAATAGTGAAATCCACTCTTCTAAACTATTGTGAAAACTTTTAATGTTGATCGGCCCAACAGCCGTGTATTTTTCATTGTTTTTTAGATAAAGACTATTCTCAGAGTTTGGCCAACAGACAAAACATGAACAAAATAGAGTACAAGATGATAAAAAATGATTGTCAAGAGAGTGTTTAAACTGAGATTGTGATGCACTTTAGAGCTTTTTTCTGGTCTACCTGTGTCACAAAGACACATAATAGCCACTACCTCGACTTTTAAAATGAGTCTTACCATCTTCTGTTATGACTGTTACACTTAATACAAACCCATCTACAACACTAAAGTTAGACATTAAAAATCATGGATGTCATGGATGTGGTATTTTCATCGTATGCATCTCTAAACAGTACTTCAATAAATAAACCGCTGTTGATAAGTCGTTCATTTAAGTGAGAGGCGGGATGATTTTGACCGTTTTAGTCATTCATCGTGCTTAAGGTCTGATCCGGAAAACGCACTACAACCATAACTGCGCTTTGTCGCGTCTAATAACCCATTCTTCTTTAAGAAAACCGCGAGGCGAACAGTTTCTGACATCTATTAATTCACTTCATTTTTTTCACCACCGCAAATGTTTTGTTTAGCATACATGTTAGTTTTAGTCAGTTACATAGGCGTCACGCATGAAGTTTTAGTTATTTTAAATAATTATGATAGAGTTACAGGTTTAGGTAAGTGGGGTGCCTGTAAGCGGTGACAACTTCGAGCATCGGAGACGACGGTGCTACTCAAACGCACATAGCGTTATCTTTTAACAAAAACTATCGTATTACGCGTTACTAAGACAAAAATCTGTAACAGCGTTCATTAATATGTTGAAATGAAATGACATACAAAACTTTATAATGACCGTATAGCCTAACACCGCATAGACAAATGTTTGTTCTAACGCTTTCGCCCAAAAATTGCCTAAATTTCTTAACGGACGCTAGAGCGAACTGTAAACCACACACTTTCTCATCGCATTATGCTAAGAAACTGCACATGGTTAAAGCTATTACACCATAAACTGTCTAAAGTTGTTAATGTACAAGCACAGTAACTATTTCTACAAAAAAAATATCATTGCACTACTCTTTTTTTTGCATATAATACATCGTTCAACAATACTTTTGCACACTCATTCGACCGTATTTATTACCGCCGTTCTCGACGTTCCTGCTGTTCATAATGTATATATAATCCTTCATTGCTCCGTTCATAATGTACATACGATCCCTACATTGCATTCATATTTATATTCTGTATATACTCTGATCGATATTGTACGTATATAGCAACTACACTGTACCATCATAGCTTTACTTACTCTGCACTTTTATGTATATAAAACACTATATTCTCGCGCTTCTGGTGAGATGCTAACCGCATTTCATTAGCTCTGTACTTGTACTCTGCATAATGACAATAAAGTTGAATCTAATCTAATCTAAACAAGTACAATCTTCCAAGACTTTGCTCAGTCTTTTTGTTTCAATTTGTTTAAACGACTTTCGCATTCTTATCTTATTTTTCACCAACTAAGCGTAATTCCTAGGCCTTGCGGATTGGTTTTCAAAGTTTTGGCCCTCAAACTCCTTGTTCATACGTAGCGATATCTCTGTGAATTTGCTCGATTTCATAAAATATCTTTTACGTTATATCATTATCCTATCCTAGTTTATATCAGATACAAGTTTGTTTCTTCATATTTCTCTTACATCTACCCCCCGTTAGAGTATCCGCGACAGTATACTCATTGTAATGTGCTAAATCATTAAATCCAAAAAAATGAACTCTGAGAAGAATATCCGATGAGAGGATTCAAACTTTTATTTCAACAAAACAGTGTTGAATTTACAATGAAGTAATGAAGAAAGTGATCAAATTGTTATTACAAACAATAGGGATGACATGACATCACAAGTTATCTAGCCAGAAAAGAAAATCTCGGCAGGCCCTCAAGTTTTGTTCTACTATGAAATCAACGACGGTTTCAATAATTTCAGGTATGGCGAAACCATAATGTTTAGCGACTAACATCACACACAAATCCGTTATGCACGTACACAGACAGAGAGTCTAGTTAATGTACATCTCGCCCGCTACATTCGGCCGTCACATACAGAATTTTTCTGGTCGTTACACAAATCGGCGCCTTGCTGGTCGTATACAAGCTCGTCAAATCGGGCCACGGATTATTTTTCAGTCTTCTTACAACGTCCATTTCTTTCTTGAGATTTGTTACGCGCTTGGAATCCGTCGTACAATCATGATTCGGATCAGACGCATCGTCTATGATTTTACGCATCAGATCAATCATTTGCTCTCTGTAACATTGTTTAAAACATAGAGTCTATGTTGGCTTTTACAGGACACATCTTTCCTTCGTCACCCGCCGCACTCCACTCGATCATCCGCAGCAGCGCTGGTAGTAGCAGACATCCTTTTCAGAATTTGTTCCAAGAAGTAAACCGAGCGTTTTTTTAAATCCACGACGATCCAGTGTTTTTAAAATCCACGACGATCCAGTGTTTTTTCAAATGGTTCAGATCCGTCGAAGCCTTATTATTTGAAAATTTGAGAGTGCGTCAGTTTCAGACAAAGCCGTTTCTGTCAGTCCAGGTAGATACTGACAGATACTCCATCGACCGCGCTGTAAAACCCTTGTTCGCAGATCATAAGAAAACCTGCGATAACTGCAGAGTTTATGAGGTCAGCCGCTCACAGGGTATAAAGACTAGCCGTAGTCACGAGGAAGTAGCGGTGGATCTTCTGTACATTCGAGCAAAAAAAAAAAAGGTGTTGCGCTCAAAAAGCAGAGGAGGGTGAAGGGCCGTAGTTAGGGGTTTGACTTGCGAGAAATATGAAGAAACAAACTTGTATCTGATATAAACTAGGATAGGATAATGATATAACGTAAAAGATATTTTATGAAATCGAGCAAATTCACAGAGATATCGCTACGTATGAACAAGGAGTTTGAGGGCCAAAACTTGAAAACAATCCGCAAGGCCTAGGATTACGCTTAGTTGGTGAAAATAAGATAAGAATGCGAAAGTCGTTTAAACAAATTGAAACAAAAAGACTGAGCAAAGTCTTGGAAGATTGTACTTGTTTAGATTAGATTAGATTCAACTTTATTGTCATTATGCAGAGTACAAGTACAGAGCTAATGAAATGCGGTTAGCATCTCACCAGAAGCGCGAGAATATAGTGTTTTATATACATAAAAGTGCAGAGTAAGTAAAGCTATGATGTACAGTGTAGTTGCTATATACGTACAATATCGATCAGAGTATATACAGAATATAAATATGAATGCAATGTAGGGATCGTATGTACATTATGAACGGAGCAATGAAGGATTATATATACATTATGAACAGCAGGAACGTGAGAACGGCGGTAATAAATACGGTCGAATGAGTGTGCAAAAGTATTGTTGAACGATGTATTATATGCAAAAAAAGAGTAGTGCAATGATATTTTTTTTGTAGAAATAGTTACTGTGCTTGTACATTAACAACTTTAGACAGTTTATGGTGTAATAGCTTTAACCATGTGCAGTTTCTTAGCATAATGCGATGAGAAAGTGTGTGGTTTACAGTTCGCTCTAGCGTCCGTTAAGAAATTTAGGCAATTTTTGGGCGAAAGCGTTAGAACAAACATTTGTCTATGCGGTGTTAGGCTATACGGTCATTATAAAGTTTTGTATGTTCATTTTCATTTCAACATATTAATGAACGCTGTTACAGATTTTGTCTTAGTAACGCGTACTACGATAGTTTTTGTTAAAAGATAACGCTATGTGCGATTTGAGTAGCACCGTCGTCTCCGATGCTCGAAGTTGTCACCGCTTACAGGCACCCCACTTACCTAAACCTGTAACTCTATCATAATTATTTAAAATAACTATAAACTTCATGCGTGACGCCTATGTAACTGACTAAAACTAACATGTATGCTAAACAAAACATTTGCGGTGGTGAAAAAAATGAAGTGAATTAATAGATGTCAGAAACTGTTCGCCTCGCGGTTTTCTTAAAGAAGAATGGGTTATGTAGACGCGACAAAGCGCAGTTATGGTTGTAGTGTGTTTTCCGGATCAGACCTTAAGCACAATGAATGACTTAAACGGTCAAAATCATCCCGCCTCTCACTTAAATGAACGACTTATCAACAGCGGTTTATTTATTGAAGTACTGTTTAGAGATGCATACGATGAAAATACCACATCCATGACATCCATGATTTTTAATGTCTAACTTTAGTGTTGTAGATGGGTTTGTATTAAGTGTAACAGTCATAACAGAAGATGGTAAGACTCATTTTAAAAGTCGAGGTAGTGGCTATTATGTGTCTTTGTGACACAGGTAGACCAGAAAAAAAAGCTCTAAAGTGCATCACAAGCTCAGTTTAAACACTCTCTTGACAATCATTTAATCATCTTGTACTCTATTTTGTTCATGTTTTTGTCTGTTGGCCAAACTCTGAGACTAGTCTTTATCTAAAAAACAATGAAAAAGATACACGGCTGTTGGGACAGATCAACATTAAAAGTTTTCACAATAGTTTAGAAGAGTGGATTTCACTATTAGGTAATTGTTATTCTGATACACATTTCCTGTATAAAAGAGTATAACCTTTTCAGGTGAATGTAGTGCAATCTTATGGATCTTAAACGTAATCACGTTACAACAAGGTGACAGTCCCTCTAGCAAATCCGTCAAAAGTGGACAAAGCAGAAAAATCTCAGCGCACGGTAGATGATAATGCTTACGACCGAAGGGGAGTACGCATAGGCCTACTCTTTAATGTCAAGCGGCAAATGCTGAAACAATGTGAATGTGGTCATCGGCTATATGAACAAGAGCTCTCGATGTTGGGGCGATATTGTCATACATAAAATTCCTATGAACAGGCAGTGTATGTTTGACCGCAGTCTGAGAAAACTGCAAAACAACGTGTCAACAGATCGGTCGACTATCTCTGGTAAAAATAAATAAATGAATTATACATGTTTACGAGTCACACATTGACAATTTTTGTCTTATGTGACCATTACAGCTAAAATCACTGAATTATGAAATGCAAAAGTGTGTACGGTATTTTTCTATAACCGTTACAAAAGTGAGAACGTCGTAGTTCTCAAATGTGTTTGTATTACAACGGTAGCCCATCTAACAAATCTGGAGAAGTGGAGAAGCAAAGATGTTTAGCACATACACACGTACACAAGAGATGTTGCTTTATTTGAATCGAAGAAGATGGTCGTAGGAACTGATAACATTCTTTAATGTCGTTGTGTTGTGTTTTGTCAAAATAATAAAAAAGTTTGGGCAAATGTTTAATAATTTTTCTTAAATGAATAGAATACGCTCACCCCGCTCTCTTTCCCACGCGAGAGTTAGCATGAACTTACAGGAGTCTTAAAACAAAATGTGAATTGTGTCATCCGCTATCCGAACACGATGAGTAAATCTAACGGAGTAATAAAAATATCATTTACAAATCAACATTTAACAAAAAAAAAAAAAAAAAATACTTTAACAATTGTATTCTGAATTCTATATGCGTTGTAAACGTTAGTTTTCTTGCTATACTCTCTTTCTTAGTGGTTTGGTCGCTCAAATACACAAAAGGTTATGGATAAAATGTATCTCACAAGAGTGTGGAAACTTTAACGCGCTCAAACGTAAACGAGTGTACCGTTTGATTTGTTTAGGTTGTAATAGTTTAAAGTGTAAAACAGCTAGACTTCATTTTTGCTTCGATGCTTCATGCGATCACACTTTTGGACAGACACAAAGTTGAGCTAAAAGAAATATCTCGAAGAGAAAAACTGTAACTTAATTTCTTAATTTTCATTTATTCCTATTACGATGACGCCGCACAAAGATCGCATAAAAACCTAGGATCCGACAAACAAATTGTGAACGGACCTCCGAAATCTTGATAGGGCTAAATCTCGAGGTGTAAGAAAAATGTGATTTACAAAACATTTTGATTCTTAGATGTGAAACACCCTTGACATAATCTGTTGGCATCTACAAAACAGTCAAAGTGTATGTTTTCTGTTCTAGGTAAGAACATTTACACCGAGTGTTATAGGCCGGGTAAATAATTTGAAAATAGTATTTCTGTCGAATGAGAAAAGTTCAGCGTACATTTAAAAAAAATTCTGATGTAGAAATTATGTTTCAGCCAAACACATCCAAAGAGAAAGAGTTTTCTACTCGTGTGAGAAAAGCACTCAGGTGGATAAATTATATGAAGAGACCATAGACGGTGTGCCTTGCTTTAGTGACACACAATGTGTTTAAACACATTTCAAATTGTGGGTGTAATTATTTTAGTGACTTTAAGCAAGATGTATTTTTGTTATTTTACAGTACGCATACAATCTACAGGATAGAAGGATGGGGATACAGTAAAATACAACTATAAACTTTAAGAAATTACACTATTGTAAAGGGATCTTACAGTAGGCTAAATGAAAAGCACTACGTAATAAGGCTGAAGGGCAAACAACTGATGGAAAACACACGTTGGGGGGATACTGTCGGTTAAATATATTGTTTTAAATAAGGATTTAAATACAAAAGTAAGTACTTTTAATACAAAACATATAAAATAGAACTACAGCCTGTTAGATGTACAGGCGGTCATTTTAATATTTTTGCTTTTAAATGGAGGTATTTTGGGACGGCTAAGCAGAGGGCCTGCAAATGTCTTTCCTGATCTGTGTCTGAAAGTACCGTAGATATGTGAAAGGTTTACGACCGTAACAACGCACATAAATTACATCTCTAGGACGCGTGGGTCTTTCCTGAACCATCTTTAATGGTTGAATACGATCGAGGGTCTTTCTTCTAAAAGATAAAGCAACTTCATCTAAACTTCACAGTCTATACTGTGACAAACAAACGAGCTCCTCAGCATAGATTTAAAGCAAAATCAATATTTTAAGTTTTATTTTTAAAAAACATACAGAAAGACTTTGGCTTCATGTTTCATTGTGTGTGTGTGTGTGTGTGTGTGTGTGTGAGAGAGAGAGAGAGAGAGAGAGAGAGGGAGAGGGAAAGGGAGAGAGAAAGAGAGAGTGTGTGTGTGTGTGTGTGTGTGTGTGAGAGAGAGGGGGGAGAGAGTGTGTGTGTGTGTGTGTGTGTGGGTGGGTGGGTGTGAGGGAGAGAGAGAGAGAGAGAGAGAGAGAGATGGTATGAAAACTTTGAAAATGGTGCTAAAAATAAGAACTTTAAAGAATCTAAAGTGATTAATGCATGATGCATCTAATATAATATAATCATATATATGATATATGATATAATATGATATAAATAATTTTTTATTATATAATATTATATAAAAATCTAAAATATTTTAGGTAATATATATCATCATTTTGTTGAATTAAGAATCAACGGACATCAGATGTACTAGGGGTACTGATTATTAAAAAAAACATTACATTAATGTTAGCTTTGAAATAATGTACACCATTGACTTAGATCATGCGGTCTGGAACTCCACCCTCGCCTGCGCGGGGTGTGTGTGAAGCAGCCCCTCGGGTCTCACATACATTTCACTACGAGGACCTGTGAGATTCTGTTTATGATTTAATCATTTTTATGTTATTTTATAAGTCGTATTATTTTATTTTGGGGATATTTCATTCATGTTTGGACATCTCTCACCGGTCTAAAACTGTAAGGGATCATTTTTTATATGTATCATCAGAAATGTTTATTGTATATATACTATGCTATCACATTTAAAATAAGTTATCTTTTAAAAAAAAAAGAAGAGTATGGTGTGTTTTTTAAGTTTGATTAACTTAAATGTTGAATACCTTTTTTTGTTTAATGAATTGCTTTAGTAGCCCGATGTCATTATATAATTATTTATTTTCATATTCTTTAACCCCTGGAGTCTGAGTGGGTTTTGGGGGGACTGGAGATATTTTGACACCCCTCAGACGTTGGTGTTTTTCATTATCCTAAAACGTATTAATGGCTAAAAGTCTGAATATCCATAATATGTGATCAGCATGATTTTACACGTCTGTAATTTTGAGAAGGCTGCGTTTATGATTAGTTTTTGTTTAAAATATGTTTAAAATGTGTTTGTATATGTTGTATAAGTATTGATTGAACACATGATTAAAAAAAATGTATGATAAAATTATTTGTTTTGGTTTAGTAACATGTCTGTTACTGCGATGTGTTTTATAAAAATGATGAATACTTGTTTAAAATGTATGTTCCGGTTTAGTAACATGCCGTCATATATAATTTAATATTGTTTAAAATAGAGATAAGTCTCTTTTTTAACTTGATAGGTCCACGCGTATGTCCGCTTGTTTATATGGTTTATCAGAATACAAATTTGTATAGCGCCGTGGATATTATAGTGATATAACAAGGTACGTGTGGCTTATGATGAAATTTATAGGCTAGTCATAATTCAGATCGCTTAAAAGTGTACATGCATGCAGCATTTTATTGTATGGTGGTACTGTAGGTGTACGGTTAAAATAAATAATTAAACAGCTTTTTGAAAAAGATATGATATAAAGATGGATATAAAAGGTTTTGAATATAATATAGAAAATGTCTTGCAACAAAAAATGTGAAATGAATTTAACTGAATTGTGTCAATGACACGTCCGGGTTCCTCAATAGACCATATTCTTCATTCTGTTCAATTATATATTCCCCGATCCTGGTAAAATGTATATTTTTAGTGATGAACAAAACTAATGTAAATGTTTTGTTTTATATTGTTTGTGAATGTATAATGTGTTTATATTCATTAAAAGAAGAAAATAAGACTTGGAGACGAATGTGTGTACACAGGCATTAGAGGGAGAGAGAGAGGGGTACAAGAGATGCTAGCCGCTCGCCCACCGTAATTCATAGGTCAACCGTCAGAAAACTGTCAAAATCATGGTACTCCCGCGTGAGATACGTTTGGTTTTAATTAAAAAATGGCTTTGAAGATATTATGATTGGTTGGTAAATTCCGACGAGTGTGCACTGTGGCGTGCAAACACAGACGCTGTGAATACTTGCAGGTCAGGATCAAAGGTGTGTGAAAACATCTCTTTTCTGCTCTCTAAAAAGAAAAAAAAATTGGATCTTGTTTTATCTGAAACAGTCGGTTTCAGTATATTTTTTATACAGTTTAATTTATAACCTTTTTTAAAAGAACAGAATGTTTTTTCAACCTTGGTTAAATTGCTTTACATTATATAAATTATAGAATGTTTTATATATAAATGTGAAATAACTAAAATGTGTTTTAGATTATATAAATTATAAAATGTTTTATATATATAAATGTGAAATAATTAAAATGTGTTTTAGATTATATAAATTATATAATGTTTTATATATATAAATGTGAAATAATTAAAATGTGTTTTCAACCTTTAATTGTGTTTTAGATTATATAAATTATATAATGTTTATATATATATATATATATATATATATATATATATATATATATATATATATATATATATATATATATATGTGAAATAATTAAAATGTGTTTTAGATTATATAAATTATATGATGTTTTATATATATATAAATGTAGAACACACCGATCCCATCTATACACCGCTCAAGAATGTAATGGGAGGGGGGAGAAGCCGTATAACCACACACACACACACATAACCTTATAACTGTGATAAACTTCAAACAAGCTAACTGACACAAACTTCAAACAAACTAACTGACACAGAGTTCAAACAACTGGCACACACTTCAAACAAACTAACGGTCAATAGGGTAAAACTTTCTGTCAAAAGCACATGATCGATGATTGGGGAGTCTTTCATATACCGTTTTAATTTAGAACTAACAGGTCAATAGGGTAAAACTTTCTGTCAAAACCATATGATCGATGCGTGGAAAGGTCATAGGTTAACCCTTGATCTCATTTGTCCCGCCCATCCATCATAAGGTTACCGGAAGTTCAACCTGTCAAAAGGTCAAAGGTCAAAGTCATAAATCATCTTGACAGAAGCTATAGTATATCTACTACTATTGTGTACCCTCTAAAATTTTCTGTGGACCCCCTAAAGAATCTTGCAGCTATCTGGGGGTCTCCAGTAACAATCTGATTGGCCTCTTTAGTCCACCGTATATGGAGCATCCCTTGCAACTATGTATGGCACAGTGTGTACGTGGCCTTTGTTATTTAATCAATTTTAATATTTGTGTAGACAAAAGAAAATCTGCTTTAAATAATGCATGAAAAATACCTTCAAGGCTATCCATGTTAGCTTGCAAGGGGAAAAATATAAATTTGTCATGAATGGGAAACCGTATGACCTTGCAACAAGAGCTCTCCAAGAGCTTTAAACAACAATTCCCATTACAGGAGGCCTTACAATTGACTTGCTGGAGCTTGACATATTAAGCAGACATCCAGCAAAGGCAGGAAAAGCAAAGTCAGAGCATCTTAAAGGATTACCTGCTTGTACTTCCTGTAACAGCGCTGAATGACAGCGGTGGCTACTTCCTGTTGCTCGCGCAGTGGGCGTCCCTGCAGGAAGAGAGTTAAATTGGTTAGTCTGAGGAGCGGGCAACACTTGGGAGACGCCCACTAGGCTGTTCACTTACAGGAGAATGAAAGTGATAGAAAAAAGACACCCCTCTTGCATAGCTGCAGCTGGTGCTGAGAGAGCAGACAACTCTGAGCACAAGTGTCAGTTTGGCCATCTGGTGAATCTTTGTGGGAACACATTTCAGGCAGCAATGACTCCTTATATAAAGCCAGGCCATGCGCTGGTTAAGCCACCTTACCCATGCTGATGCTGTGGGGACTGACTACTCTGTGACTGTGTGTTTATGATCTCATAAGGAAGGACAAAGCAGGAAGGAGACAGAGGGTTCCTACCAATACCTGTGCATTGACATTTACATCCTGTCTTTATCACACATCAACACAGTGCATAGCACCCGAGCCCCTGGCCTGTACCTTGTACTTGCGAAAAGTGGTCTGCACCAGCCGTGCAGCTTCGTAGAGCTCCCTCTGCTCGGGGTCGGACAGTGTGAGCTGGGCTAGCTCTCTCTCCACTTTGCTGTTGGAGGCTCTGAGAAACTCACTCCACTCAGATGGAGCAGGCAAGGCCGGCTTCTCAAATGGGCCCTCACGCATGGGCGAGTTACCCGGGCTCAGGCTAGGGTTGGAGGGAGGCGTCAGGGGTTCACTGTATATGGGACTGCTCAAAGAAACAAAACACACATACATACATACATACATGGAGTTAGCAGGGTCTAGACATAAATGTTATTTCTCTGAATGTTTTTTGATATTTAGTATAATTATTTTGAGAAAAATGTCATGTTATATAAATTATATATACACACTACTGTTCAAAAGTTTGAGGCCTGGAAGGATTGTTTATGTTATATATATATATATATATTTTTTTTTTTTCCAAATGTAATTTATTCCTGAAGTGCCATGTGATCTTCAGAAATATCAAAAGATTCTAATACGCTGTTTTGGAGCTCAATAAGCAGTTGTTACTATTATCAATGCTGAAAACATATTAGCATTGTTGAAAACATTACTGTAACTGCGCTGCTTAATATATTTTTTTAAAACCTTGATACATTTTTTCAGTGCACTTTAATGAAAAAAGTTCAACAGATTAAAATATTTTTATTGCTATGTTCTCATTAATTAATTGTTTAAAAGTTCTTTATTTCTTTTTAGAATTTTCAAAAAGAGTTAGAACTAAATCTACATCATTGCCTTTTTGGTTCATGCTATATATTAATGCTTCATGTACTTGTTCAGAGACTTTTCCCATACATCGTAAGGTGTTTTATATTTTTTTATTGAAAAATTCTGAAATCTTTGAATATTGGTCACTGCATATTAGTTCATATGTATATTAAAGTAATGATGTCCACTAACCTAAAGTGGATGATGCTGGGCAGGTGTTCCACGTCTCCCAGGTAACTGGCTAGCCAGCTCATGGTGTTGGTGAGCCCACTGTTGTCCAGAGGACCAGACTCCATGGTTGGAAAATGTTCCCGCTTGATACGCTCTGGAGTGGCATCAATGATGTGCTCTGCCAGGCTCATCATATTCGCCTGCGAGGAACACAAACACATGCATTCAGTGTTACACAAGCACAGACTTTCTGTTGTTACAAAATGCACACATACTCACAAACCCGTCAGATCAATCAAGCGCAAGGATGTTTACTTTGGAGGAACACACTACTACAGCCCCTCTATCCCCATAGAGTGACAGAGATGTATGGGGCTGGACTAACTCCTGGCAATGGGAACAAATCAATGGCAGAAGTGTATTTTGTGGTGACAAAGGTCTTGGCAGAGAGTAGGGCCGTGGCCACCGCTCTCTAATGGTGATTTCACATGACAGCAGGATGGATGGTGCTCCATATTCCCCTTGGCCTTTCTATGCTTGTAGCTGTGATTGTTTGCAGAGTCTATTTAGTGACAAATGTATCAGTACAGGTGTACATGAGGCTGGCTGACTGTGAGCGAGTGCCATTCAGGGAACCGTATGAGTTCGCTTATGTGCACTTTTCTCACCTGCAGGTCCTCCATGTGAGAGAGGCAGTCCTGGTTCTCTAGATCCTCCTTGTAAGAAAGTATCTCAGTGTCAACTATCTCTCTCTCCACCATTCCCAGCATGCTGAGGGGTTCGCCACGCTGTCGCAACCGACTGGCCAACTTCTCCTTCCCTATGCCGCTGATGCCACTGTTCCTGAGCCCTTCTCTAGTGCCCCATTTATGCCCTCCACGGTAATAGGCCATCTTGGCTTGCTGGATGCCCACTGTCCCCAAACCCTCCTCAGAGACACTCTTATCCGGGCTGGATGGAGTGGAAAAAAGGGTCTTTGGGCTGGTTGACAGTTTATGTGTCTGCTGTTCCATGTTCAAGGAAACAGACATGGGTTTATCCAGCTGTGCTTGCACAAGCTCAGGGTTGGGCTTGTGTTTTTTGGCGAGGGGGAGGTCCCGCTGGCACTCGTTGCTGTAGTAGCTGGAGGGCTCTGATCTTGGTCTTCTTAAATCTAGGCACAAAAGAGAAAGATAGTTGCACTCAGAGGAGAGCATGGATACTCTGAAGTGCTATTAGTGATAATCTAAAAAACAAGACAGTTGGAATTAGATTATGCAGCAAGAGTTCACTTAAGCAAATGTAATAAGGTATTACATTAAGCAAGAAAATGTGTTATAATCTTTTTAGAAAAGCAAGTTCATCTGTTTTCTAAATAGTGCAGCTTTTCCAGTAATGAGCTACAAGTAGTGTTTTTTTTAACAAGTAGCCTTTACAACTTAGTGAGCTCTCCTAAAATGACCCCTTTCTGTCTCATATGTAGCGCTGGAAAGTCTGATTAATTTTAATGAATTAGTTCATTCAGATGGTGTGTAAATGAGCTAGTTCAAAAAGATGAGTGCAGATATCCCTGGCATTTCTCCTCTTTTCTATAACAAATTGTTTGGTTAAATGCTGCTGTTCGCTAATGATTTTCTTTTTTTCCAATATATTACTTTTTTTTGTTGAACTTAATGTTCATTTTTCTGTTAATGTTTAACGTTGTCAACCTCCTCAAGATTCATTCGCTCTCAGTAAAGACATTTAAGTCACAGAAGAGTTGATCTTAGCCATTGACTTCCACTGTTTTTTTCCCTCCATACTATGGATGTCAATGGCTGCCATCAACTGTTTGGTTGCCAACATTCTTCAAAATATCTCCTTTGTGCTCAACAGAAGAAAGAAAGTCATACAGGTTTGGAACAACTTGAGGCTAAGTAAATTAGCTTAGCTTAAATTAGCTTTTATGCATTTAGCAACTTTTTGTTAGCAGATTGCTAACTACTTTAGAGGTTCTCACCAAGGTTCTGGTTGGTGCAAGGGGTTGCAGTAGTGGTGTCTGTACCAGTGTTCTGCCCGCTGGGGGCCACCATACTGTCGCTGCCCCAGCTGACCATCCAGCTGTTAGAGGTGGGGATGTCAGGATTGGGAGAGAAAGACATGCTAGAGGTAGGGGGTAAGGAGGATGGGGTCTGCTGCTGCTGTTCCTCCCTCTGGAGCTGCTCCAGACACTCTGCCAGCTTGGTGTGGCCACGGGAACGGGCGATGGAGAGGGGCAGACGCCCTAGAGAGTCTGGGATGGCCAGTGCTCTCCGGTCCCACTTGTACAAGACCACAGCTGCCTCTAGGTGACCCAATGCACAAGCCCACATCTACAGCAAGGAAACAGAGAAAAATTGATATGGGAAAAGCAAAAAAAGGTACAGCTGATTGCCAAATTTACTAAGCTCAATTAAAACTGCTTGAGGAACACACCAGTGGAGTACAAGAGAAGTGATCCACGTTGAGAGGGTCCACCTCAAGTTCCAGATCAATGCTGTCTGCATGCTTCGTGCTGGATAAGACAACAAATACCATGTCTCATGCTTAGCAATGACAGGGGAAATAACACCAAATCAGCTAAAACATATTTACACATAGATGTAGACAGGTCTAAGTGTTCTTAACTCACCGCCATTTGATAAGAGTCTGGATGAGGGTGGCATAGCCTTGGCCTGCAGCAAGGTGTAGCAAGGTCATGCCCCGAAAGGTCTTGGAGTGAATCAGATGTTTGGATTTGGCCCAACAGGCCCTGTTCATCATCTTCTCACAAACAACAACCACACGACTCTCAAAAGAGCTTCCTGCTTGTCCCGAGACACACTGCAGAAGAAAATGGAGGGCCTGATATTTTCACAAACTACTAACAAATGGTCACAATCCACTGCTTTTTGCAATAGTTTTTATGGCTCAAACAGAAAAGCTGCAGCCATAATAACTATGCTTTTTTATGATTTCAGAAGTATCAGAAGCAAAAACTGTTAGCAAAACATTATTTGCATTTTAAAATTTCATTTTAAGTACCATGATGGAAAGACTTTAATATACGATTGAACATATGTGCTGCTATTTTAAAATTCATTCTAATCACACATGTACCAATGACTGATACTATACCTGAGACTGGCTGTTAACACCTCCATTTCCACCTCCTGCTCCCCCTGCCCCTCCAGTCCCTGCTGTTCCTCCGCTGCCCTGCTGCTGCTGACCAGCCATCTCAGCCATCCTGTGCTCCATCTGTTCCAGCCGCTCCAGGATGGACATTCTGAACTGGTTATCTGCAGAGGAACATTAATATCAGTTTAATCACAGTAGTGTAGAAAAAAAAAAGTAGAAAACTTGGGTTCCAACTTAAGTAAAGGATTCAAGTTAGCTACAAAATGTACAATTAAAAGAAAATAAGTCCGAAATATATTCTTCTTCAATCAGAGATGCAGGAGTAAAGTACTGGGACCAAGCACAGGTGAACTACAGTATAGCACCAGTACTATACAGTATTAGCCTGTTTCTGTGGCAACCTGCTGCTGCACGGTAACCAAGCGACAGGGGCATCCTGGGCTGTGGTTTGCTCCAGTGTCAGTTTTCTGATGAACGGAAAGGCACACTGAGAGATGGCAAAAGTGCAACAAGGTAGAAATAAAATCTAAATTGCCTGTGTAAGCAAAATGTATGTCTTTTGGACTAAAATATATATTTGTTTAATTCAGAGAGGCACGAATATCACAAAGCAGGCAGATGTTTTTGGTTGCCTGGTGAAAATGTCAGAAGTGGCGTTCAGAGGTCATGTACATAAAATTACACTGTTTGACAACTCAGTAAGAGTCTGGCTGCAACACGTGAACACAGAGTCTGTTCACACAAGTGCTGCTGTTGTTGTTAACTAAATGTTTTTAAATAGAAATATACAAATATGTATGTGATATAAAATGACTAAAACCGAAATAAAACTAAAATTAAAATCAAAACTGGTTCACACACATAATAAAATGTTAGTGGTTCTTACCTATGTAAAAAATGCATCATCATGAAGCTAGGGAATTGTGGGTTGTTGCCAAGCTGTTGCTGTGTGGTTTCTATAATGTCCTATGTGATTTTTAGCACACTGCTACATAGCTTCCAGGGTGTTCCATGTAGTTGCTAGGGTGTTTCGTATTGATCCAGGTCAAAAGGGCCCAGTCAAAACTAGCCACCATGACTCCTGGGTGCTCTGGATTGTTGTAAGGCTGTTGTACTGAATGGTTGCTAGGGCATTTATTTATGGTGGTTACTTTGTCTGTAAAGCTTTCATTCAAGTTCACAGCATTAATCTGCAGGACATGTTATTTTCAAAAGTTTAATACTTGAAGTTAAGGATTTGTTCAAATCTCTTAAACCACCTTAAAGCCTTAATAACTACCATTAATAAACCTTGGTGGGTAAGGACTTGCATTATTATATTTCATTTAAACTATTACTTATTGAATCAGTGGGCTTTAGTCTGCTTGCACTTTGTGTTAAAACTTTATTCAGATACCATGCAAGAGAGACAGAAAGAGAGACAGAAGGAAAGTATGCTACCTAGAGACTAAAGATGCCAAGAGAGAGGCCGTGTGGCAGCACCAGTTAGCAGCAGCATTGACATGTCTTTGTTCAGACACAGTGCTGCAGTCTGCTGCAGTGCAGATGATGTCATCTCCACCTGCTGCCACGAGTGTGCTCAAAATGCCACACACGTACACTGCAGAGGGAGAGGGGGTTAGGGGGAGGGCCTTTATTGCAGGGGGGTGGAGAAAGGGGAGGGACTACCACTCAAGAGCTGAAGCAACAACTTCCCATTTCTCCATAAATTACAAATGTGGCAGCTTATTAACACTGAGAGGAGATATTTAATGATATTAAATGAAATTCCAAACCCCAGGTTTCACATAACAATATATATTTTTTTTCTATTGAAAAATGTGTTATCACTTCCCCTTTTCTGTTCCATAAGCTATTAACACACACTACTTTCTTCAATAATGGCCATAAAGAATAAACTGGTTATCAGAAGTATTAGGTCTACACAATAATCGTTAAACTGATAATTATATTGCAGACGATTATGCTTAAGAAGCAGAAATTGTGATCACAGTCAAAATATAATTAATTATGCAGCCCTTGGAAGAATTATTAAAGAAAAATTAAGATAAATTAGGTAAAATTAAACTGAACTGCATTCAAACCCAAAAGTGTGGCAATAAACTGTTTAAATCATCTGGATTCAGCCAGATTTACTGAACAGAAAATATTTTTTTTCAAATAATAGGTTAGAGCAGTATGTTGCTTCAAAAAGCCAATATTTAAAAACATAGTGTTAACTGTGCATTACAACGTGTTTTTTTCTGGGTTCAGCATGTGCCAAATGACAAAAATAACACAGAAACTCTACTTTCGGCATCATGTCTGAGATTCTTCTAAGTGTGAATGCTGTAATTTATTAAGACGCCAAAGTGAATTTGAGCTACTCACACCATGTGTGAATCAGGCCAATGTCACCATGTCTGTCTCTCCAGTGACTGCCTTGTGTGAGCTGCCCTAAACTACCTCCAACATCTGCTTCTGCCTCTATGCAACCACTACTTTTTCTCCTCCTCTTTTCATCCCTCCTTTAGGAATGACTCATGGGCAATGAGTCTCGTTCATGGACGTCAGACATAAAGTGTGTATTTGAGAGCAGATCTTCATTAAAGGTCTATTCACTATTTATTCCTGTGGGAGACTTGATGAGTCAGGAGCTGAAGACTCTGAGTGTGCGTTTATATTCAGCTCAGGAACGGCTTCTATATCTTTGAGGATTCTGTCTATATACTAGTCAGATATACAAAAACAAACACCACACACACCTGGAATTATCACAGAGATATTAATGCTCTGTAATTCACCAAAATAGGCTACCAGAGTCTCACTTTGTCTAGTTCACTCTTCCTTGCATCTGATAATGCTACCTGGGCTGCACTCATTTGTTGCAATAAACCACTGCAATAATGTAATGCATTAATATATAATTCTTTGCAAGAGGATATAAGTGCCTTGTGGGCGTACCTGTTTTCATCTTTCTGCTTCATTAATGTTTACAGTTTCCACTTAAATGAGATTATACATAAAGCTTGCTTTCATATATACATATGAACAAACTGTTTACTGCACGATACTATGTTTTTAAGAAATAAAAAATTTCAGACAGCAGTTTGAAATTTTTTATCACACATGACCAAATTACATGCATATCCAATTGCTCAAGTGGCATCCATTTGTCTTTTTAGAAATAAAGTCAGTTATTAGCATTGTAAAACCAATTTTGTGCTAAAAAATCGTAACTCCTGGCAATCTGATGACATGCTAAAAAAAAGTAAATAAATAAAATATTACTTTCAGAATGAAAGGTCAAACTGAGTGCACTGCATTGAAGAATGCAGTATTCCAGGCAGTGTGTGCTGTTCTGTACTGCATATTTTGGAGAGTATGTTATAGATAATCTGAGAATTCAATGCATACAGAAAACTATATACTGCAGGCTCATAGAGCAGTATGGTAGCATGCTGCTATTCTTAACAGAATCCCATGTATGGCCATGTGGTGGATAATACCCCAGCTCTCCAGAATGATGGTGTTCTGGAGAACCCCCTTCCAGAATTAAGTTCCGCTGGTTGACGTAGGCTGGTATTTAGTGGAGGAGAGGGGGAGTGACGTTGGCAGAGGCTCTCCCAGCTGAGACCACCATCTGCACTCACCCTCTCATCTCAAGAACAGACGACATGGATAAACAGTATTATCATTCACTTCATAAGGATGAACTGTGAACTACGAGGATAATGCATAATCTCCAATACTGATCTGTCAAGTTACACATTACCAGCCCATAATGTAAGTACTGCCAATGTTAAATAGTGTGCTAATAGAATAATAGTATTCAGAATGAAAGACTGAATTTTTTATATATTATTAGAAAGACAAAAATATAAAATATAAACTAAAAATTTACAATTGCAGATGTTGGTCTCAGCTTGGAGAGCATCAGTGTTGACACCTTAACCTACAGTGTTAAGGTGTTAACAGAAACTACATTTTTGTATAATGAAGTTAAAAAGTTTAAAATATGGAAATATTTTACATAAGAACAGAAAAAACCTGCAAATTGAGTGATTACGGAATTCTTCAGTATGAGGAAACATATTCATTACAACAACAAAGGACAAACCTTGCAGCTGCATTTGCAGTGAAAATGTTTAAAAGTCCATTCTTTACTTAAGTTTCTCAACTGAAAAGTGTAGTTACACAAGATTAAAAAAATTCAAACAACTCTACTCTATGTTCAAGGCTGAGAAGAGTCTATTTAAAGATTAACCATATCAGCCTTGCAGGGCACTGTAGGTTAAGGTGTCAACACTGATTGTATTAAGTCAAACCGATAAACCCTTGCATCTGCACAGTATGTACTAGATATTTCTGCCACATATTTTGTCATGCTCTAGTAAGAAGTACACATTCTGAGCATTAGAAAAGATAATACTTATCCAATAAAAACTATTTTAGTGTTGACAAACAGTACCAAATAAAGTTCTATTTAAATATACACAGTAAGAAACATGAACGCATTTCTATATTTCCGTCTATTTCTGTTGCTGGAATATTACTACAGGCAGCAACATTATTTCTCATCTCTGAGGCCCCTGTGTACTGTCCCACAACAGGAATGCTTTCACAGATAAAAGTCTCTTTCAGTCTAGACTTTAAAAGTGGTGTGAGCAAGGAGGAGCTGCAGAGATCTATGCACTGCACACGCACAAAACCAAATAAACAAAACTCCTCTTTTCCCAGCTGTTACAACAAGAACGGAGTGTTTAAAACACAGGCTGAGTTCTTCTGCCCTGATTTTGACATCTGAACCTTCTGCTTTTAAAGAAAGCTCAAATTCTAGAAGGAAATGCGTCAGCCAACAGTTACATAAATGTTACTTTGCCATTAAGGATACTAGTGATTAAAGGTTTAACATGTGTGACCCTTCTGGAAACACTCCAGTCCTGAAGGAAAGGATAAAGAGTGAAGCCTTTACATGACTGACTTACGACATGGCATTGTGCTAATCACACACTGTACTACTGTCTATAACAGGCATAGGGCAGTGGGATACAGTATTCTTTCTTTATCAGTGAAAAACCAAACAACAAGCGTAATATTGCTTTTAATCAACAGTTCAATAACCAATATAATGAGGAAAATTTGAGGGCTCTTGGTTTTTGTTCCACCGATTCAAACAATGAATAAATTATTAAATGATTCACTCAAAAACAGTCACTTGTTTCTTTATTGACTCACTCATAAAGACAGTTACAGGTTTTGTTCCAAAATTATAAAATGTTTTTGAAAATTTTTTTTGAATGAATGATTCAATAACTCACTCATAAAGTCACTTCCTGCCACCTACTGACAAAACCATGTCGAGTGCAGACAGAGACAGTGAAAGCTCCTTATCACTTATGCACGGAGTAACAGCCTTATCCCTACATTAACTAGTGCTAATGTGTAATTGTTTTTTTTTTGTTTATCACATACATATACATTTTTGAAGTATATGTAAATATTAGCATTGAAGGAATTGCTTACCCATAAATGAAAATTCTCATCCTCAGGCCATCTAAGATTTAGATGAATTTGTTTCTTCATCACTTGCTCACTAGTGGATCCTTTTTAGTGAATGGGTGCCGTCAAATGAGTCCAAAAAGCTGATAAAATAATCCATAATAACACACGTCTCCAGTCCATTAAATAACATGGTGTGAAGCAAAAAGCTGTGTGCTCATGATAAACAAATCCATCATTAAAACATTTTGAACTTCTTGTTTGATGTGAGAGAACAAGAGGGGGTGGAGTTTTTTTATCGGAGGAAGCATTATTATGGATTGTAGGCTCACATTTTGACCAGAAGAAGCGCTTTTATGTTAAAACACATTATTGATAGATTTGTTTTTTACAAACACAGAACTTTACACTTCACAAGACAGTAACTGATATACTAGAGTTGTGTGGATTACTTGTGGATTATTGTGATGTTTTTATCAGCTATTTGGACATTGTTGAGCACGTGATGTGATGCTAAACGTTTTCAAATCTGTTCTGATGAATAAACAAACTCTACATCTTGGATGGCCTGAAGGTGAGTATATGTTTAATGTTAAAATATGTATACATTAGGATTATTTAATGCATTAACCTGAGATTTATACTTGCTATAAAGTACATTATTAGTTAATAATGCATTAACTATTATCACCATATAGAATCTTCTAATGAAGTAATAACATATTTGAATGACCTAATGCATAAAATTCATGCACACAGGCTCTGTTGCATATACACTGTACTTTATTCTCCTTTCACCAGCTCCCCAAATCACAGCATGGTTTTGAGCAAACTTGAATGCTGTCTCTTTCTGGTTGAATTGAGCCCTCCAATTTAATATTCATACAAACCAGCAGCAAATCAAATTAAATCAGAAGCAGGCATCTCCACGAGCTAACTGCTTTACCCATCCTCCAAGACATGCCCTGGTTATATCTCCTACTTCATGTGGCACTGTGTGACACATTTATTCATGCAATAACAAAATTCTTTATCATGCTTGGGAATAGTGCCAGTCTAATACATCATTATACATTATCTTGCTGTATTATGAATAGTATTTTATATGAACCTTTATATGCACCAGTCTACAAAAATCTCACAAAAGACTTACTCATACTATTATTAATGACTTTACTGTTCATGTGAGTCAGCTACATTTTGCTCAGCTCTCCCTGTCATCATTCAAACAAAGCATACAAAACAACCAGGCAACAATGCTGACTACAGTGTACAATGTCAAATACTGTACATTTCAATGATAAAACTAACAGTGGGAATGCTTTCATCAGCAGTTTGATTTGGTATCAGCATATCTTCTGTTATTTTCTCAACTAGTATATTTCACCTTCAGTGACTTAACTGGCTTATCGCTCTTTAAAAAAAAAAAAAAAAAAAAAAAAAAAAAAAAAAAAGAAGCCTTAACTCAAACTCAAGCCTTAACAGATTTAATTTTCAATCAACTTCAGTGCACCTCTTACAGTCGAGGTCACTGTGCCAGTATCCTAACTACTGTCTGATTTAATACTAATTAACAATTGTGCCCTTGAGGCACATTGTGCTAGCCTCTAAAGCAGAATGTACTCTGCACTGATCTGGGGTGTAAAAATATGACCTGGATTTTGACCAATCACTGCTAGAAACTGGCTGAATAAACAGTGGGAAAATGCATCTGCAAGGAATTTTGTATTTGAACAATTCTTCAAATCAATCTTAAAAGCAACTCGGAGACACTAATTTAGACTGACCATGAGAAAAACTGTGCACACTAAGACAAACACCAAGTTTCTAAAGCAATGTCTATCACTATATGAATCAACATGTTTCCCAGATATAATAAAGTAAACTGAGTAGGATCCGGCAAAGGGCAATCAGTTAAGAAAGTCTGGCGCTGCACAAGCAGCTTGGCAGTCTTAATGGGTATTAAGTGCTAATGATAGCTGCAGAAACATTGTACAGAAATGACTCCTTTCCTTAACAAGATGACTATCATTACCTCAACTTTCTATGAAATAACCTGACCAGAGGTCCTCTGAAGCTCAGGTTAAGTGTTCTGACATTTCCTGCACTATTCTAAATGAGGTTCAATTTAATAAGTTTCCAATCAGACAAACTGAATGAAAACTGAACAACTATGAAATAAAATATATTAGCATCTTTAAAAAGCATATCAACTGTAAAGAACTGATTCTTTTAAAAATGGAATTAATATAAATCCCTCAATCAATCAAAATTCACAATCACTTTCAATTGAGCGTTTTCAATGTTCAGCAACAAAACACATGACATGATTGAAATCCACAAACTTCAAAAAGTAAAGCTCCTGGATGAAACATGGTAGGGAATATTAATTCAGAGGCAATAAAACCATGGAAGTTGTAGGGCTGTTGAGTTCATTAACCCTTTTGAACTATGTTGCCTCGGGATAACAAAGCAATTTTCTACACTGTGTAAGTACTTATGGTAAAAGGGTGATTAATTTTTCACCCATCAAAAATATGCAGATTTGTACATTTTAGTAAGTAAACCTCATTTTCAAACATTTACTGCTTAAATGTGTCCTCCAGAAGCAAGACTATATGGCAGTGGAGTAGACACAGCTCACATGTGCATAGATGTCACACATGCAACAATTAAAGGAGATATTTCAGTATTCATGCATGTATTATTTCTATTATACATCATTAAAGTATCTTTTAAATAATTATTAATAATTAAGTTTTAAGCTTAGGTAATAAGTTGTCTAGGAAACAACTCTATAAGACTGTCATGCAAAAGTTAATGTCTATTGCACTTTTATAGAATTGCACCATTGTTCTTTAAAAAACAAATAAACAAACAAACAAAAAAAAAAACAGATTTTTAAATACATTTCCTCCAAACAACATACACGTGGCATACAATGTGGCCCCTTTAAATTCGAAAAATTTTTTAGTAACATTTTATGCTATAAATGCGGGTAAAACTGTAACACTTATGTCACAATGCGTGCGATATAGGCTTAGTTTACAAGAAATCATCCATACAGTATTTCCAATCAGCACAGTCAGACACTATCAACAGGTTATTGAGAACTACGAGTCTAATGATCGCTAAACTATATTTTCCCGCCACAAACCATTAACACTATATAATTCGTTCGTCTAACTTGTGTCTTAAATTTGAATTATTTACGAGCTCACTTGCGCGTGCCTGGTGAGTCGCTGTCCTCGGTGCTGAAAACAAGACCGCAGATCACAGGACTGATATGTGTGAACACACACACACACACACACACTCCGGTCACGACTACAGCTAACAGACCAACTAACTGACAACTGCCGCACAAATGATCTGTTTTTCCTACTTTTGCCTTGTGATGCTTTGGTGCAATGAAGTGTCAGACAAACGCATCTCTGGCATTTCCTGTTTAAGATGATCGAAATAAGAGTAGCCTAAGACGGCGAGCACATTCAGATTAGAGAACCAGTGACATAGCCAAAGGTAACTATTTGTCTCAAAACAGGAATAATCAGGCAGTCTGTTCAAGTTCTGCTCAGGTAATCTGGTCCAGCATTTATTCAATAGCGTCTCGTACTTCGCATGTATGTTCAAGATCAGAATCTTGTGTCTATTTTGGAAGCTGACACGTTTAGTTCAGGAAACTACAAAAAGCAGCGCTTCAGTAGAGACTGAATTCAGTCAGAACAGATCAATTTAAGTCTCAACGGACTTAGCATATAAAGGGGAGGTAGGGGTGTACATGAAAAATGCACCGAACGTTACATTCTCTAGCTGAAGTAAAGCACCATGCTCGCTTGATCTTCCACAGATCGAATGGTTTAAAAGTGGGCTAAGCACATGTAGTAACTTTACAGACAATACTACACACATACAGACACTAGGTTCATTTAAACAAGTCCAACCTTCTATTTCACTGTCCATCGAGAGTCGCCCTGCAAAACGGTCCCTTGTCTTTAGAAAAAGCAGATGTGATTCATCGGCATCCTGACCACAATGTCCCAAATGACCGTGTCTCACACACGCAGTTTGCCCTTATTTACTAATACTGGTCAAAATAACTATCCTTTTTTATATTATGGGAATGTCCTGAAAGGTGTCATGAACAATAGAAGAAAGTATAGAAGCGACGTGCAAGAGCAGAGAGAAATGTAAAGCCCGCTCACTTACTCTTTTACTCTCCCCCCGCCTCTCTTTACCAGAGATATCTTACTCCAGCAATACGGACGCTGTTGCCAAATCCGTATATGATTATCCACTTCGGCCTTGTTATTTCATAAAGTCTTTACAGTAAGAGCATGTTTTTGTTTCGGTTTTTGGGCTTTTTCCAGGCAGTACCGTGCTTGGGATATATATGAAACATTTGAGTAGTTAATAAAATATTGTGTTTAATGAAAACACACTATTTTGAAGCTAACAGCAAATAAATCTTTGTTTAGGCTAGGCTAATCTATGTATTATCTAATTTATAAGTTTGTTTTAAATACAATGCCTCTCTATCTCTAAGAATTATGAAAAACCACCAGCAAAGCAGAAAAAAAAAAAACGGAAACCCTTATTTAATTATAAGCGCATTGGCTTAAATTGTTTTGCGAGATTTGGCAACACTGGCTACTGCTCCCCCTGCGCGCGTGCGTGGAATCTCAGTGAGAGGAGACGTTACGCACGTGCCGCAGGTAAACAGACGCCCTAGATTTCCACGATCCATGAAGACAAAAGAGAGAAAGAAAAGAAAAAAGCTCAGAAATTATTAATGGGAAAGACAGCATGTGACACTGTCACTCCATTAATAATTACTACTTCCATTTTTTCCTCAGTTTTTCTACAAAAAAGGAAAAAGTGGACGTCCGTTTTTTTTTCTCTTCAGAAAATTAACCTGGGAATCAGTAGTTGTATGCAGCCAGACTTTATTTATTTTTCATATCCATAAATTACAGGCATTGTGATAAACCGATGTTGAAATGCAGATTCATCTATGGTTATGTGGAAAAGAGCGGCAACAACTGGCCACTGAACAATTACACAGTAATCCACACACACCTTTAAATCGGTGGACAATATGAACTGACAAGAAGACAATATATTGGTCATTTTTATAGTGCACAACGACTCCAGCCTGTGGCTTCGTTACCTGCAATGCTGCAGAGAGAAGCAAAGCCCCGCCCCCATTCTGCATTATGACAAATCAAGGCAGGCAGCTGGGTGCCATAAGAGCATCAGAGCACACAGCTGCAAGGAAGCGATAAATGTATTGTCAAACAGCAGATGCTGAGGTTTGTCTTGAAATCGTTTTATTAGAGAGCAGTGCTGGATATAGAAACCAGGCTGTGGTTTAATGGCCAGGAGTAAGAGTCTTTGCAGAAGGGTATAAACCCTAAAATTCAGAAACTGTATTGAGTATGATTATAGTTATGGCCCTCTTCTGAGAAACAACAGTCTTATCACAATCCCAACAATTGGCTAAATCCCAGCTGTACTGCTTTTAGCAGCCTTGGCAGTCTTTTTTATATACTTGTAGGAATACTCATAACATCCATAACAAGCAAGAGACTTCCTATCAAAAACATAATATTGTTTTTTTTTCTAATAACATAATCTTACTGTATGTACTAAGTCCACTGATATTCTGACCAGCTTCACCTTTTACATGCAAATACGCTTCCGAAAATCATACTCAGTTGAACCACCCATTAATTCATGAATCAGAGCAGGAGTTAGAGGGGAATAACTTCCAAAATGGCTTGGTGATTTCCTTGCATACTTCGACACCCTCAGCACTGTTTCATGTCGTGCTTAAAGTAAAAAACCAACTGATGACACACTCTAATTCAGTTAAGCTTATTCTTATCCACTAATCCACTAAACCTACCCTTTGCTACTTAAGTTAAAGTATAAAACACAGAGCTAAATTAAAATACATCAAGAAACAATTCTCAAGGATTCCATAAATGTAGAAAAACCTTAACAGTGGTTACATTTACAGTAGTCTAAGTGTGCATTCAAACTAATTAAATGTATTTTGCACTATATAAATATGTACTGTAAAATATAATAATCAAGCCACAACAATGTTTTTCCATGATGTTAACTTGAAATGTCAAAATGTATTTCAATTAATTTTTTATTATTTTGTTATGATATGAGATAAACTCGACAAGAAAAAAAAAAAAAGCTGAAATGACTTGTACAGCCAACAGTGTATAAAAAAAGATGTGTTGTCTATACACAATTGTCTAAGTCTAGAGAGTCACAAGCGCATGGTTGGCTGTGCTGTCTATGAGATGTGAATGGACTGGTGTTGTGTTGAATGGACACCGGGTTCTGAAATGGGTCTCGGTCCTCTGTTGCTCCCTTTCTCTGCCTTCAGGTCTGTCTGCATTGCAGCTGTCTCTTTCCACAGGCTCCTCCACCATGCCCTACTTTACCCTGTCAATGCACACTGCAGTAACAAAACTCACCCCTCCACCCCCACCTCAACAGAAAACAAGCACCACACAGAGGCACTGGCACTCTCTTCTTTACTCAGACTCACAGGAGACAGAGCACTTATCCTGTCCTTATAACACACACACACACACACACACACCTCCCAGATTAAATACCCACAAAAATCAGCCGTTTAATAGAAATGTGCAGTGATATACAGTAAGTGTATCTCTTGGTGTGAGCACACGCGTCCCTTTTACTATAATGTGTGATTTTTTTCTGTTGGTTTGGCTTAGTCTTCTGCTCTCAAAACATCAGGCTTGTCAAACACATGCTGCATCTGAATGCTGGCTGCCACTCCACGCTGCCCAAATCATTCATCGGGATTGTTTGTCTTGGCTAAGCATCCTATCACCTGATCGGAGCAAGCAGATTAGAGCTTCGGATGTCAAATTGGCAGGCGTGTCCCTTTGCCCATATGCTCCAATATTATCATAAGCTTTCATAAGGTGCCACAGCCTCAGTTTGAGGCAGCCTAAATTGTGGTGAAGCATTTGTGTGGGATTGTATTTGGTTTGCCAGGCTTTAAAGAGGGCAAATCCCCCACAGCGATGGTATGATTAGACTTAAAGCCTTGCATTTAAGTTAACGCTAACAGATTAGGACAGCAAAAGGACGCTTTGTAAAGTTCACCAATATGTGTGCAAAGCAAGTTGAAACAGTACAGTGTAAGTGTTTAATAGTGGATCTGAGTCACGTCTTTCTTTTTGTACCATCTTTTCACAGACTGCTAACCAATGGTTAACATGGTAAAACTTCAGGTTGAATTTGTTTCCATTTGCAAAAGCATCAGCCAATTCATTTGAACACTTTAAGTTAACATGAAAGTATTAAGAATGAACATGAATCTGTATTGGTAATATTAATACATATTTTAAATGAGTTTTTTTTTTCTATTTTACTTTTAGTTATTTTGTCATATGTGCATTTGTAATTTATATTTAGCTTTATTCTTTATTTCAGTTTTAGTTTTTATTATTTTAGTACTGCAACTTACAGCTCTGGTGACAAGTTGACATCCTTTGCAGAATATGCAAAGTGTTAATAATGTTAAGGGAAGATGAATTTTTTTTAAATAAACGTTTGTGATACGTAATTCATTGGCTAATTTAACAATTAACAACCTGCCATTGGTTTTTTTATAGATTAATGTGAATAAAATCTTACTGAATAAAATTATGCATTTTTGTGAAAAAAAAAAAAAAAACACTGCAAAACCATCATATAAATACAGAGATAAAAAGCCAGATGTGCAGGAGCAATCAATTTGTCTTGTCACGAAAAGCTCATAGTATTTAAAGACTGCCCTTCCCCTTGTCCCTAAAGAATGAACCACTTATATAAATTACTGCCTCCATCTCTCCTTTGTGCTTGCCATGCCTCCGTTAGATTAAAACGTCTTCCTGTTGTTCTTAAAGCCCTTAAGCAAATTTATCAGCTCTGAATAACACCTTGTTGACTACTTTTTCAACACCGGTGATGATTGCACAGATTTCAACAGAACTCTGCTTTCTTTGCTAAACATGCCCTCTATCCCCATCTAGAGGTCAACTGTAAAGTAAACCTTACACATTTTAACCTGCATCTTACCCTTCCTCAGTACAAATTTGTAATTAACACACTTACTCTCTCCATCTTCATCTCGTTCATGGGTTTTTAATTTCTTAATCTGGGATAATTAGAAAACCCTTCAGCTAAAGTGCCATTATATAATCACCTACACAATAAGTAGCTCAACAATCAGGGTTCACATGATGAGTTCCAGATTTAGTAAAATGTTATAAAGTGATTTTTTTCTCCCACAAATGCAGAATTAGACAGGGAAGAAGACTTACCATCAAGTGACAGCCAGTCGTGCTGGGATGAAGGTAGGGAGGGCAGTGCACGGGCTTTATACTCAAACACAACCGAGTTAGAGATGATTTGATTACTGACAGCCACCTGCAGAGTCACCAAGCCTGTGTCATGGGCTGCAGAAACACACAAGAATGTAATTATAGAGATCAGAAGAAAACATACTGACACCTATGAGAATTCATGCAGTTCTTCTGCTGGTCAGGGGTGAGATCTGTCTGAGGACTTACAGAAATTCATTACAATTCAGGAAAATATTAAATTTTTGAATGTTTATTTGAAGTATTAAACACATTGTACTTTTTTATAATCAAATTAAAATTTATATGTATTTCTTAAAGGAGAAATAATAATTAGTCAATCACTTCTGTATGTATAAATATGAAATTACCGGGACAGTAGCAACGTAAAACTCCAGGCTGAATGAGGGAGGCAGGGACAGAGATCTGATCAAACAGACAGGTGTAGCTGCTGCTGTCTTCTTGCCATGGCCCTGTGATTAAGACCTTTACACCACCCTGAAATATGGAGGGGAAAAAAGCCTCACGTATGTATACCCAAAATATTTCTCTTGGCAGGACATGCATTATCATCATCATCATGTTTATCACAACATAATTGTTAAAATATTTTGTTCAAATAAATTAAGGTAGCTTTTGAAAGGAGAATAAAACACACGTGCTATAATGCCATCTTGTGGGAGACAATATTAATTAATATCAATGTTGAAAATGTGTTTTAAAAGTGTAAAAAGGGTATTCTGCCATCTCGTGGTGTAATTATGCAACAGCACTGGAGATGCTTGGATATCACGCATGGGATACATAAATTAAGATTTTTAAAGTAAAATAAAATAAAGTAATAATAATATTACAACTTAATAATGTCACAAAATGTAGCCTAATATTATTTAATAAAGACATTTAAAACTATCTTAAATGATAATAATAATATAATTTTGGAGTATGTAATTATAATGGAGGAAAAACAGACGTACCTCTGGGTAGGACCACTCTGGAGAGTAGTCTGTGACCATGAAAAGCCGCCCAGTGGCCTGCAACATTCCCAGAGTGCCCTGGGCCACTGCTGCTGACACTACTTCAGCGACATGCATGTAGGCCAGTGGGCCTGTCTCTCCTGACCCTCCACCAGCACCTGCACCTCCACCTAAAGATTGGGGGCTGCAGCACGACTGGAGGCAAAGCTCTGAAGGGTTGTATCCTGCTGCCCTGTTGGTTGTATCCTCTTGACCTTGCTGTTGGTTCCCACTTGAGGTGGCTGTTCCTTCGGGCCCAGGTGGGGCCACCAACTGGTGGGTATATAATGTCCCTGCAGCCCCTACCACTGTGGCTCCGCTGTCCACTGAGATGAAGTCATTGATGAGGTCAGAAAACTGGTTTCCAAAAGAGATGTCAAAATGATCCAAGCTAATTTCCATTCCTGTGCCTCCTCCACCATTGACTCCAGCCCCGCTAAGCCCGTGATGAGTGTTGTAGAGCCCCTGAACCAAATTAGCTCCCTGAAGCAGTGGCTGGAGTTGCTGTTGCGAGCCGTTGTTGGGCCCACTTGTGGTGCATCCATTCCTCAAAGCTCCCACTCCATTCTCAGAACTCTGCTGCATGAAATGATCTGCTCCTCCACTTTCTCCACAGGCTTGTAGATGATCCCCAGATTTTAGTAAACCATTTGTTCCATTTTCTGTGGCCCCAGCCTGACTGGACCTAACATTGCGGTTCTGATCCATGCCAACCACTTCCTCGTGCTCTGGGCCAAGGCCTGGGAAACCTCCTTGGTACTGAAGGATTTGCAATGAGCCACCCTGTCCTTGTCCCTCAGTGGGTGAGCCTCCATTGCAGTTGGGTCTGTACTGGCCCTGGTTGGTGTGATGATGGTGGAGGTGGCCATTACTGCCAGGCGATTCTGTCTTTACAACATGCAGACCCATGTAAGCCCCGTCAGGGGCGTTATGTTCCAGCAGGTGGCCCTTCTGACTAGAGCTCTGCCGGCCTTGCTGGTTCTGGGCTGTCTGTGTTGCTTCTTGTAGAAAAAAGCTTGAAGATGGGTTCTGGTGAGCTAAGTTGTTCATTGCTTGGCTATAACCTACTGCTGTGGCACCGGCGGAGTAGTCCTGCTTTGCATCTATAGCACTGAAATCCATCTGCTCCAGGGTGGTGCTCGGACTCAGGCCCCCTCCAGAGGGAAGCAGAGAGGCAGTAGGGGTCAAGGTGAGTGAGTTCTGGGCTCCAGAGCCACTGGAAACACTACAGCTTACAACTGCTCCCACTTGGTAGCTCCCTTCTTTGGCCAGCTGCTCCTCGAAGGAGGTGTCCTCGGTCTTGATGTTCTTCACCAGTGCAGAGCTGAAGCCATAGTTTGAATCGGACATAGTTGGCGAGCGTTGCAAACCGTTGGTGCTACTTGTCGTTGAGGACGAGCCACTGCATGTGCCATTCTCCTGCTTTAATCCACTTCCCCCATATGTCTGGCCCTGCTTCGGGTTGTTTAGGAAGCAGTCGGGGTCGAAATTCATAGTGGTTTCTGGGATTTTGATGCTGCTGGAGTCTAGGCTGCTGGAGAGGACAAGCTCCTCTGATACGCCAGAGGCAGAAAGCATGGACAGCTCGTCTGCTCCAGGACCTCCTGTATCTGCACTCCCACTTCCTGGAAAGGCAAACTTGTGGCTGTCAGAGGTGACTGCTAAGACCAAGCTGTGAGAGGTGGCATCAGGGCCCATAATATGGGTATTGGAGCCTCCTGTGGGGGACATGCTGTAGACAGGATCCCCAGTCACCTCAGACATGAAAACACTCTGGGATAGGCTGCTCATAACAGAGGCAACATGGCCCATGCCTGTGACTGCTGGGCTGTCAGCCATGTCGGGGTCAGAATTCGGCCCGCTGCTGATGGACACAGGGGAATTCTGGGTGGTGTCTGGCACTTCCACCTGATTGGTAGAGGAGACCTCAGTGCTGTTCTGGTGCAGCAGTGCAGGTTTGTGTACCTTGCCATTGCGTTTTTCACGTACGCTCCCTCCTCCGCTGTTTTTGCTGCTCTGGCTGTGTTCTGTCTTACCCTCAGACACATCATTATTCTGAAGCTCGGAGTGGGTGCTGCTGTAACCTCCAGAACGAGGGTCCACTTTGGGCGAGATAATGCGGTGTTTGGCGCTGTTACACTTATGATGCACACTGCTCCCAGCACCTGCAGAGAAAGAACAAAACAGCAAGTCATTTTCCAAACTAAAATTATTATTATAATAATATATTATTATTATTATTAATAATAATGTTATTAAAAACAAAAATGTGTTATTATTATTAACATTATTATTATTATCAATATCCAAACTATTGTTTTAGAATAATTAATATCTCAGAATCAGAAACATCTTTATTGCCAAGTACTGAGGGAATAATTGTAATTAATAATTTGTCCTGATGTATTGGTGCTTAACAAACACCATAAAATTTCAAAGACAACAACAACAACAATAATATAAACATTGTAAGGTGGGATAGTTAAAGGGAGAGAGAGCAGAAAAATCTAAGAAATATATTAGCTGTACATTTATGCAGAATGTGTAAAATTTGAAATCTGACCCTTTAAAATAAACATTATTTAAATTATCAACAGAATCACTAGTATCGTTATCAATAATTTATTATAATTGTATACAATGTAAATGTGGGTTTTTTTATAATAAAAATCACGATCAAAATATTATTATACATACTATTAATATCATATATATTCATACTGTTTTATTCAGAATAATTTATATTCCTTAATCATTAATGATGTTATGCACATTAAAATGAACATGATTCCATTATTATTAGTATCATCAATATTTACATTCTTATTCACAACAGAATGTGAATGATCACAATCAGCAAGAGTCTCTGTTTGCTTTGTAAATCATAAGAAGAGCGCTTTAAAGAATAAGCCACAAAATGCTTTGATGCTGATGCTTTGAATGAACATTGAGATTAATTTAAATCTTTATGGCGACCATCAATCATCAAAATTAACCGTTTCATGGGAAGCCAACAAATAGCTTTGTCATTTTGATAATAAATTGCTGGCATGTCACATTAGTCATTTTATTGCATACTTCGCAATTGGATTTTATATAAACATACAACAAACGACAATCCATCTTATCCACAATCATTTGTTTTAAACACGCAATTCAATTTGCTTCAGAGTAACGGCATCCTATAGAAGCAACACCATGGGATTGTAAAGTGCTGTGCTGGATATTTGTTATGAAGTATAAGGTGAAAATTAATTTGTTGTATACTTGAGTAAAAAAAAGAATTTCAAAAAATGAAATGTTCAGCCTGGACGCTACTCTAATTAGGCATTCTAGCTTGCTCTACACTCACCTCATCTTTTACAGTTCATGCAGACATATTTAAAGCACTACCTGCTCCCTTTGTCTCTGCCTGTTTCTTTTTGACTGCCTCTATCCCAAACCCCTGCCCTCCTGTCTGTCCCTTACCCAGAGTGCCAGTGCAGAGGCAGTTGTGAGTCCGGGGAGGAGGCTTGGTCTGGTGGCTGTCCAGTATCTGCTGTACCAGCTGCTCCACAGAGAAGCCAGAGCTGCTGTTCCCATTGCTGCAAGTCCACTTGATGCCATGAACTGCCGAGGAAGAGAGGAGACACAGTCGTCAGTCCACCAGCCGAGCCTTCCAGCCCTCCCCCACCCCGCCTGAGCACGACATCCCTGACCTTACCTCAAAACCAGACTCCATATCAAAAAATTCACTTATCGCAGTCATTTACTAATTTCTGACCTCAGGAACAGGATCACGGAAAGTTCAAGAACAGATTTGGGCGTGAATTTTCAGCTGACGTGGGAGGAAAAAAACAAAACAAAGCAAACGTCTTCCTCATCTCACTTCAGCTAAAAGGTAATGTGGTGATCTCTGGAGAGGAACGGTTTTTATAACAGCGATGAGATATCTTAATACATCTTGTGCACGCTTTGCTACTACTGTGAGCATAACAAGCTGAGGTGAGATTGCATTGGAAAGCGAGGGACAAAAACAGATAAAAGAGACAAAAGAGTTTTGCTTGAAAATCAGCAAACAGTGTTGCGTCACCAGCTGGAGCAGGCACAACAGTTGTCACATACACAGCAGGTTTCTCTGCTCTGCTGAGCTCTGCCATTCCGTGCTTGGCCAGAGAATCGCAGTGGCATTCCACAAGCCATTACACCAGCATGACCATGCTCGACCAGACAAATCAATCTAACAGCATGAGCCTGAACCAAAGTCGCAGCACAAGGCAGGTCATGTAATGAAAGGGCGAGCTGGTTTGGTGGATACGGCATGACATTGGTGGGAGGCATCGACTGAGAGGATCTGAAGAAGAATCCCTGGATTTAAACTTGCAGGGATTCTCCCACACTTCAGTCCACAGTGGCCTGCCATTACTACAGTTCTTCAAACTACCTTTACTCAAACAGCCCATCCTGCAATGTTCCATGTGTCTGCACACAGACGCAGTTTCTTCGAATGTTGTTGGGGAATTAAATGTATGTATTTCCTTACTGGAGCATTGCCTAAAATGGGGTACACGCAGCCCTGGGCGAGCATAGTGTCCTCCGGGGTGTGCAAGAAAATATTTTGGTGGTTCAGCTGTGTCCTGTTATTCATCCAAAAGTATTTGAAAACAAAACTGAACATAGAAAAATATAACTATAATTACCATATAATATATATATATATATATATATATATATGATTAAAAATGGTGGACAAAATTAATAAATGGCATATTCAAGAGTTCGAACTTTTAATAAATAGAGTAGTTTGAATAGTATAGAATATTATGTATACTTGACATCCTTCTTTCCGCAGGGAGGGCTCTGAGCTCAGAATATAGCCCGAACCCTGAGATATTCCCAAGCTGGGATAAGAATAGTTAGGTGTGAGGAGTTGAGGTGGAGGAGGGAATGCCAGAAAAACTGTAGTTGGACAGAGAGGTACTGAAAGTTGGCTGTATATATATTTACTTTCGTGCTAATTAAGCTGATCCTCTGAATGTGCTCCTTCCAAACTTTGTTTATAAACATAATTTAAATATATATATATATATATATATATATATATATATATATATATATATATATATATATATATATATATATAAAAGACTTATTTTGTGCATTTCATTTTTTTAACAACATTTAATTAATATTAAATTTAGACTTTACTTGTACAATTACATTTTTGTATATTTTATAAATGTTAGGGCTTTGGAAGACTTTGAAACTCCTGGATTAAATGCTGCTAACAAATCAAATCAAAACACTTTCTCCGCCAGCCACATTCATATCCACAATCTCAAAGCACCTCACAACCACTCACATCAACTTGCATCTTTATCTCCAGGAAACATAAATTACATCAGATATCTCGCACCCTGCTGTGTGTGTGTGTATGTTTATAACCGCTGTCTGATCATCTGCTCACACAGCAGTGAGGGGGCTTCAGGCATGGCTGGTCCCTGGTCTCTTAAATTACATCAGCGGAGTGGAATGAATCAGGCCGGAGTATTCTTCGTTCCAGCTGTAGTATGACTAAGCAACCATTGGTTCCATGACCTGCCATTGGATCTCTGCTGCACACACCTACTTCAACATGAAACAATATTTGAAATCTATTTTACTAAGTAAAATAATCTATTATTAAGTGATAATAGATAGTCAACAACAACAAAAAAATCTAGAGTCTGGATCTCATTTGACAGGAATTCATTAGATCGTGAAAAGTGTTCCCTATATCACAGTGGTTGGACTAAGTAAAAGAAGAACTACGTTCTTGGTGAAAAAATATAATTATTTACCTTTAAGTACAATAGTGAGATATTGTCAGTTTTTAAAGACTTCTAGATGACAGGAGAGCTTAAAGTTTTGATTTGAATTAAAATACATCTCAGTAGTAGCTTTATAAAGAATTCGAAATCACCACTTATAATAGAGCTTGAAGGCAAAAGTAACTAATTTATATTTCACACTACAATGATGAAACACTTATTTCGTGCAAAGCAGGTGATAACGCAACCTCAACACTGATGCATTTCTAAGATATCTGATGCAAATGCATTAAAAATGTTTAAAGGGGAGAGAGTTCGAGAACAACAGTTACAGAAGTCTATCTCTGAGGACTGTCAGTCGAGGAATGCAATGCTCCTTACCAATTCAATCCAAACTGAACGTCCCATTAATGAATGCAAGCTGTTTGCGTATGATATGGGTCACTCAAGGGAACACACTGGGTTTGTAGAGCCAATGTATAATGCATCCATGAATTATGCATGGCTAATACATTTACAATGAATCTCTGACTATCAACAGGCTGCATGTCTGCAGCTCCACCACTAGGTGATACTGTTGCTCTACAGATGAGTTCACATCACAGATAGTTGTTTGAAGAATATGATGATGAATCTTGTGGCCCTATTAGCCTAGTGTCACTGCACAATACGCTCGACTGGTGGAAGACATCTTGCACCTTTGCCATGGTCCACACCATTTGCAACGTGAATGAATTGCATGCATTATGGCAAATGGTTTCAATGTAGATCAGGTATTGGAGTGCAATATACACATTAGTTTACTATACGTGTCTTAAAGTCAGTGGGAAAGGGAGCTCTTAAGTGATTGCCATGAGAGCTCTTAAGGGGATCATAACACGCGGCAGCGATTACAATGTCAGCTGTGCTCATCTATATTCTCCTCGCTGACATCCTGTGTCTAAAAGTGCTGACGTGAGGGATCCGACTTCATATATTCATTACCTTGACAGCCCTGTCCTAGTTCAAATGATCAATGGCAGGCATCACATACAGAGATGTGTCCTCGTAAGACTGGGTAAACATGATTATATGCATGCCGTCATACCCCCTCTTTTATACATCCTCATTAGATAGGTTTCCTCTGGTCAATTCTGTGACCTAGACCTGTCGTAGATGGAAATATAAACACAGTGTAAGCATAAAGCACGGGCAAAGCAGTGCTGGATGTATGAAGGGATTTCTGGCGAGTCAGACACTCTTCCATCCACTCACTGGCCTCAATCAATACATCACTGCTCTCCTCCACTGACTGACTGGAAACCAACGTGCTTAATCACTATGGACAGAGAGACGCAGACAAGAAGCTCCACTGACCCTGGGACACCAGGGCGCCTCGGAATGGGCATGCACAGGTGGGTGTGCTAATAATCATGCCAAAGCTTCCACATGGAGATTCCTGCTATGAACAAGGGCACAATGTGCAGCATGTAAGATGGAGCCTAGAGCAGGCTGAGCTGGGAGAGACTAACTTCTCATGAAATATCATAAATTAAACAGCACGGGTCTTGCGTAAATAATACAGAAATTACAGAAGAAAATGTCATGTATATTGTCTAAGGATCTGAAGGCTAGATCACACTGCTTTAACCATCACCAACAGCTGTAGTGTATTGCTGGATCAGTATTGCAATCCTGATGGTGTTTGTTGGGGCAGTGTGAACCATGGAGACATGTTTTCTCACAAAGGTCTTTTTTAGACTGAAAAACGTTTTCTTAATAACTATCTTTGTTTTGTTTGAAAGAACAGGTATATAAAATGAAATGAATTTACCTGAAATGCAAAGTTTGCTAAATGTAATACTATTCTGTATCTTGTAAAATGTAATCAAGATACATAACTCATACAAATAATTTATACAATTATTTAAAATTAAAAAGGTTATATGAAATATGAAGTGCATTTAATTTATTTTTGATCATAAACCACACTAAATGTATTACCTATATACATTACCTTTTATATTATAGTAATATCCTCACCCACACCCACAGACAAACACTTCCCTTCAAAGAGTTAATAATTTTTTTTACATAAATACTTTTTATCAAGAATGCATTCAGTTAATAAATAATCACAGTTAAGACTTTGACATTATTTACAAAAATCTAATTCAAATAAATGCTGTTGATTTCATCTTTTTTTGGTTTATTTGATTTGATCATAGTTTAAACAAAAAATACTAAGGAGCACAGTTGCTTTTATATATTTAAAAAAAAAACATATTAGGCAAAAGCATAAAATGAGAAAGAGTTTTACATATTGCACAAAATTACTGTTTTTATTGCATTTTTTGATTAGATAAATAAATGCAGCATATGAGACAAAAACATTGAAAAATCATACCAACCCTAAACCTTTGAATGGTAGCATTTTTTTAAACACTGTTTGCAGTGAAAACGTGCATGAGAGGAGACAAATTTTGCATTCAGTTGATCGGACACTCACACATGGGTTTCAGCTGGCCAATAAGTTCCTCCTTCGACCATTTAGCCCATTCTTTCTTGTCTGTATTGATGGAGCACAGGATGGGCCCACATGGCTTTCCACAATCCTCGATAGCTGGCACATTCAGGTAGTGGACCAGCACAATGTCTGGGTTCTGGGAAAAGGACAGGACCAAGAGAGAGAAAAAAAGAAGGGGAGGGGGAGTGGTGTGGTGAGTTTAAAGGTCTGACTGAAGCAGCAGCAGCAGTACCCTGGAAACACAGATGATGGAGCAACAACACATACATATACATAAATATAATGTGTTAATGCATGTTAAGCACTATCTAGCATATTTGGCAGCTAGCCAGCACACTTCACCACATTTGTGGAGTGACTGAAATGAAGTGAAAAACACACATACATGTCTTCTGAATAAAATAGCTTAGAGTCTGCTTTCCACAGGCAGTACTTGGGCAACATTAATTGCACAGGCAAATAGTGCTGAGTCTTGTGAATAAGGTGTAATCTATAATAAGCTTCATTTACATAGAAAGGAGGTGTGTTGTGCTGAAAAGAATGACAGTGATTTAATCTAACTACCCACTGCGGCGCCTGGTTAAGCAAAGAGCAGTGAATAAAACTATTTGTGCAAAAACGAATTGGCGCAACTGTTTACTGATGGTATGTAGTGCCAAAGTTATTCATAGAGAGGATTAAACCAAGGACAGAACATCCCAAACAGGGATCTTCATGTGAACACAGAAGGAGTTGTGTGGGCCTTACAAAGCACCTGTTTTTGTTACATTGAAGCTGTCAACAAGGTTTGTATATATATATATATACACACACACACACACACACACACACACACACACACATACATATAAACAAATTTTGTCAATTTGCTGGACATATTTTGACAGCTTATGAATAAAAGGGCTGTTTAATGCCTGTCTAGCCAGAGTTAATAACATCAATTCTGTTCTGTAATCATAAATTGAGATGATTACAAAGTAATGTAAACACTCACAGAACAAGTGGTCCCCTGTCACCACAGAGATTACACACACACACTCACAAAATCCCACTTGTTCCAGGAAACCAGCATTTGAATGTCACGTGAAATGCAGATACATAACGTATTCACAAACTGAGTCTGTACACTGAAACTGTGATGAAAACTGTACCTTGGATTAGCATTTTTATTAGTTTTATGAGCATTACGTGCTGAGTGAATTGGGGGCTGCGGTTCTGTGCTGCCTCCCGGTCTGCATCATTAAACTTCGGCGTACATGTACAAAATCTATGGGTACTGCATTCTCAATGGAGTAATACACACAAAGACATTCATACACCATGGTCACCACACCTGATCATGGCCATGTATGAAAGCTAATAAATGCTGCTTTGTTTTTTTTAGCCACAATGTTTGCACAGCATTCTGTCTCAACTGCAAATATATGTTGACCTCGTCAGAAGTTCTGATCACTGGCGTTCACAGGGCTGGGGGCCGGGAAGTGGGGCTAGGCTGATGGAGCCCCTGCGCCTTTTTTGGTCTGATCTAGGTGTCCCCAGACTGCGATTTTGTCCCATCCATTTTCCTTCTATCCTGACAACTGCTCCAATCCTGCTGCAGAGAAACTCCCCCATCACAGGATATCAGCACCTCCATGCTTTACTGTAGGAATGCTGTTATTTGGATGGTGAGCTGTAATGGATTTCTCCCAGTCATATAATTTGGTGTTATGGCCAAAGAATTCAATTTTAGTCTCATCTGCCTCTGAATCTTCAAGGTGCATTTTGGTGAAGCTCAGTTGTGACTGCATGTGCCCTTTCTTGAGGAGTGGCTTTTTCCATTGAAGCCATATTTGTGGAAAATTTGTAATATTGTAGCCACATGCAGCAGTACAACTGCTTCAGAGTAGCTGTAGGCCTCTTGGTCACCTCTCTGACCAGTTTCCTCCTGGCTCTTTCATCCGGTTTAAGCGACCTCCTGATCCAGGGAGGGTCTGTGTTGTATCAAACACCTATTACTTCTTAATAATAGACTTCTAGGAATTGATAAAACCTTTGAAATTTTTTCTTTTTTGTATCCATCTCCAGACTTGTGCCTGTCCACAACTTTATCCTGGAGATCTTTTGACAGTGCCTTGCTACCCACAGTTGATTGTTTGCTTCAGTTGCACTACAAAGGACTGAAACGCGGCAGGAAAGCTCTTTTCAAGCCGAGCTAATCAAAATGACCACAGCTGATCACAGTTGAAAGTCAAATGGCTTTGTGTGCCATTGAATAGGCATAAACAGACTCAGAACAGGTGAGAACAAACGAGTAACTATAGAAACAAACGGGTGGAGGGAAAATGGGAACAAAGGAAACTGGGTCAAATTAAACAAGGAACACAGAACTAAACCAAAACAGAAAATAAAACTGACACAAAAATAGTTTATATTTATTGGAAATAATTTCTTGATTTTTATTTTTTTTGGTGGTGAATTATGACCAAGACGTTTCTTGTGACATTAACAAATATAATAGAAACCCAGACCAAACATTTTCAGAGGGATAGATAATGCACAAATGAGCCAAGACATCATAGTGCCTTGGAAATCTGGTCTAAAACCAGTTTCCTTTGAAGGTAAGTCCAAATGCTGCCTGTTTAGCCTTTGATGGAAGCTGCTTTAATTTCAGACACACCTTTTGTCATATTAGACATCTCTGAACCCCTCTATTACGTTGCTGTTGGCCAGATTCAGACTGATGTTTCCTCTCTCAAACAGTCTTCTGACTACAACTGAATGGACTACAAATCACAATTAGAAAGAGCATTGACAATCTCTGTGTGGGACTAACAAGCCTTGAAAAGTGACCACAGAGAGAGGGGACAAAATCTGCAGGACGGAAAACGGCGACAGAACAAATCGAAAGCTAAATTCTGAGAGCTCAAAATCAAACAGCCCTGTAATTCACAGTGAGAACTATTGACTGAATTCTTCAACCAGCACACTTGATATTCAAAGTGAATGTTTCAAGGAGTTTGAACACACCTTTGATGGATTAAAAAGAAAAGAATTGATAAAAAAATTTAATCTGTAGGAAATATGTCTTCATGAGAGGATTTTAAGAGTAAGTTCTGGTGTACTTTTATCTTTTAAGTGGATGGAGGGCGAGCTGAGGAGGCTCAGGCATGGCTCCTGCTGCTCTAACTGTGAGCTTGTGGAAGCAGACACCAGCACTACATTCCCATATGGCACAAGCAGCTGTGGTGATTACCAGGCCATGTCCTCAATCCTTAACCAGCATCAGAAGGGTAAGTAAAACCCAGGCAATCATAAAAACTGTAGCTGAACTGTGAAGCTGTACGGGTCAAAATTTCAGGTTATATTGTACCCCAAAATTTAAAGAAACAAATAAGATAAATATAAAGTACGTTTAAATATATAGAATTAGTTTTTTTCCCCATTATTTTAATGATAATGAAGCAAATTTTAAACCTCCATCCATAATTGTAAAAATTTATTTTTGTAAAGTACTATATATAATAATATTTATTTATTAATAAATGATTTTAATTAATAATTTTAATAATATGATAATTATTATATTCTATGTTTCATTTATTGTATACATTTAATGTATAGATATTGGGGAGGGGGCGGGGGGCAATACATCCATGACCACCACGCACACACACAAACACATTCCTTACTACGCCGATGCAGTCGTCCATGTTTTACAATGCACGTTTGGCAGATTTACAACCCATCTAAATACAAGTAATCTTTGAAGCTGTGCTTCAGTCGTAAATTCAAGAGTGAGCCAGAAGCGTATGACATCTACGGCTCACTCCTTTCTCGCTGTCTCTGCAGAGAGCTTTTACACACCCACACAATCACGCTCTCAACCCCTCTAGACCCTCGCTCTCTTTCCGATGGCACAACAACACGATGTTAATGTGTAGTGTCTTATAAATCTATCAGGATGCAAACTTAATTTAATTTCCTGCTGGCTTTTAATAATGCAAGTTTTGTCCAACAAATTAAAGGAGGAGGAAACTTTTGGCCAGGATACTATTTGGTGGAGAAAATGGGATCTTATTAAGGTATTGATTAATTGTGCAATGTAATCTTTAGGTCATGTTTGTGGTACACCTCCATAGAGAACCAGGGCTTGCTTCCAGGTTTGTTGATGTGGGAGAAGGGGGCGGAAGTTTGGATAGAGTTGCAGCGTATGCAGGGTCCGTGGTATTTTTTCATTATGAAAGGCATTCATTAGAACTCAGCACCTTTACTCTAGGCTCATCCCTGGAGTGCAGAGGCGTGTAGACCTTGTACAACTTTTCCACAGAACCCGTATTTATTTATCCTTTGACTTCACTATTTAAGATCATTAAATGCTAAATGAAGGTTAAAAAAAAACTTAATTAGGAAGAGTTCTGTGCTTCAATTCACAGAAATTGTTTTCATTGGTAAGCAAGAAAAACAATTAAAGCTTGTTGTGTTTTTTTTTTTTTTTTTTTAATTCAAGGCTGCAGAAAGAGAGCAGAACTCAATTCTAAAGGTGTTTCTCTGTGTGTTTGCGTGTGTGTGTGTGTGTGTCTGGGGAACACACAGGTACCTGGAAGCACTGTGGTAACCTGGCAACTAGTAGCTGGACGCCCACATGCATGAAGCCAATGTGGTCATGATTGCTGCCCCATAGCTGGCCCTGAGTGCTATAAATATCCACTGGTAATAGCTTTAGGGTCATTACTGCTGCTTGGGCCTGCCTCCAGCCAGCATCAACTCCAACCTGAAGGGCTGGGAAGAAGGACTGGGTTTCAAGGTATCTGCATATTGCGGATGATTTATTGCAGCGTGGGGGTGGGACGGCATGTTCTGGCAGATAAGTGCCTGTTCGTAAGAGATTGTCTTTGAGTCGGACTGGTTTGAAAACAGGTCATTTGGGTTTCATATTTAGCTGGCGCTGGTTCTGATCTGGACATATGAGAACATTATGTTACTTGTTTTGATACAGGTTTGCTGATTCCTGTCATGTGAATGAGTCACTCCTGTTATGAAGTACGTTTTCCTGTCCCCATTAAATATGTCTAAATATACTGGATAAAATATTACACATTTTGTGACATGCATGACAGCATCCTGCAGGAAGTGACATGTTTTTGGTGTGTAAACGACAGCACAACAACAACAGACAGGGAGAGCATTTGGGAAATTATGGCACAACATAACTATCCCAAATGCTAAAAGCTGAAAGAAAAAGTCTTGGCAATGGAACAACAAGAACCTTATCAAGGTTAAATATCTGAATAAAGCTAAAAAGCGCACAAACGAGTCCAAGAGAAAAATAACCAGTGCTTATGTAGCTCTAAGAGGAAAAAAACGTCAGCGAGGAGTTCAAAGCTGCGGCACAAAAAAACATGGCCAAGCGCTGCACTCGGTTGACAGGATACCCCTAGAGGATTGTGGGAAAAAAGCATGGGAGAAATAGATCCTCTGACTCATTTCTTGTGAGCGTGGTGAGGAGCATACCCACTGGGTGTACAAGCAGACCCATTTCACTAACCCATGTTACATAAATCACAGCACTTCAGATATGCCGCAACAAATATTTAACTTTTTTGTCTCCATCTGTCTCACTATTTTTAACTTGTTAGAAGGGTTGTGCTCTCAGAATACCGCTGGGCTCAGTTCTGGAGGAAGATGATGTACTCCAGACATGATGTAGAGGTTAGAGTCATAGTGGAGCATCAAGAATTTTCTCTCTGAAAAAAGACAGCAACATTCAAGAGATTGGAGTGTCTGACAGGTTGTAGTTGATTTCACTTGGGTGAAATGGAAATGGTTGAGAGTGTGAGGATGTGGGTGAAGTTCAGCACTTGTGAGTGTGTGAAAACAAGAGAGAGTATGTAAAGTATGCCAATGTGAGTGTGTGATTAAATGTGGGAACACATAAAGACCAGGTGCTACTGCAAGTAGAAGAAAGTCATACTGTTTTTATTCTATCATGTTAAACTGAAAAACAAAAATGGTGTAGAAAATTTTAAATTTTTTAAATTGTTTTGTTTAAACTTCAAAATTAATTACAAAGAAACAGCAAGTAACACAATTAAATATGACATATTGAAGTAGAAAGACTGGAATTAAATTGTCATGTAAAACAAACTTCACATTTTTTTTCTTTCATGTAGATAAATAAGTTTTTAAATAAGACTATAAGATATAAGATTTTATTTTCTGTGTTTATTTTATTTTAGTTGACGTTTTAGTATTTTTTTTTCTAAATATGTATATATATATATATATATATATATATATATATATATATATATATATATATAATTTAACTAATCAAAAATGAGAAATGTTGAAACAAGCTGAAATAAAATAACTTTAGGAATAACTTTAGGAACTCGTAATTCTTATGTATTTATTTTAATCCCTCGGTTGAGAATTTTTTTTTCCATTAAATCATTAAATTTTGCCTTTAATAGTAAATAAAAAACGAATAAATAATATGGAAAATCCATCAAAATATAAATTATTATTAGTAAAATAATAATATAATGATTCATATCATGGAATTTTAGACCTGCATGACTGATTTGCAGAAAAAAATTGCTCATATAAAGAAAATCAATACAAAAATGGACCCTGCTGACCTGTCACTGTATGAATACATTTAGCAAAATATGTGGCTTTGTGTTCCACAGAAGAAATAAATGCATGCAGTGACATGAAGGTGAGTAAATCATGACAGACTATACATATTTATGTGAACTGTCCCTTTAAGAGTATGTGTGCCATACAAATGCAAGAGTTCACATTTATGAGTGAAAAAAAATTGTGTGTGTGTGTTTATGAGCGAGAGAGGTGATTAAAGCCTTGCCCTGGCGGGTGCCCTGGCTATGGCATTGTGATGGATGAAGCAGTGTGTCCGTCATTAGGCAGTAAGCTGGCCCCTGGCACCCACACCCAGCTCTTAAATGTATCCATACCTCGCTGTCCCCCAGTGCTACTGTTCATTTCAAGGTCAATTGACTCAGTGCTGTGCCGGGCAACAAAACATCCCCCTTTCTTCATAGTTTTATTTCCTATTACTGACTAGTGTGTCTGTGTGTATGCCTGTGTGTGTGGGTGTATGCCACGTCAAAGTCGATGGTGTGCAGCAAAACCCCTACAGCTTGTGTCTAGTGCAGAGGAAGACCCTATCATGAACCCTTTAATGTTTATGAGCCTGTATATGCAGAACATTCAAGTTCAAGTTGGTAAAAGTCAGTCACTTTGCACCCAGTTATAAAAGCGATGATGTCATTTCCTGTCAGTGACACCTGTTTAACACTGCTCATTTTTCTTGTAGCTGAGCCAGCAACAAAGAGCAACACCAATCTCACATATGGGAAGGTTCCATATACAAGGTTCAAAATAAAACATTTGCCAACAGCAAGTGGATTGAGAAAGTTTAACAGCCATGAGTATTTCTTTTCTTGCATATTTGCAGGAAACAATGAAGGTCAGTGTGTCACTCGCAGCAGCAGAAGTTCCTGTGGGCTTTATGGCCAACAACATATACAGTAAACTGAGTTCTGTCATTTTTCGATGGAAATTATGCAGCTAAGAGATTTAAAAATATATTACTATTACCTTTTTTTTTTTTTTTAGTTTAAGGTTTAGGAAAAAATATAAAATTAATATATGTTTTATATAATGGAAATGATGCCACAGCTAAATTACTAAAAACAGATAATAATCACTATACAATTATTATTATAATAATCCATATTTTAAAGGATTGACCAAGTTTAAAATAGTGGGAAATGTGTGTAATATATATAAATAATGGACAATTGTTTGAATTGAGAATTTAATATATATATATAAGTTCTGTCTGCTTTAATAAAAAACAATCCCTGGGACATACAAGTGCATAAAGTTGAGGAAACACCCATCTAACATGTTCAGCTGACCTTCTGTTGATAAGCAGTTACTCAGTCAACAGCAACATCAATACTAAAAAATCAGGAACAGTGTTATATTCACACATTCAAACATTGATTAAATTCCAACTCTGGAACCCACCAAACTTTGCCTATACAGTCTCAGCATTCTGCTGTGAGTTGTTCTAATGCCCACATACAAATACATAAACATACACAGCTTCTAGAAAGCTGCACGCTCCATAGGAGGTGCATGTAAATCCCAGTCCCTTGGGACGCACAGTCGGGAATGGATTTGGAATATAGCATGGCTATTTGACAACTCCTCACTTTATGCTCGAGTGTGTGAAACGACCTCAGCTGGTACAAATCATCCTCTGCTTCTCAAGGACTGTGATGTGCCATTCTGTCTCATTAGGTCTCGGTTCAGCCCCTCTCGACAGACATGAGAGAGAAAAGCGCGTGAAGTGGTGTTAGAGAATGTAACTTTTTGAGTCAGAGGATGGAGCCATTGAAAAGCATGGCAGAGCGCTTCTGCAGGAGCCAGAGGCTGAGGTCTGTGATGTTTAATTCAGCAGCCCATAATGACTCAGATGAAGTCAAGAGCCAGCTTTAAATAACTTAGCTTCCAGGGCCAGAACTACTCAGCTCACAAGAGTATGTCCGTGAAGCATGAGGTTATGTGTTTGCCCAGGTGTCCACGTGTTCTGCAAAAAAAAAAAAAACCTTGAAAGATATTTTGTATTCTCCTTTTTCTTTGAAGGACATGTTCATTGCAGATTGAATTGGAGTTTGCAGAGAGCACCGAGGACAAAATGTAGGTGTTACTGTAAAACTACAGATTCCACCTTGGCTGCCACTAGTGTTTCAGTTATTCATCTGGCAGCTGGTCTAACATCGGTGGGCTCTCTCCATTAGCTCTGCCCTGAGCAGACCGGGAGCAGGCCGTCTGGGAGCCATCAGTCTGCTGTGATGGGCTCAGTGGAGCTTGGTGACTATGGTTCTAAAGCCCAAAGTCCCTCACAGGAAGTGCATGTGTCAGTGAAGAACACAGCAAAGTCAGCCAGCCCTTGCACTCAGTCTATCCCTGTCGGATAACCATCTTATGTTGGGTATTAGAAGACGGTGCCCCAACCAGGCTTCTCATCTAGATTCAGCAATGATCTTTTTGGTGAAGATGGTTGACCTCTTATACTACCTAGCATAAGAGAGAAAACCACGAGAAAAGTCTTTACCATGAGAAAAGTATTTTTCTAGGTCAGTATTTCTGTGTTGAGATTTCAAAGAAGAAGGAAAACATCTTTCCTTATTTTTATTTTCAGCTGACCTCTGTTGTCTCCATTATTTAGTTGGTAATTGTTTTTGTTGTTTGCTTATATATATATATATATATATATATATATATATATATATATATATATATATATATATATATATATATATATATATATGTATGAATGTTTGCAACTGTTGTTATATCTTCACATATATTTTCGTAGTTTGGGAAAAGGCACTTTTATTTTTTTTTATTTTTTTTTTGTTTCAGTAGAAATTAAAAATGCTTAAACAACTAATTTACCTGAGAAGGAAAACCACATTAGATTTTAACACTTGTTTTCATAGTATACAGGTAGACATAAGTTTCTTTTCCTCACTTAACTGCCTGATTGTTGTACTTATAAATCAAACGCCTCACTAAATTTTGTGCTATAAACACAAGATTTATACTTAATGCAAAGAATAAAAATACATGGGCAATGAGGAGAAAAATAAACTTAATTCAAGGTTTATTTAGATAACAAACATTAGCTCTGTTTCAGCTAGTTGCTAAGTGTTTCTCTTTGTGGAAAAAAGTTTTCATCTACATATCTATTATTTATAAAGGTGTTTAGATATTTTTACTGAAAAACAAGAAAACACACACACACACACACACACACACACACATATATATATGGATCTTCTTTTTCAGTGCAATCTGGGCCAGATTAGAAATTTAGGCTTGTCTAAGCTGTTTTTGTTTCAGCAGGGAAGCCTGAGCTTGAATTCTAATGCTAAATGTGAGCTTAATCTCGAGTCTGAACCTTGTATACCAGAATCATAATGTGCAGATAATGCTAAGGCCATCAATTATTTATACTTTGGGGAGAACGCTCTCTATGGCTAACCGTTCCTTGATTGCTAGGACTCCTGGTTCTAGACTGAATCACAGTTAAGCTGACTGGATCAGTGAATGCAGATAAAATAAGATAGTCTATAGTCTTTACATGTTGTGGCAATAGCCTTGAAAATGGCCTAGTGGGTGAATTTCTGAACCAAAACCAGCTAAACCATGGCAGTAGTTTTCCATGCCAATGATCAAACAACAACATGAAATCAGAATGCAAAATCAGAATGCTGCATTAAGTTCAGCAATGAGAGGTCCAAGAACACACTGACCACTCCAGCTAGAGGTCCCAGGGTGCAGGGGCTCAGGAGACACCCCCGGATGCCTACACACATAAACCATCACCCTCTGGGACAGCCAACTGGCCAGTAGTTGTTTAGCGACTAGCAGAATGAGTTCAGTCTCTTTAAGAAAGACAGAAGTTTTGGACAGAGGACAGAGCTGAGAGTTCTGAAATCAGTATGATGGCAGGTGAAACAAGTGAGGAAAAAGAAAAGAAGAGAAGAGAAGAGAGAAATGAGTAAATTGACAAAAATAGCTCCAACATTGTAGGAAAGTAATTTTTTTTACATTTATAATGAGAAGAAATATTTCTTGAGCCCCAAATCAGCATATTAGAAAGATTTCTGAAGGATCGTGTGACACTGAATATGGAGTAATGGAGTAAAAATCTCCATGTTATCTCACTATTTTAGATTTTTGAAGAATCTTCTTTGTTATTTTAATCTTCCTTTATCTTATAAAAAATCTTACTCACCCCATGATAGTGTACACACAGGGACGTCCATGTTATTTTAAATAAAATATATGGTTAAACTTTATTTCAAGGACCAATTCTCACTATTAACTAACCATTAACTATGACTTTTGCCTCAATTAACTCTTAATTTGCTGCTTATTAATAGTTTATAAGGTAGTTGATAAGTTTAGGGTATTGGGTAGAATTATGGATGTCATGCATTATACTTTATAAGCACTAATAAACAGCCAATATGTTAATAATAGGCATGCTAATAAGCAACTAGTTATTAGTGAGAATTGGACTCTATACTAAAGTGTTACCAAATATATTTTCAGAATATTCAGTCATTATTATAACTTTCTCTACCACTGACATGTATTTATTTTGCTGATGTAAGCAAAGCCTGTGTGGGTATGGAAAAATTATATTAACCAATAATATAATAGTCCACTTTTCACAGTCCAACAACCGTCAGATGGCTAAAATCAAGCCCTCTACATTATTCTGTTTCACATGCAAATGTGTCCCATTAAATGTATTTGCAAATGTCTTTTCGTGTTGCCTTTAGGAAAAAGCTCTTGCTCTTTACTGGATGACAAATACGCAGTGAAGGTCAGTCACCATTATACAGAAAACTCTACTCAGAGTGCAAGCATGCTGCACAGCGACCTGAAATCTCCCACTATCACTGGCAGCCAGCTGCCCTCTGAGATCTCCCCCAGTCCAAACTCACGGCTGTGACAGCAAGCGAGCAGCGCAGACCTGCTGCAGTGTAATAGGAAATTAATTGAGATCATCAATATGGTATTAATCATTAAGGCACAGGTGCTGAGATGGCGCTTCTGCTTGAGTGAGCCTGTTAGCGATGCACACGTTTAAAAAGTTTGACCTGCTGTTCGGTTAAAATGTGTGTGAGAGCAAGGGCGAGAGGGAAAGAGAGAGAGGTAATGATAAAGAGAGAATATTTGAGAGTGAATATTTCCCTGTGCTAATTAAGTCAAAGTGGACCAACATTCGGTGAAAGTTTCACAGCAAAACACATCACCGTAAACGTCGATGCCATTCTGGTGAGCAAACAAAAAATCCATGGGCTGCATCTGTCCCTTGGTGAGGTGGGGTGTGGACAAACGTCACTCAGAGCTAATCATGCAAACACAGCACAAATTGCATTGACTACATTAAGCGGTTAGGCACGGCACGTCTCCAAACAGTTGAGGGTGTGTAACTGAGCGGACATTCCACCACATAAATTAAACATGGAGCAGTTAAATATCGCTCACACTCTGATGATATACGCCAGCTGGGATTGATGCGGAGACAGGAGTGGCTCCCTGAGCGGTAGAAAGGAGACACGCGGCGTAACTGAACGCAGCCCTGGCATGTGGTCCGGCACCGCGCTTAAGTACGCCGAATATCAAACAAGCAGCAGGACAGGCAGAGGAGTCTTGACGAGCTCACTCACATGGGTGTAAGGGTTGAGCTTATGAAAAGTTTATGAGTTCTGCTCAAAACAGATTGATTCGGGGTTAAAGCAAATACCAAGGAAGAAAAGCCCTGAAGCTGAGAGAGAGGATTCGGTAAAGACAAAAGCAAAGAGAGAAAGAGCAAGAGTGAGTGAGAAACACACACACAGAGAAAGAGGAGAATGTGAATATATATATATATATATATATATATATATATATATATATATATATATATTCATTATGGTTAAATAAAAATTGTTCACTTAAAAATGAAAATTATGTTATTCTGTTATAACTATTATTGGAACTATTGATTTAAAGGAAGACAGTTTGAAAATTCTTCACTCTTCTTTTTTCTATACAGTGACATCATAAAAATAGTGATATCCCTAAAAAAGTATTATAGTATTAATTACAGACATTTTGTGCTTTACGGGCCAGATTTACTAACAGCTTGTGCCAGCACAAACCCTCTTTTGGTGTTAAAAACTTCTCTCAGGATTGATTAAAGACATGCAATGTAGAAATTAGTGATGAAACGCTGTGGACATTTGTAGGACTTCCTACAAACTTCCCATTCAAACAGAAAATTTATGGAAGGAGAGAAGCTTCACAATAGGCTATCCCTTTTTAGGATTGTGTTTTTGGGTCATATACATAAGTTTGGAAAGAAATGCCTATCATTAAATAATGACAGATATTTAATTTCTGGGTGAACTATATCTTTAAACACTATGCCTTATCAGGAAAGAGACACTTGAATGTGACTAGGAGAGTGTGTCTAATTTGTCAGCGTGAGGGTGTTTAACATGTTTGGTCATGTGTTTGACCTCCCTGCAGCTGGTAGTTTCAGGCCTCAAGGTCTGCATGAGGTCACCACAGGTGTGAAGCAGATGTGGAGAACAACAGGTTTAGGTTTCCTAAAAGGCAACAAACACTTGCCTGTCAGTAATCATCAGCCTGCAGTCTGTTTGTTGATGGCTTACTGCAGGTACAGTGTTCAGAATCCATCTTAAAAGCAATGGGTGTCATTTTTCAGTGTTATAACACTTTCTCCACTATTCATCATGTGGGTGGGTGCCTTGTCAGTCTTACAGCAGAGTTAAGTCTATTTATTTAGAAACACTAAAAATACAAGTGAACGTGCAAAAATACATTAGGACGCAGAGCTGCATTCAAAAACCTATATACACAGAAATCCAACATTTCCATTTGGCTCAGTGTGAATTTGTCTCCGTCTACTGTTCACCACATACTGAGGTATTGTGCTCCACATGAGCCGCACTGTCCAACTGTGAAATAATAGGGGAAGTGATGTCATCAAACGCTGCTGTCTTCAAAAGACAAGTGTGGCTGGGGAGTAGGACTCTTTGATGTGGCCCCTGGAGGGGTCTCAAGCCAGACTGCTATAGAGAACAGAGCTGGAGTCTTCAGAGAGATGGGCCCTGGGCTCACCCACACACTCTGTGATCAATAGTGAGTCTTAATCAATCTCAACAATGCCTCACCCACTCCTCTCTTTCTTAACCTCTGCCCTGCCAAAAACAGTAGTTTAAAAGAGTATGTGATGTGCATGTGTGCAAGTGTTCACACAAAACAAACAAAGACCCCACTGACTTTCAATGTATGAACAAAAATCAAATACATTTTTTCTAAATATCTTTTACATTCCACAGAAGAAAGAAGTCACTCAGTTTTGGAACGACATAAACAAATTACTTTTGAACTATCCTTTTAAAATGAGATGAAAGCAAATAATTAAGCCTTTTAGTAGTCTGTAGTTGCCTTAACAAGCACCACTAATCATAATGAGAAACAGTAAATGAGCTAATAAAGTAACATGGTGATAAATGAAACAAAACGAAACAACAACTTCAATTTGCCCTGCAAACAGCACTGACTACAAACATTGCTTTGGATAAACAGGTTCAGCACGACTCCTCTCCTCTCGCCCCTCTCCAGTTCATTTTAATTGGCTGAGTGCTCTTGTTATGAATTGATGAAGAGAGGAAGGACTCGGCAGGGAGCGTTACAGAGGTAGCATTAAAGAGCATTAGTTTAACAACGCACCTGCCTCATACGGAGAGAATCAGTTCATACTGAAATAATTAAAGCAGTAGAAAAGGAATCAATCAAGCTACTGAGCATGTGCAGGAAACCACCACAGGAAGAGACCTCCGCTCCATTTGCTATCGTCTGGGGCCTACGGGCTAATTTGTTTACATCCATAATACATTCAAAGGATTTATCTAACTTGCAAATGAGCCTTCATTTACTGGTCCGAGAGGTACTGGGGAGTGCAGGGAAGCAGTGAATAAGGAGAGGAAAGGTGTGGAGTAGGAACAGCTGGCAGGGCAGGGAAAGGAGAAGGGCGGAGGCGGATTTAACCCTTCGTCGCCCTGATCAGAGCTTTCTGGGTCACACTGTGCAGACATGTGAGTATTTTAACAAACACATATCACATCTGGTTGGATCAGGCTTGGGTGCTGGCCATTCATGAGTGCTGCCTACAGAAGTCAAAGGTCACACGGACAATCCCTGGACCGGTTTCAAGGACACCATCTAAAAGTGACAACTCCATAACAGATTGTCTTGTGTCCAGGCCTACTCTGATCATATGCCAAATGCCAGGATGACAAAAGGTATGTGTATGTGTGTGTGTGTGTGAGGACAGGCCACTCCCCATAGAGAAGAGAATAAATGGCTGGTAAAAGGTCTTCTCAATACTGCTGTAGGGGTTGTGTTGAGTCACTGCCCTCTCTGCAACGATATGGTCAGGAAGTGTTTTCTGTGGCCTTCTGCTAGAGACACAGCTTTTACTAGCGACATGAAAGCAGATGGGCACATTTATAAATGGAAATGCAATTACATCAGAAATGACATAAGTATGTACTGGCATCAAATAAGATTTGTTGGTAAATTTGTTTCTTAAGTTTAACTCACAGACACAATCCAGTTGTGGTGGTTCCTCAGTTAAAAGCTAATTGGATTAGAAGATTATAAGATCATCAGCAAATAACAACAATCTTCATTACATAAGTCAACTTTATGGCTTCAAGATTATTTGTACTTTTTTGATAATTTTATGCTCTTTTTGAGTCCTTTTTTAAAACCCTAGTATTTTTCACTTTCCTTTCAAATATGTTAAAATGATAATTCACCTAAAAAAAAATTAAATTGTCCTAATTTGCTATTTTTGACCTGTATGACATTCTTCTGCAAAACACAAAAGAAGATAATTCTGAATAATGTTTTTGTCCCAACAAAATGAAAATTAATGGGGTCTAGAGGTTCATAAGAGGAGTCAAAAGAATTTAAGGGAAGGTAGCTGGTGTGCTGTTTTCATGCGTGAGAAAGGGTCAGAGAGCCAGAGAGAGAGAGAGTGTTTTGTTGAAGGGGACAACAGATCTGAGGATCCTCAGAACTGCAGTGAAGCAGAACTCATGCTGAGATTCAATCCTAGAAACGGAGAGGCTTCGGGCTAAACATTCACACTGCTGCAAAACCCCCAACACACACACACACAAACTATGATCTCAAGATGTAAACCTGCTTTCTTGTACTTTTTTGACCACTTGCAGAACCATATATGCACCCAAACACAACACATACGCTAAACATATGTACCGACTGCATTCTCACAGATGTCTGTGTCTCAATCTACCTCAGTCTTCTCCATCTGAACGGATGGGGTCAGTGTCGCCCTACGAACACACACGCTACTGTGTGTGGCTCAGCAAATGCTGAGCCAATATCTTACATAGATATGGCAAGGGCACTGATGAGAGAGAACGAGAGGGACAGAGAAAGAGAGAGACAGAGAGGATAAAGGAGAAAAAAAATCAATACCATATCTCAACACTAAGCACAAACCAAGCCAAAGCAGCAGGAGTGTGCAGCTTGCTACATAAACTGGACAGCTTCATCAGGCTTTTTCAGCACACCAAACACACACACAGTATTTCCTTTCATTTCAGGCTGGCTTAGGAAAGAGTGTGCATGTGGCTGCTGGGTGAACGGTGCTGGGTGTTGGTTGGCACACAGAAAGGAGGATCTAATGCCGTACCTCCTACCTTTTTTCTCTCCTTCTCTTGCACACACACACATACACTGGCCGAGCCCTCAAAATACCCTGTCTAAAAATAGCCTTCAGGGAGGCGTCGGCCCGGCTATTATTATTACACACACGTCCCACCCACCCCTACCAAGGAAGGGGGCTAGACTAATGCTTTTTCTGGTGCAGGCAATTAAAAAACTATTTGTCACCTGCCTAGCGCTGATGTTCAGGCCCCTGGCGCAGAATTACAGGGGCCCTCTGATCAGACCGGCCTGGAGTTGAGATGGACAAGTGAGAGATGGGAGAGGGCTGATAGAAGGATGGGAAAGCAGAGAGCAGGCACTGGAGGGTTCCTGATTTATACAGACAGGTTAATACCAGAGCAGCCAAGACTCTGACTGTCACCGCCATCAGGAAGTCATGCAATATTTAAAAGCTGCCAAGTTAAAGACAATCAACTTCATGGGCCATGGCAAAAAATAGGAATGTATATGTCTGCAGGCCTCTGAAGTTTTTTGTGGTGTACTCGTATACACATACTGTGTACATGCAGGGGTGTAGCAATCAGAAAAGAAAAAAAGAAGATTTTAAGACTTTTCAGCAATCATCAGCATAATTTGTATTCGTGAGTCAAGCTGACATTTCAGTAAGTTCCTACAGTACGTCCCTTCATACCAGGGTTCCCAGCTTCTTTTTTAGTGGAAGCAGGTAGCACATATTTGAGGCACACACACAGAGACGCTATGCCATTGTCGCCAATGGGATCAATACCTTCAACAAGAACAGAAAGTATAGCGTCAACAGATTCAGAGATGCACAAAAGAGTGACGGAAAGATTCCATAAAAGGCCTGGCTCCCCCACCAGCTGCTCAGAACAGGAATCTGGCAAGTGTTTGGTTGTTGTTTGATTGTTCCATTCAAGCAATCCACTTGGCCACAATACAATTAACATTGCAAAGCATCAGTGTTTTCCAGACACCTCATACTGAGAGACAGCAGGTGCTATCTTGACACAATGATGTTATGGCAGCTGGCGGGACTCATAAACCAAACAAAGAGGACATCCTCTTCCTCTTTATCATCATTAATGAGATGAAGAGACAAAAACGATCTGTTGGAGAATAAGAATAGAAAAAGGACCCAGAATTATTTTTTCTGCCAATATTTTTTTTTTGTGGAAAATCAGCACAGTTCTGCTAAATGAATTTAAACATGGTCATTTCTTAAACAGAAAACACAAAAATAGGACCTGTAAGATATGTAGGACTTTGTAAATGATGAAATTTCCAAATATGCACAGATTCTTTGCAATCTTTTTTATGGGTCTTGGAGAGTAACACATGCCCAAAGCCTTCTGTTTTATCATCCGCCATCATTTGTGAGGGTGCAAAGAGCACAGACGGTACCCCAGGCCTTCTTATGAGCGATGGAGATGGACCAGTGAAAAAGGCCATCAAAGCTCTTTCGGGCGTAGGGCAGTGTGCCAGACTCAGGTTCTGAGTACGGTTATGGTGGCAGTAAATAGCCCTGTGGAGGTAGTTTATGTGTCCTCATGTGGCAAAACCCCCGCCCCATTCCAGCTCTGACACACCCTGCATTGCTAATTTACAAGGCAGCTCGTTAATGGTGTGTGATTTACAATGCTCATTTGAATCTTTGATCTCTGGCTGATGAAATCATCGCCTTACAGCAGCTAACACACACACACATGCAGAAACACAAGCACTGGCCAGAAAAATTCCTTTCCTCTTGTCTATGTTCTCAGCAGTAGAGCTTGAGGGAAATGACAAATAAGTAAAACAATGCATGAAAAAATATATAATGTTAAGGCCCTTAAATGATCAAATAAGTGAAAAATAAATTATATAATGTATTATATGCAGCTCTTTTTAAATCAAACATAGCCTTGAAAAAATAAATTAAAACAAAATATTGTGTGGCAGTGGTGCCAATTTAAAGAGGATGAAATTGAAGATGTTTTACCTTACAAACTGTCTAAAAGTCAAAAAATGTATTTTTGTCGTTTATACATGAAACTTTTTAAAAACTTAAGGGAAAAACTTTTCTATTTTTGACTACAACATTGTCGTGTAAACGTAGTCTTAAAGGCATAAATCAGAGGTTATAGAGGCAGAGGTGTGGACATCTCTCCATTCTTGTGTTCAAAGCTGTCTGTTTATGTAGTCACATCATAAACTCAGACCTTACAAGAACCTTCTGCAGTCAAATAGGGCCGAAACACGTCTCCTTATTATCTTTATAGTCACATAACAGAGTGGTCACTGATCTCTCCGCTGCTCTTTCAGTCAGGCAGAGCTGATCCCCCACAGGACACACCAAATTCCTGAACTGATGAATCAGATCTCCATGATGAAATTGCCAATTACAGAAATTGGATTTAGAGCATTGCTTTGTATGTTGATGAGCCTGTTCGTGTACGATGGGCTCGAGACAAGTATGACAGTAAATAGACTGGAATTTAGGGCAGAAAAAGGGGAAAAACACCATCTTCTTAACATTTCCTTCCCTTTCTCTCTCTCCTTTACTCTTTCTGTCTTCTCTATCTGGGATTTCTCTCAGTGATGAGGAAATCAGAATGTCAGAATTCACCAGAGCTAATTGGGCCTCTGATGTGCAATCAGTGCTGGACAAATGCGACAGTTCTGGTCATTAGCTGCAGCAATGCAAGTGTTGTATGTGCTGAAATGTCACAGCACAGTTCAGCACACTCCTGAAACACACCCGGCGAATGGCTTGCCGTGCACATGCTCATAAACGCAGCCGTCTGCCAACTGGCTGTACTGTGTCCTATCGATCTCCCTTTGCTCACAGCCTGCTGTCATCTGACACACACACACATACACACACAGACAAAGAAAAATTAGAGGCAGCACATCAAAAAGGTCCACAGTCTGGGCCCAATCACACAGATGTATCTCTGGCATTGATTGCATGGGCTGCTTTATAAAACATGAATCTAAAGCAGGGAAGGTCTGAGCTGTGCCAACCCATCTCTGAGGGACATGCTCAGGCCCTGTTTACTCCTGGTATTTAGATATTTCACTGGTGATCTGGTCAGTATTCAGCTGAGACACATGGTAAAAAAACAAACAAACAAAAAGTCTCCTGATATAATATAAGATATAATTATAAAATATAATTTTGTTATTTGATGATAATGTAATAAATAAATATTTTCTGCTTTGTATTATAGATTATTGTTGCAAATTCTGCTGATTTGTCACCAAGGTAATGTTTTCTAACTGCTGACTTGTGATAGTCTTCACTAAGAATAGTAACACAGGATTTATGCACAGCTAAAAACTACAAATCAAATTTTCCATATAGTATGTCATTGTTTTCCAGGAAAATACATTAAATTATGGAATTTATAGCTGTGTAAATTCCAACTGTTGCATGTTTTCATTTGTAAAGAAAAAAATGTAATGAACATTTTAATGAATTTTGTAACAGACATTTAAAAATAAAATAAATTCTACGCAAATATTAAAACATGTATAAATTTTTAATGATTAATTTTTCATTCAAAATTAAACTTTATGAAATTATATTTCTTTAACAATTTTTTTTGTTCATTATTTTTTCTTTTCTTTAGGCTTTTTAAAAACTCATTTAAAATAAATATTTCTTGCAAATCTAAAAATGCATTGCTACAAGTAAAAAATGTATCATTAAATGAGAGTGTTGGTAGTACAAAGGTTGGCAGGGCAAGTGAAAATTGAAACTACTGAGCCAGCAGAAAAAAATCCTTATTGTTAAATCCTGATTTAGTGCCATCCTGTTTCAAACAGATTGTCTTAAACTGACGTTAATACCAGGTGTAAACTTGGCCAACACAAAAATAAGTTAACCAGCCAGCAGAGCGTGGTGCTCCCTGGCTCTCCAGACAGCGTCCTAATGGAAAAGCAGTGATCACACTAAGAAGCCTCTATTACCTGCGGCCCATGAAGCACCATCAGTGCCGTGTGATGCGGGCTGCTGAGTCTATAGGTAAGAGTTGGATTAACACAATAAGGCAGGTCAATCTCCCGCTCTAATGTCCCAGACGCACAGAGGGAAACGGCTGGACACACACGGCTGCCAGCGGCCAGCACTCAATAACTGGCTGAATGTCAGTTTGGCTCACCAGCTCACTCCTGCCCTTTAACAGAGCTCTGAATTATTAAGCAGCTATCTCACTTCCTCACTCTCCCCCTCTCTCTCTGCTCGGTGTCCACGTGAAAGGCTTCTGTATGGGGAGAGGGAGTGACATGGAGGATTTATTGACGAGATGGGCGATGATGGGGAAAGTGATATGAAAAAGAGCCTAAAAGGAAGTTTGGAAAGGGGATGATCAGAAGGAGTCCCATACACACTGGCCCACACCAACAAGACACATAGACAGAGACAGAGAGAAGGAAAAGTTCATTTTCGTTCACTCAGCTGCTGGTCAGTGACCCTTAATATGAAGGAAGTATCTCTCAATGGGAGAGCAATGTTCTGACCTAACTGGAGAGCTGATGGGGTCAGGAGGAGAGAAGCGTGTGATGAGAGAAGGGAAGAGAGTGTGAAAAGTTTAAAAGGTGGGTGATGGAGAACTAAATGTTACTTCTGCTCATACACTCTCCATCTCACTTATTTACAGTCATTCTCTATCTCACATGACACTATTCTTAATTAAACAGTTAATTCTGTCTTATTTATTCACCTCTTATGTCCTTCCAAACCTTTGGAAAGACTTTGATTAATATTTGAAGCACAAATCAAGTTTTAAGCTTCGAAGTTTATGGTGTGTGATGTGTTCTGTGAATGTGTTTTTATATGTTAATAAAAGCCTAAATGTAATCTGTTCATCATATAAAGTTATTTGTCTCTCTTCACAAGACATCATATGATTCATTGTTTTAGTTTTGGTTACCTGGAATTTAAAATAAGGTAATTTTTTAAGAAACCTAAGTCTAATGGTTTTGGACCAACAATAGGGTGAATACATTATGACAGAATTTTCATTTTTGGTTGGACTACTCCTGAAGTATTTTGATCTAGGAATATGTCCTACTAGGATAAATAACATAAAGCATCATGAATATAAATGTGTTTACTATGCCAAGTGTGTGAGAAAGGCTACACAATATACATACATTGTGTGTAAGAGGGGTGTCTGTGTGTGTGTGAGTTGGAAGGTGTGTAAGACAGAGGCTGTGGGCCAAGATGGATGGAGGTGAGAGAGCGGGCTTCTGGAAAACTGATGCACAATGACGGGAAATTGGACTGCTGCTATGATGAAGAGCAGGTGGAGGCAGGTGTGGGACAGGGAGACACTGATGTTTACGGATGAGGGGATTGTTATAGAGGGGGTCCCATGTGCTCTACTCTGATGTGGCCTTATGTAGCACTGACATAGAAGCTCTGCGGAAGACTGAAAGCATGTGCCAAAACACAAATAATGGGAGAGATTCGGAGAGAAAGTCTAAAGAAAGAGCAACAGAGAACTCATTTCATTCAAAATACAAGGTGACATATGAATAATAACTTGAATAAATTTATTTTGTGATGCATAATCAATTTCTTAAAAAAACTATTTTGATGTTTTCTGAACGGCTTAAAGTGAAAAATGGTGTAAGTGGCTTGAGAATGTAGATAACATTTTTAAAACAAACAGTATACATATAACGTTTGACATAATTTTTTGAATAAGCACTAATAAAACAATAAAACGTATTCAATTAATAAACAATAAATATTATTCATATTTGCAAAGGTCAGTAAGTTTTAAAAATACCATATTTTCATATTTTTTCTAAAAGTACACATTTTGCTCAGGTACAGTATAACCCTGAGAAAACTTTCTGACACAGCTGACTAAAAAAATGCATAACACCTTGAAAATTTTTTTTGTTAAATATGAAATTCTAATATGTATATGTTAAAGTTCTATGTCAACAATCCTATTTAGCACGTGCACCTTAGAGGCATTATTGTCCAAAAAGGATACAACAAAACAATAAGACATACATTTAACTTAATCTTTACTTTACCCAGATAAAATTATTCATTTGCATCTAGCCATATACAGTAGGTGGACAAACTACAAAATCAACTACAAACTAATAACCAGAATAGTTTAATAGTCTACATTTAAAAGCTTTAAGATGTTGACCTCCAGTTGGCTGTTAATACAACATTTGTTATTTTGTATAGGGCTTATGCAACATGCATGACCTATTAGTGCAGAAGCTTGATAAGTCAAGAAGGCATGTGAATGAACAGCAACTGAATATTAATGCACACGCCTGGACTGAGATCCATGTGTACAATTACGTTTTAAAGCGAGACATACTCTTGCCCTTAACACTTTATCACCGCTGTTTGTAAATACTAACAGAATACTATAGAAGTAAACACAACCTTCAGCTTTTATAAAGCTAATAATAACCAGCATCTAAATTACTCTTATACTATATAATTCACACATCTAGGGCAACCACACATAAAGAGTCAAACTTATTCACGTGTTCTCTTACAGTAGCCACAAGTAATGAGTTCAAAGACTTCTCAATCAATACTCAGCCGCTGATCCATGTGACAGCATAAACTTTTAACTCACCACACTGACACCTCATAACAGACATTAATCCCACAGCACTGAAATCAATATGCCATCATTTCTCTTTTGTGTATTCAGCACCCTAAACAATCTGGCAATAACAAACACAAGCAAACATGGGCTGTATTAATGTCCCCATCTGTTAAAACAGTCCAATGGAGCTTCGTCTCATAAATGACTCTGTCTGGGAGCGTAAGCAACGTTAAATATACATTAGTCTAGGCCTAGAAAGTGTGCAGTCAAGGGCGTGCTGAGCACACATTTGGTATGACTACACAAACAACTGTCTATGAATAAATAAATGCAGAGTAGTGCCTGTCCGGACAAAAAGGAAGAGTCTGCCTCACGCCTCAGGCTAATTTACACCGGCCTAGTGACCACAAACAAATAAAAAGAAGATGACGAGGTGAGGTGGTTCGACTCATCAGATGGGTCAGAGAAGGGAAATGTTACATTGATCTTTAAAGCACGATGCATGCATGCCAAGGTTGACATTAAGGTAACAGTGAGATTTCAAAGGATGTCATGAAGCTTTGAAAGGAAAGCAAGTCTTTAAAGTGCACTTCTTTTGGAGCACCTGAATAACTGATCACAGTTTAACAAGTTTTCAGCAACACAGCTAGCTCCTAACACACCGGCGCTCTATGCCAAATTTAGTGGGTCTGACAGGAGGTGTGTGTAAGAAAAAGAGAGCATCCATCTCTCCTTATATATGAGCATGCTTGTTTATTTTAATGAACATGTATGTGAAGTGGGACAGGGAGATGAATACAGAAAAACAAGGTCCAACTCATCCGGATCCTCAACGGAGAAGCCATACCTTGCCATCAATCATGAGGAGAAGGCTCGGGAGGGAAGAAGGAAGACAGAAACGGGGAGAGAGATAAACAGAGAGAGAGACATGGGGGTGGAGGCGGTTGCAGGTTTGCTGTCAGTTTCCTGATTAATCTGGACAATATTCCCTCTTATGCATCATATCATTCTCCAACATACAGTAGCACAGCTCTCCTTTTGCACGATAAAGAGGTCTCAGCAAAGCTTATTGACCACTTTCTAAAGATCTGCCACCCTGGAAGACAAATGAAGTGTGGCCTCACGTTCAGCTGTATTAATATAATAATGATATCCGGGTCTGTGTCCCTGGCTCCCACACCTCAGCTCTGTAATGTAGGATTAGATGAAGAAGGAGAGCCGAGCAATTACATTCGATTAGCACTAAACAAGAGAATGAGACGTGGAGCGATTAAATCAATCAAGTGCAGGACCAGGACAGTCACATAGGGAGTGTGTGTGTGTGTGTGAGAGATAATATGCCCTTAACACCTCAAATCTCTAAACAGCCATTCCCTCTCCCAGACAGTCTATTCTGCATGAGTGAAAACTTTTTAGAAGGACCAACGAGGTGCAAAGCATTATGGGTAAGTGGCAATAATAAGACCCCTCAGCAGATCTCTGCCATTATGCAGAGCGAGAAGAGCAGAGTTGCGCAATACCACAAAGACATGCCTGGAAGAATGAGTCACTATCTGAGGGAAAGACTTTTTAGAGGGAAGGAGTGCCAAGATTCCTCATAGACTTCTTTTCTCATTACCTCCTCTCGTCCCCTGTCTTATTACTGAGACTTTTCTCAATATAGAAGATCTGGACTGGATAAAAAGGCAGCCACACTTACAGTCTCTTTGCTCTCTACATTTTCCCCTTCTTTTGCTCCTTCTCTGTGATCACATTCCCTGAAAATGTAGTTTTGTCATTGTTTGAGGCTTGACTGTCCTTGGATTGGGTTATGTGCATTCTTAGTGGCCTTGTAACCTTTATGAATCTGCACTCTGGTACAAGCATTGCATAAACAGAATTCTGACAAAACCACAAAAAGTCTGGTGCACATTAGCACTTTAGTCTGGCTCAGGACAGAATAGATGCCCACTCACATGTAAATTGATCGCCATGAGTGTGTTTCATATTTACACTTATATTTTATGGTCAGAAGATCAAAACTGATGAGATTTTTATGCAGTATGTATCAGACAGTAAGCAAATGGACACTGGGCGGCCCGTCTGAAGCTGATTCTAATGGGACACAGTGAGGGTGCTGCCAGGCCCCGGAGACAGATATCATACGTATAGGACAAAGTCATGCTGGAACATCCTGCTCTGTCCTGGACACAGAAATTGAGCATCTTAAGCAGCAGTGAAGCAGAACACAAGTCAACTCAACATGGGACAGACTGAGAATAATATTTCTGTGAGGATGGAAATGTTGCTTCGCAAGCTTTCACTTTCCTTTTTTCAAAGCCTGTAGTAAATATGTTGCTGCTGAATCACTAATGTTCTTCCAATTAAGAACACTTTTGTATCACAGTGAACCCTACAAAATAAACATCAATTTTAACATTAATTAGTGATTGCTAAAGTCAAGCCTTTTTTTCTAATTCAGATTGCTAAATCAAATTGCTTTCTGATCAGTGTAAAATGCTTTTAGATTGAAAAAGGTTATGCAATTGTTGTGTTTCATGATTGATGGTTGTTGACACTTCTGAGTCCATCCCCCTAAGCATATGTCCAAAAACCATGGACATCTATTGTCTGTGATCTTTTAAAGCTTCATCTGCATGCATTTCCTCCCTGGACCTCTGCCTGTGATGGGCTGTATATTCGAGGTTAGCTTTGATCAGTCTCAGGCTCAGGCTCCAGCAGGCTGAGAGGTTATGTTTAATCTCCCTGCCTGTCTCCATTAGAGCTGAATTACACCTGAAGGTGTGTTACTTAGGTCCAAACAAAAAGGGGAAAAAGAGGGACAAGTCTCTGACTGTCTTACCTGTAAAAGCCAGTAGCACCTGCGGTGGAAGGTGGGGATGATGGAGGAGTGGACATAACAGCCGTACAGACACTAGGGAAAGAAACACACACACAGACACATAGTTAGTAGAGAACACAATGGCGAAGTCTGAAAACAAAGTTATGGTAGTGGTTAAGAGGATCCATCTCTCTGACAGTGTTAAACTTGAATAGAAATTGACATACTTTAACAGACACTTCAACAGATCTACTCAACAACAACAAACTAATTTATAATTTATACAAACGAGTCAAAAATATTTGCTGGCATTAGCGGCCCGTACAGGATGATGAGCAACACTCGCCCATGTGGCCAGGGAACAGCCAGGACACTCAAGAGGTCTGCCAGGGTTGGAATGAGTCGTTATTTTGAGAAGACATCTGAGATGCTGTGCTGCTGGGTGCCGGCTTTCACGCCAAAACATATTGTTTGCATGCACTCAAGTCAAAGAGCTTGGCTCTTTCTGGAATAAATCAAATATCCATTTCTATGGTTACGAATCCTCTACAATTCACACAGGGAATATTTATTTACCTGCCGAGAATTGGAAAACAAAGCATTTTCACATGCACACACACACACACACACACATTTGCATGGATGTATGCACACGTGTACACACATGCCTGCAGATACACACACGCCATGCACTATGAAATAATGGATTTTTGAAGTTCTAAGGGAGGTTATGGGCACCGTTATAGTGCAATGACAAGCTAATATGGAATACGATAAGAAATGAGTTCATTGTTTGCTGTGCGAGACTAAACCTAAAGGTAAAATTAGAAAGTGTACAATTGAAACTACTGTATAGTTCAATTCAAGGTACAGGTAGCTCTTCTACAGCACTCTTCACAATATCAGTTCAAAAGAGCCTTGACAATTCCTAACATGGTATAGATGAGAGGATGATCAAACCTTGAGAGAAAACAAATCTCTGCAGGAGAAACTCACTCTCCTCTGGTTTTCAAGATTGTTTCTACAAAACCATATTTTATACATATTTTATATTTAATACTATAGGTTTTTACATCAGTCTAGTACATTCTATGGGTCCATACTAACAAATAATATGGATGTCTATTAACCAGTGTATACTGTTCACAGTGTGACAGTTTTCTATATGCACAGAATCCCTGGATGACTTATGACATTTACCAAAAGGAGCAGTATACACAGAGCATACTGCACAGAACAGTGTATCCCTTCAGTTAACCTCCCATGTATTGTGTTATGAATAAACTATAAACAGGTTAATATCAGTCGTAATTTTTACATATTTTTAATGACTTATCATTTGATCAGATTGCAAAGAGTTAAGATAAATTACCGTTCAAAAGTTTGGGGTCAGGAAAATTATGATCAGGACAACTGTTTTCAACACTGATTATAAGCAAAATCAGCATATGATTTCTGAAGGATCATGTGACACTGATGTCTGGAGAAATGGCTGGTGAAAATACACCTTTGCCATCACAGGCATAAATTACATTTTAGAATATAACATAATACACAACAGTTATTTGTGTTTAGTAAAATTGTAATAATATAAACAATATTTCTGTTTTATTGTATTTTTTGATTAAATAAATCATCAGGAGAGACTTCTTTCAAAAACATTAAAACTTCTTACTGACCTCAAACTTTTGAATGGTTGTGTGAATAGCGCATATATTTCAAATACTAACAAAAGGTTAATTTTTGTGATGATAACAGTAAATTGCTGAATTAAACATGCAACGTAGAAATCATGTACTGTAGCCGGTCCAAATACATTATTTACAGTGCATTCATATAGCAGTAAGACAGTATTCCATTCAGAACATTCAGCCAAAGTCAGTCTATCTCTTTCCTTCTATCACCAGCAGGAGCATAAAACAAACAAGCGAGTGTGTCTTTTGTGCTAACACAGGTGTCTGGGCAAACAAACACTTTAGTCAGCAGAGCACTGAGTCTCTCACAGGTATTCCTCTGCTAATCCGAGAGGAACAGACAGACAGAGGAGATCTCTGGAAGGCTTTCTGTAGGCAAGGGAAGCAATGCCTCTTCATTTCAAAAGTACATCAAACACCACTGCTTTTCTACATAGGTCTTCCATCCAGCTTTGGATCCAAACATATAAGAACACATTTGTCCAGATAATGCCTGTATGTGGATGTCTGCTATATGTACCAGGCGCTACGAGCGTCTGTTCCACAGTATTGACAGTGTGCGCAGTTCCTTATTGTTCATCCCACTGTGCGGACAGGAGAGTGAATAAATTAGCCCCAGGCAGCTTCTGTTTACTCAGTTTAAGAAATACAAAGTGTTCAGCAGGCAAAAACAAGACACCTGGGCCATGTCAGACTGGAGCACCTGTCAGAGCTGATACGAGAATTAATGTAAACCGTCCAAAGGCTACACACATGCAGTCTGCATACTGTCAGAGTTTACACACATACACAACAATATAACTTTGTTACAAAATGTAGCGAGCTGCCTGTTGCCTACATAGGATTCAAAGTGATTCAGAGTGGCATGCAAGACAGAAAGGCTCAACTCTTGAACTGATTTATCTATTTAGCATGTTGCTAAGCTAATGGCGTGACACTAGAAGAAAGAAATACAAATATGTTTAAAACTATTTGTCAGGTGCATTATATTTTTGACACATTTCTGCAATATATATGCCTATATATATTTACTCTTCTTCCCACTGAGTGGACTGGAAAGTAGATAAATTAGCCTCAGACAGCCTTTGTTTATTGGTCTTCTGGTCTCTGAACAGAGCATATATTCAGTTTATAAAATACATTCACATACAAACTAACCAGGAACAGGTAGGCTGACCATTCTGCATCCTCCCAAAACATTTAATATAATACACACAACAAAGAAAATAAGAAAACTGTAAACCCTTTAATGCAGACTAGCTTATCAGTAATTCAAGACAAATATCATTCAGCTTTTTGCTGATTCTTTCTCAAGGCTGCATGGCAATGTGACAAACTGACAATGACAGAAGCCATTATTTGCTGTCTGTGAGCTGTGACAAATGACAGCACATCAAATGGCAAGCAATTAAGGCATAATTATGTTCCCACAATCATGCAGGACTTCTCTCCATTTCTCAATCTGACTTAACTCATCATTTGAAGCAACAGCAAGACTACAAATTACAAACTGTTCTCAGTGCACATCTAAAACAGACCATAGATGAGATTTTGTTATGAAATGGGCCATTTGGGATATAAATTGTAGGGGATAGTCTTTCAAGTGGTCTAAAAATGGTAAAATTGGTTGCTTAATTGGGTGATCATCCCCATGTAGTTTAAACAAAAGCTCAAGCAACCTTCACTGGATCATCTGAGATGAATTGACCAGGTTGGAAAATGGGCATAAACGCTGCGATCAGAATTTTTCGTTGTCCGAGAGTAATACGATTATTTTTGTGTAAAACCAGCGTCCATGTGCTCTGCTAGGGGTCAGTAATGGTCAACAGAGGGGATGAACACTTTGGTCAGATTTTTCATGGTCCGACGGTGGAGCTGTGATTAGGACACGCTAATTGTGCAAGTCATCATAGCAGGTGTTATGCCAAGCCATCAATCAAGGCAGCCAGGCAGGTATGAAGGCAAGGTGTCCAACCTACCAAAGATGTGAGACTCTCTCATTAGGCCATAATGATGTGAGAAGGCACACTTAATCAGACCATGGCATCTTAAGTATGGTACCAATTTGTTGTTTTATGATGTGACACTGTGAGTGGTCGTGATACTACATGCTTACAATGAATCTTATCATGGTAGATGCTGTTTAATGTAATGTGAATCAAAATGAGGCTGTGAGGAACAGACAAACAGTCCATTTAATACATTGTACAGTTTAACAGTGCAATATAAACAAGACAATACATGTGAATAGGGTAAAATTTTTAACTAATAGAAATCGCAATACTTTCTTGCAATGATGATCAAAGTACATTAAGACAATTGTTTTGTCTTCTGAAATGTTATGTTTAAATATGAAATTTAAATAATTTTCATACATTTCCAGAACAAAAAAAGGGGGAATTTAAAAAATCAGGTTCAAAACGTGTGTTTCATTCTGTTGACATTAGAGTTGAAGTTTTTTTTTACATTACATTGTGGATCACGTAATAAACTAGAAAATACTGGCAACATTTTTCCTGTAGTGTCTTGTCTTATTAAACAGACTCAGATTTTATACCTCAAAGCCTCATTTTCATTTGCGTCAAATTAAATATTGTGCGTACCCTGATTGAGGCCTCTGAGGGAAACCAGACACTGCAGAGTATTTGTCTAGTCTGGTATAGCAGCTATACCGAATCCCACGCTAACCTTGATAGAGTTTTGTCTTAGCACTTGCTACACAAGGAATAATTTATCAGACAGTGAATCCAGTTGGGAATACTCAATCATACAATTTGAGAGCGCATTGGGGACAACTTGATGAATTACCTCTTAGAGTGATATAGTGAGCCGAGACCTTGTAGATAATCAAGACAAATCTATTACCAATCACTTGAACATGTACATTTGTCATTCCTTACTCTTCTTTCAGCAATACTGAACAGATCAGGATAACTATGTGCGTACATGACATGCAAACCCTCACAAGCATGTTTTGGTTATGAAATCTTGAGCCATCAGATATACTGCAGAGTCACAATTTCATTACAAAGACAAAAACAAAGTTCAAAGTTCTGTATTATCAATCAGGCATATAGACTTGCCAAATATGTATCCTGTCCTTGCAAGTTATTCAGCCTCTTTCAGGGGAGAACAAGTCTAATGAACCCAAATGGGTAGTTAAAGCAGTTATCAAGCTGTCACTACGACTCTGACTGCCATAGCCAATCACTACTTATTTCCATTCCACACTAATAACATTTATGCACCTCTGTGTGCAGAAAGCTTTATATTTTCAGAAAAAATTTTGCTTTCAGGACATTACCTGTTAAGTTCACAGACATTTCCTTTAAACCCAAAAACACAACACGATACAATAAGTAATTGAAATTTTGATTCAGATTTTGTGTTTATAAGGTCATGTCCCATTGACCATTTTGGTGCTTTTAACTTTTAGATGACTTTTTTGGCTTGCTTGGTTAAGGATGCTTGACTGACTGATTGCACAGACACTATTGGAAGAGAGCTTATTGCATTATTTACAAACAATTTTCCTGTTTAAAAACAGGAAAATAGTTATAAAAGTTAAAGCAACACTATGTACATTTTGGCACTCTAGCGGTTAATAAACAGAACTGCACGCATCCCGCAGAAGAACATTCTAACCAGAGCTACTTCTCCAAGTTTATGTCTATGGCGATTTACGCAGGTATGTGTTAATCCGGTGACAAACCGAACAGGCAGCAATAGTCCAAAAATAATCACTTATTGTAACTGTACTGTAGTGATTTGGTCAAAAAGGTGGTTTGGTAGAAGAATTTATGATGTACTCGCTCATCATATACATTTTTGCTCATTTCAAACACAGATAAAGTTTGTAGTGTTGCTTTAAATGTGACGTGACAAATTGTTGCAGCACCTCAGTTCAAGCAGCCACTTGGAGTGCGAGTCTCTTCCACTTTAATAAGTTACAGCACAAAATAAACATGAATGAGCATCAGAAGGTATGTTGAAAGATACAGTATAACTTACCAAAATGTATCATGTCTTATCATGTCACCAGCCATGTTATCACTCAACCAGTGTTTCAATTGTGGAAAGATGTCAATAAAACAGATTGTGAACAGTATGTCACTTAACGTGGCATTTACCTCAGCTAAGTGCTACTGTTCACAATTTATTAGTTAGCTATAAAACAACACTAAAGAGCAGCTTTTCTATTTATAATGATATATGTGTTTGAATAAATCTGGCATGAAGACAGGTATTTATGAAGATGTGTGCAAATGAGTTTTATGAAAATATGTTCAAATGAGTTGTAAACAGAGATTAACATTTTTATTTGAGTGTAATTGTGATATCTGAAAATAAATAACAGTTGAATATAATAGCTCTGTTGCTAAATTTAAGCTTTAATATTACAGTAATGTGCCAAAGGATGGTTCCCTGTGTAGTTTACAGCATCAGTTAAGAGACAGTTCTTAAAACCATTTTCCCACCAAGAATTTCCCAAAAACAACTTTAACATCTATTTACACCAGTTGTTTTTTCAAGCCATCATTCAAATTTTGTTTTGACAATCCCTGTAGTCATATACATTTTATGTTAGAACATTAAAGGAATACGTTTAAATTCTGTCATCATTTAATCATCCTTTGTATCTTCTCAAAACTGTTTTCTTATTTTAAACACAAAAGAAAATAAGTCATGGAGGTTTGAATCAACATGAGGGTGAGTAAATTATTCTCTAAGAAATGTTTACTACCTCAATTTATTACCAATTCAGGGGCTAAACTGAACTGAATTTAAATGAAAGAATCCTCTATTCAATTCTGAATGGGGCACAGCCCTGCTAGTATCATATACTAGTATGAAATTAGCAGTATCATCTCTAGTAAGCAGAATCATCTCTTTGAGTTTAGCCATCTTCAATCCTACAACACCTCTGCCACCACATTTGAAACCAAAGCTGCATTAAAATAAATGAAGGTAAGGAGACCATGATCGTCACCGAACAAAACTGCTTGCACAAAAACAGAAAGTTATGGTCATTTGGCTTCTAAAAATACTTTTCATGCTGTAAATGAACAAAAATAGTTTATACACAGACCCAGAAAGGGGGAATTAATTACTCAAACTAGACAAGTGAAAACAGCCATGCATCAATATCACAAAAACAACAACACAGAGGAAATATTGTACAACTAAGACTACCCAATATCACTGCACGCAGGGAGAGAGAGAGAGAGAGAGAGAAAGAGATAAGGAGGAGGAATAGCATGTGTATTACCCACACTCATGCCTGTGACAGTACAACAAATGTGTGTGTGTGTGTGTGTGTGTGAGGGTGCATGTGTCTCAGGCAGAAGACAGTGTCTGTTGATGTTAATGCTAGGCCCCTGGGCTCTGGGCCAAAGGCATTAAGTGGAATCGAATTCCACAAAACTAGCTTTAATCAGCAGGTTTTAAAGGTTAGAATTACCCTTTCTCCTCCAGCCTGCCTGCCAAGGTCAAAGCCCTGCCTGAGCAGGCTGAGGTAATGGGATGGTGAGGTGGCAAATGCCTCATGTTCCTCTGCTCCTCTACACACTAAAACCCCGGCATACTCTCACACATGATGAGCATCTGTGGAATACCAAACAAACCATGGCTCTCGGCTCATCAAGGACAATGGCGACTGACTGAAGTTTGTGTATATGCGGTGTGGTTTAGTGGTTAAACAGTGTGAACAGAAAGAGACTGTGAGATTTAAAATCAGCAGAGGAGAAGATTTTTAAATGACAGTGATCTATTCCTTTTAAACCTTTAGTTCTCTAGGTGACTGCAAGGTTTAGCAATCTAAACCCTAACTACCACCACTGTGTCTATGACTAAGAAACTTTACTCCAGGTTAATCCAAGGGAACTGACTACTTACCTACTTGTGAGTAAGACTGACAGAGAAAGACAGTGAGTGTTGATTGCTAATCTATTACATCATTAGCAGACAGAAGGTGTAGGTGGCATCCAGACAAGATGAACATACGCTGTCTAAAAGTGCTTTTACACATCTGAAACCTATCAGCCTTCAGGCTGAGCAGGCTCAGAGCGTATAGAGCCATCATTACTAAGAGTCTCTTCGTGTCACAATGTAAGGGTACCGTAATAGCCCATTACTTCCTACTGTTTGACAAAGTGACTTCGGGCCTGAAGCCTGGACAGAATTCTGTGGACAGAATCATGATTCACAAAGAGAACCATTTTTCCCCGTTGTTCTTCTGCTCTGTGTCTTCCCCTATCAGGTTGAAACTAAAATAAATGGCATATTTCTCTCTGTCAGAGAGGGCTGGTGATGCATGAGTTGCTAACACAAAGAACGCAGGCCTTTGGGACTCCACAGAGTTCGGTTATTTGCGTCAACGAAGGATGGTAGATGAATTTCAAAGAGTGAGACCAAATTGAGGAGAGGCTCTTGACATGCTGGAGTCAAACGGATAGAAAGCTAAAACGAGAGATTAGCTGCCTGTAGGGAGGGATTGTTGGTGTCTAATATAACAATTACAGAAACTTTCCTCAAAGCTTTGAAGAGAGTTTATCTCTTAAATTTGAAGAGAAAAAAGGTTCGGCGTTGCCGTTCCTTGTCAAAAATATCACAAGTATTGAGAGATAATTCCCCTTCAACATACTGAAAAACTTTGAAGTATGGGGGAACTGTCTCTCCTCATTTTCCATTCACATCCTCACCCTGTCTGAGATCCCATTCTCTCCTCTACCTCCTCCTGATCCCTGCCCGTGGTGGGCCGAACCCTACCGGCATGCTGAATAATAAATCTGTGTCTCCATCAGCCATAGCATCCCACAATTCATGAGATTCCGAGTTTCATTACGGAAGCTAAAAGAAAGGCAAAAAGACGGTCAGTTCCTTTTGTTGGGGTCAAAGGTCAGGGGTCATCTGAAAACAGCTGATGTTTTTCAGCATGCTTAAATTTCTGGAACTATCAACATTCAAGTTCAGAGAGTGCAAGTGATTCGTAAACACAATTCGGTAATATTAGACTTCTGAATGTGAATCAGAGGCTGGTTCGCATGAATAGCATTACAGAACATGTGGCACTTTGTTTTATTTCCATTTGTGCTAAATATTTATGCACAAAGCTTTGCTCCCTGGGGAAACAGTTCTCATGCTTTTTGAACAGCTTCAAATGCTCACAACAAACTCTGAGCAGACAAACACAATGACTCGACTGTGTCAAAATATGGAAAGTGGCTTAAACCGTTTAACACAACGCTACAAGAATCTTTAGAATACTAAAGGAAATATTTTAGCAGTTGTTTTTTTTCCCCATGCAATAAATGTGAATGGAAATGAAAAGTACGAAAAAACACAATAAAAGGACCATAAACATGGATCATGTCTTGTGTGTTATATTTCAAATCTTCCAAAGCCATTTGATATGATAAAATATAAGCTGTTATTTGTGCCAACTACAAAATGCCAGATTTAACGGGGAAATTTGAATTTGGAATATGGCACATGAGTCGTATGGACTGTAATGGCACTTGTTATTTTTGATGCCTCTCAACATCTGTACCTCATTCACTTTTGCTGTATGGAAAAGAGAAAATAGTGGAATCTGTTAAAAGAAAGTACCAGTAATATGTGTTCATGGCAACATTTTTTATGTTAAAAGAAGATGTTCAATGATAACCAAAACTGTTTGGTTACCAACATTCTTCAAAATATATTTATTTTGTGTCACCCAGAAAATAGTAAGTCATTCAGTTTTGGAATGACATGAGGGTGAATACATGATGACAGAATTTTCATTTTTCTGTGGACTTTTCCAGCCATTTCCACAGCATTTGCTGAGAATCTGTAGCTCCACATAATTGTATTAGCAGTGATTAGCACACAGTTATAGATCTTCCAGCTTGATGTACAGTTTATGCTCTTTTCATTTCTGCCAGCTCCCACACAAACAGAAAGCCCGCTCACAGAGACTGTTAATCATAAAGAGTCTCTTCAAAAAAGAGAGAAAAGAGAGAGAGACAGTCAGCGAGACATCAGAGGAGAGCCAAGAGACTACTTGATTACCAGTGAAACCAGAAAATCAGACCCTGGGATGGAGGAGAAAAGGAGGGGAGAAAGAGAACACGAGGTACAGTGAGAGGGAGAGAGAGAGAGCATGAATGCTAACCAGCACCCAAACACAGAGCAAAGGCTTTATCCTTCACAGGCAGAGGAACACCAATCGCAAATGCATTTTCTCAAGCCCCGGTCCAGAGAGAGATAAAAAAAAAGCAATTTGTATTCCATTCCTCCTCAGCGTTGCTTGCCCTGTTCCTCTGCCTGCATATTTGTAAACACGGCTTCGTTAGAGCAGCTTAATCTTCCTTGTGCAAACACAGGCTGGAGGTGGTGGAGGTGTGATGGGATGGGGAGGTTGGGGCGAAGGGGTCAAGTGAGGTCAGTCCGGGCCAAACCGCATTTCCTGCTCTGGAACTGGAGGTATGCTCCTCTAAACACATACATGCTTTCTGACATTAAATTTGTTATGTTTGTTATATAAAGATTAGACAACAAATAAACAGCCTTGGGACCATATTTTTTATGTACTTTTGATTATATAAAATTATACCAATATATGCATCCATAAATACAATTGTGTATGTAAAATGTTATAATGCCAACACATATGTATATTTTAAACATGTAAACAAAAAGTCATATCACACTTGCTCTGAGCTCCAATGGGCCAGAGAGGAGCCACTCTATTTTGGAGCATGGTGGAAAGTCAGGATCCAGATGGCTTGGAACAGTTTGGGACAGCTTGATATTATCACAGAGTGACAGACAGAGCGATCAGTCCAACATTAACTAGCAGCACAGATACAGGCCTGACGAACCCGAGTAACATGTCCACATTTACTCCCAAATCACAAGCCAAATTAACACTGAAGCAGCTCAAGAACAAAAAGGTGAATGAGCCTGATTTCAATCCAAATAAGAAACTGGGCAATTAATCAAAAAATGTGGTGCACAAGCTGCAAAAGACAGGCCTACAAAATGTAATAATGTGGTGACTAAATCTTAAATGTTAACAGATTTTTTTTTATATAAAATGAAAATAATCCTAATAATGACAATATAATATAAAAAAATGACATTTTAATTTCTATATATAAAAATACATTTAATTTAATCTATCTCTCTCTCTGTCTCTCTCTCTCTCTCTCTTAATTTAACTAAATTACCCCTAGACTACTACTAAAGTGTACCAAAATACATGCTTTGTCAGAACTAGAACATGCTACTCCCAAATGATCACTTACTGTAGAACTGCATGGGGAGGGAAATATAAAACATTCCACAGACTGAACTTCACTTTTTATTCATATAAAAGAAAACATAAGAGACTTGAAGTGTTTGTGGTCTTGTGCTGAAAACACACACACACACACACACACGGACAGTGGAGCCCAGCTACAAGGAGACTGTGTTATGAGAGAGAGAGGGGGAGACAAAGAGACAAAAACTAAAGGAGCTAGAGCAAGATAGAAGGCAAGGAGAATGAGAAGTGACACATCATTTCTGAGGCCCATGTCTGGCTGACTTATTATGAGATGTTTTGTGAGCTGGCTTGGTGGTGCATCTGTCTGGACCAGAGCCTGTTCCTTCTCTCGCAGTCTCACAGAGACTGATGACTGGAACCTGTGTTTATCTGCCCTGGGCAGCAGCCCCCTCTGTCCTCCCAACTATACAGTCTCTGTCTTACTAGAGTCTCTGTCTTACTTGCAATCATGGCTACCCTCTTCTCATGACATATTCCAGCCTGGCCATATGCCCGCAACCTTCTCTAATATAAAGGAAAATATTTCATCTTTAGTTATATTCAGTTTACATAATACAATGGCTACTCATTATGTATAACTGGATCATGTATAACTGTCCATAGCTTCTGTAGTTTGGATGAAACAAAACACTTTTCAGATTTTCACTGGGTTCTCAGGGAATACAGTCAATCAAGAATTTAAACTAAAAGTTGAATGCCCTTTTGCCACATCTACACCTGCCTTCATCTGTACTGAAAACAAATATCCTATAGAACATCCTTGTATAAACAATAAAAAGGACCCATAACATCCATATTTTAGTCTGTACGCGTGGACAAAAATACTGGCATTCGACAGACAGGCAGCAGAGGTACAGAGAAAAGGTGGAGTGGAGTGGGTGAGTTATGTGACATTCAGTATCTCTGGAGCTCAATCCCCTCAACAGTTTACTTTCCCCAATTACAGATATGGGCCGCCCCATTTTATCCTTGCTCATGAGTGATATGATGACTCTGTCCTTCAGTGCGCTTCCCACATTTCAGATGATCTAATGTGACAGAGAGCAGGTGTTAGTTATCAGAGCTTTGCTTTGCTGGAAAACGGCAGGTTTTATTTGTGACTGGTAGCACGCTGAATGTCTGTGGCACTTGTGCTGTCTCAAGGTTAGGAATGCTCGCTTGGAGAATGAATGTGGACGCTAATGCCTTTTCCACAAGCTTTATTCTTGTTTCCTCTCTCCTGAAGTGGTTCAAGACTGCTGCTTGATTTATACGCCACACGCACCATTAATCCTGCAACCATGCATGGCTCTGCTAAATAATTGATCTGGGTGCTTCTGTAACTAAATCTGTCAAAACAATGACGACCCCACCAATTGCTGGCCCCCACTAATGGCTAATGGTCTGCTAAAAGTCAAAGCAAAACAAATACTATAATACAAACAAAAACACTCATACCCAATGACAAGGAAGGCTGGAGCAGCTTGCATTAGAAATTAATGAGTGTGTCTGTTACTCTTCCTGACCACAAGAGGGAGTCCAGCTATGATCTATCCTGGCAAAATGTATGTGCGTACCCTCAAGGTGAGAGTGAAACTCCTGCAAATCAAAAGAATGTGTTGTGATGACATCAAGGAAATCAGAAAGAAATCCTGCTTCCTAAGCAATTCTCTTTTGAGACCAGATTTCAACCACTTTAGATGCAAAGATTGACAAAGGCCCTAGACTGTTGTTTACATTGACTGTGATATTCACATTTAATCTTGACAAATGTATCATAATGACATAGTTTATCAACAGAAGGATTTAGGACTCTAGTTCTAAAAAAAAACTTTTAAAGTTACTGTAATTTTTTTATATCTGTCAGGAGTGCAAAATCAATATGTAAAATCAAACGATAGTTATTGAAATTTTGAGACTTGCTTCTGCTCTGGTTTATTTGTGATCACCGGCTTTGCTAAACAACATCCAATGCAGTTTTATGTACAAAAGTGTGCAAACTTGGATAAATACTATTTGCATGTTTACATCATATTTCTTTAGATTGAATCATTATTTCTATTAATTTCTAGCAATGCACCGATAACCACATTTTTCAAAACAAGTTCAATATTGATAACTTTCAGTTTTGGTACTCGTCGATACCAATACCAATACCAATACCAATACCAATACCAATACCAATACCAATACCAGTACCTGTATTTTCACAGCATTTGTAAAAAAAAAAAAAAAAAAAAAAAAAATTGGGTGCAGAAACAAAATAATAATAATAACATGAATCATGTTAGTTGGCTTCATTTAGCAAACAGAACTTTCCCTCAGTAATTTCCACACTTAATTTACCTGATAAAATGTATTTTATAAGCTTTTGTTACTTTCACTGTTTTAATGACACATTAATTCTAATGGCGCATTAGAGCTGCTCCATTGCAGCAGCTCAATACTGTAATCACAAGATGATTTCCTAAGAGAATGCAGGAAACCACTCATTATACATTATCTGAGTGCACGTGTACTATTTTGGTGATGTGATTTACTTCACCCACACTGTACACGGACCCTCATGTACAAGTAAAGAACGAAGTATACTTTGGCTTTTAAAAGCAAGCTAAACAATGAGCAGCATGCACACATTTTGGTTCAAAATTAGAGAGAAACATTTATAACTAGTAAGTTGTGCATTGTTTTACTTAACTGCTTTTGAGATATCTGACTGAACTACAAACTTTCAAGTGATGTCTATATTCACTCGATAAGCTTGCGCATCTGTGCCACCGCGCGCTCAATCCACTAAGCACGCTCTGCTTATCAGCTCATGCACCTTCGCTACACAGACGTGTTTATTGAATTTTTGCATTATATTAATTACTTACATGTACTTCATAGACATCCTTAATCTTTAATAACTCCATTCTACTCTCTGTTGTTCTGTTGTCGGTGTTTCTTTTTTTGGACACAGCTCTATTCACACGCTGTGTAGCATCGGCTTTTAGAATCGGGCATTTTTATGAGTACGAGTACAAGAGTGCAGTATCTATGCATCTCTATTAATTTTACACCAAATTATTCAATTATTTGGAATGCTGAATAAAATGTCTGAACTAATTCAAAGATACCAATGAAAAAGGTAAAACACAAAACAATCTCTGTAATGCCACAGTCTCTGTGAACAGCAAAAACTATTCAAGGGACAGAACACAACTTTTTTTGCCAATCAAAAATAATGACAAAACTTCATTTGCATTCTTTATATTATGGTTATATTATTGTCTAAATTCACTTGTAGTATATAAATGAAGTATTAATTTTATTTTTAAAATATATTGATAACTTTGTTTTTAACATAGTAAGTAGTATAGACATGATTTTATTGGTTATTAGTCTAATCAATGGTCATATGAGTACTGGCCAGAACACAAGATCAAGTTACAGTATATTGCATCTAAATAAGAGAGAACAAAGCTAGAGATACTGAAACACAGTTTCTTTATCAACACAGCTAGCAAAACATTTTCCATATCCATCCTCTCTAAGCTGGCCTGATGTTGGCAGTCATAGGCCTCCAGAGGCTGTAAATAATGTCCCATGTGCTGTATGGAGCAATACACACACATCACCCACAGCCATCCTGTGCCAATTTACTGTTTTTGTGTCTCAGGGAGCTGGAGCCACTGCCTGGAAATTATCTGTATACATGGCCATTCCAGCCCATTTACATGCAGTGCCTTCTGGACAGAGATGAGCTTCTGCTTCTCTCTCTGCCTGTCTAGTGGGGAGAATGGGGCAAGATGACCCTGGCTGTGACTGCATCCACAGAGATGGGGGCTTCTGCTAATGACCTCTGAGCAGGTCATCGAAATCAGACGGCAGATACGATCTGACGCCGAGAGCTGCATCAAAGAACAAAATGTACCACTCTAACATCTCTGGCATGAAATGACTCATCTCGCCTGATGTAATAATTAAACAACTGTCGGCTTCTGACTAATTACCATTTTGTCCCATTTGCGGTAGATCCAGCCAGGGAAGGTAGAGTCACATTATTGCAGAATAAATCCAGAAGCCTGGAATGGCTGCAACAGGAAGTGTCCTACGAGGAGTTTGGTTTTATACTAGCAACATGACATAGCTGATTAATTAACAAGGTGAAGTGGATATCACTTTGTGGTGTTTTCTAATGAGTCTCCAAACACAGATGAAGAACTAAAAGGAGGAGGAGTGTGAGTATACGGATGGGAGTGTGAGTGGAGGGAAGAATGCGAGACAAAGAGAGAGAGATCGTTTTCCCATCAGTGTAATGCGCTGTTCCATATCAGTCCCAGCGGGATAAAGTGCTCCGCCGTCATTAGCATCCACCCACCACTGAATGTAATTAGCCGTCCTTTTACTCTGACACACACACACACATATATATACACAAACACATGTGCTTGATCAGTAGATAGGCTGTCGCGAGTGCCAGGGACCCTTCGGTTTCATGCTGCTGTTAGTGAGTGACAGTATGATGAGAACAGCTTGAATGGTCCTTTCCTGCTGATTCCTTTCGGGCCCCGCTGCGCCCCCTCTAGCTCATTACTTTGGCAAGTTTGTTTAGATATATGACCGTGACAGTCACAATGACTTCAGGGGCCACTGAGAAGCATGTGTGCATGTCAATCTCAGAGTCCATCCAAAAAGCACCTCTCTCGGCTGATGGGAGCCTCTTTACACTTTTCTAATGCTACGCAGGGGGCCTATTTCACAGTGGAGTCTGTCCTAGCAAATGTCGGCCTAAAATGCAACTCATGGCGAAATGACCATCTCCTGCATGATACTTCTGCAGCTCTGCTCTGTTTGTGCCATTTGTCCTCTGTAAAGTCTAATTGAAGTGCTAGATTTATTTAGGCAGTTGAAGGTCTAGGGGGAGTGCAGTGAGAGCAGACTTTACCAAGACGGCATGTAAATGAAATTGCAAGCCCAGCAGAATAGCAAATAGAACACAACAGATGGAGCCCGCCAAAACAAAACAAAATAAAACAAAACAAAACAAAACAACGTGAAGTGAAGTGAAGTGAAGAAAAAATTTGATTTTTCAAGAAAATATTTGACTACAAATAGGGGATTTCACCAGTGTGTTTTATGTTAAAAGAAAAAACAATGATCAATCAGACCTTGTTTGAGAGTGATGTAATAGAGTTTTGTTATTTATTTATTCTTTTGTGACTAGAGAGGTGGAGCCGAGAGCCGTGGGGAACAGAGCGAGGGCAACACCTGCTGCCAGAGATCCCTCGCCGCTGTGGTGAATCGGTGCCAATCGAGCATGGGCAATGGGCTGGAGTGAGCGGCGAAGGACTGCCGGGCTGTCCACCGAGGGCTTTCCAGTGCCACCGCCAGGCATTGCGAAAGAGTCCACTCAGCTGGTGGAGGGCCGAGCAGCAGTGTGTCTGGGAACTGGAACAATAATTGTTTTTCTTTTTTTCCTCTCTCGCCGCTCTGTCTCTCCTCATCCTTCTGTCTACTGTTCTCTCTCCTTGACTCTGTCCTTACCCCCAGCTACGCTGTGGCTTCTGTGATTGGCTCATTCGGAGGGGGGGAAGTAGAACGCAATCTTGTGGATACCCCTCGGCCTGCAAGGGGCAATGGGTATGTGACGAGAGGGGCAGGGGGTGTGAAATGGGAACAGAGTGAGGTCGGTGGAGTAAATGCTAATGTGTGACACCTGTGCCACTCATCAGTCTCGAGTCCCATGGAGGAGCTCTGGAAGGATAAAAGGAGGAGTGACGAAAGTGCAAGATGAGAGAGGACCAGGCCTGGATTTTATTTTGTGTTTTGGTTCGTAGTCTTCTTCTTCCCAAACTATGAAGTTTGTTACATCTTTATTCTTTAGAATAATATAAGCTGATGAAAAATTCTGATGCTCTTGCAAAAGAAAGAATGAATCGCACAAAAGCTTAGCAGAATTGTAGTGTCAGTAAATTCTACAAATCCCCCGGGCCTTTTGCTTGTTTGTTTATTAAATATTTGGATATATTTTATTTTGCTTTCAGCTACTAATTAGAATGTATTCAGGGTCAGAAATGAATAAGCTATAATGTGCTTTGGTGAGCAAATAAAATTAAACTGGCCAGTAGCCGATAATTTTATAAGGACCTGCAATTTTGTAAGTTCTTCTAACATGTACCTCAGTGGAAATTTACCATCAGACGTTAATCTAAATCTAAAGTTAATTTCTCCAGGAATCCATGTGGTGAATTTGTGTGAATAATTCCCCACATTAAACAACCAAAATGAATATATGCAAGGAACAAAATCATGACAAGTCATCTTTATGTTTCTGTAACAGGTGCAGTTTTACCCAGGGATGGAGACTAGAATGTATATGACACTGAGAGTAACAAAATGACATACTACGTTTGTTGCTAATATCCAAGAAAAAATCCACCAACTACAGAAGTCAACAAAAGGACAATTTCAGGGACAAATATATATTATTATGCAAACAAGTGTGCTAATATTTCAGACAATCAATAAGGCATGCTTGATTGTGACAGTAAGTTACAAATGAGTAAATTTATATTTTAAATGCAATATTCTCAATCACTTTGTCTGGCTTTCCTCTGCCATTGCAATTATTTCAAAAAAAAAAAAAAAAAAAAAAAAATTCCACATTAGAAAAGTTGCAACAATACACCTAGAAGTTTAATTCCTGAATGATTATTTTATTTATGCATGTGTTTTATGTTATGAAACAGAGTGAACGACTATTTATTGTCACTTGTTTAATTTCTGGATGAATCAGTAATTTTGAACAAATCATTTGAGTGAATTATTCAATGATTAATTTATTTTGAAGAAACTGGTTAATTTAATGATTCAAAGACTCATTTTATAGGCACACAATTGTTTAGCTCCTGAGCAAGTCAGCGTGTTGAATGAATGATTTAGTGATGCATTCAAAGACTGAAAAATTCCTACTACTGATACACATTCACAGCCTACATGGAACACACACACACAACATATTTATTGCTGGTAAATCCATTTAACATATTTTACAGTATAAATTCCACAGGTGTCCAGCCTAGAAAATACAAAGCTTTTTGACCTTGTGATAATCTGAAGTATGTTTATGTAAACAGATGCACTGCCTACATAGACCAAACCAAACCACAAAACAACAACCTATGAGAACAGCGCAGAAAAAACAAGCCCGGATGCTTAAAAATCAGTTTAAAAGGCAGGATGAGACATTACAGTAAACACCGGAACAGCACGGGTGTGTTTGTTTGGAAACAAAGTATGAGCCGCACATCTCACCTACCACAGGTGGGCAAGTGGGAATAATTGTGTAATTATGTCAAATGTGTTCATGAGGACGACAGCATGAATCAGCCCTGAGACACACACACAGACAACTGCAGCAGCTCTCAGCACCTGCAAACCCTGATCACTCTCTCCATACATAACGACCAATAAACTCACTGCTCTGACTCCTACTGAAAAACAGCCAACAGGGAAGAGAGAGAGCGAGAGGGAGAAGAAGAGGACTCGCATGATAGCACCCATCGAAACATGCTTCACAAGCCAGCGGCTCCTCATTTAATGTGTGACCCGTCTCATCCTTTTGCCCACGGTGTGTGTGTGTGTATGTGTGTGTAAGATACTTGTGTGGGATGCCCTGTGAGCAGAGGGCTCCAGGAAGCAGCCTGCTTGACTGTGACTGCGGGTGTTAATTAAAAGCCTTGGTGAAGCCAACCAGAACAGTAGGGTGAGTGGTACAGTGGGTGACCACAGATTCTGGGCAAAAAAAAAAAAAAAAAAAGCAAGAGAAATGAGAAGCACAAAAAGGAATAAAAGGAAGAAGAAGAGAGAGATAGGAGAAGTGGGTGAAGGGCTAGGAACAGCATGGGGTTTGAGCTGGGGATAATTACTGCTAATAAAAGCTAATGGAATTTATCCCTCTTGTCAGGTGTAAGATGATGTGATTATGGGCGAGCTGGCTGAGGGGAAATTGGGAACTGATCCGTTAATCCCCCCATCCTCCTGCACCTCGGACGACTGGAGGACCAAGGGGGCTATCGGAGGAGTGGAAACTTAAGAACAAGGGAACCAGAATGAAGAGAATGGAAAATGGCTCGAAAATAAGTGACATCTTGAAAGTGCCTGTGGGGTCAATGAGTATAGCTTATATGGTCCTTGAATCTGTGCATGGAATTAAGAAATCAGATTACTAAAGCCTTTCCGGGGTTAATGGTGAAGCCAGCATCAGAAAACTGTCTGTGTCAGAGGTCATGGGTCTTTCAGTAGGATAATGATGCTTAACACTTCTAAAAGTACCTGGGAGTGGGTGAAAACAAAACACTGGGCTGAAGTGGGAAGCAATGAATCCAGATTTAGACCACCTGAAAACCACTGAGGTAATAATATTTAATAATAATACAATTTCATTCGATTTAATTCAGTTTTGAGAGTTTAATGCTACATTACTGACAAAAATACAATAAAAGCATATTTAATTGTATTAATTTTGATTAACAAAATAAATATAATAAAATTGATTATTTAAATGCTCCATTTTTTTATTAGCTTTAGTAAAATGGCAATATATAAGCCCATTATTTAGTATTGTTTCAACTCACTGGCTGGTGGCATCAGTAAGCATATTTGGGTCTTTTGCGAAGAAAAGAAACATATACTAATATGTTTTGCTCTCATTAGCATTCTAATTAGATTGTGCATTATTTGAAAATAAATAAGTAAAAATAACAATAATAAAGCAAGGCGATATTTTTAAAGTGATTAATTTAAAGTAATAGAGTGTGATTTACACTAACATGCTATATGTATAATAAAGAGACTATGAATTTCTCACTGTTACCATCTGAGTTTCTGGACTTTTATCCAGCTCTTCCATAACTTACTGGCCTGCTGACCTTGACTGAATACCACACAGGGTATCTTCACATTTTTTAACAGCAAATTTAATGACTTTTAAGACCTTTTTAAGTCCTCTAAAGGGAAAATTTATCGATGCATTTTGAATCGAGAAATTATTCTGGATCGATTCCAATTTTTCTGAATGCATTGCGATTCTCTCTCGAATCGATTCTTAGTTTAGTTTTTAACAGCAGATGCCACTGCATGATTTATATGCCTGACACACACCACTTGAACCTACTATAAAATAATAATTAATAAAGTTCGAAAAGGTTGAAGCGAAGTACAAGGGTGTTTGCAGTGGGGCGTTTACATTAATCTTGCGTCATAAAAGCAATATATCAATTACATTCTCAGACTCAGCAGAACGCACGAGCGCTCTTCGTCGTGAGCATTTGAGTGCTCGGTTAAAAACTAGCCTAGAGCGCCATCTGCAAAAACTAAGCTCATAATCAATTTGCAACGCATTCGAAAAAAAAATTAAATCAATCCAAGAATTGGGACGCATCGATATTTTTGTCCCAAATATTCATTAGGAAACAAAACACATTTTAACATATTCAAATCATTTTAAATGTTACTTTTAGAGTCTTACCTTAAAGTGCTCCAGCAAGTCTTCTGCCATTGAGGTGCTCAAAAACTGAGAACCAAGATAGCGAGACCTGACAATCGTGGTCTTGTCCATGTCCACAGCTTTATCGTCTTTGCCCATGCTTGCGATTTCGCAAAATGCCGTGGTGGCGAACCATCAGCGCTACGCGTTCATCAATCACTTACTCGTATGTGACATATGGTATGATGCAGGTTGCACCCACGAAGTGCTGCCCCCAAATGTTACGCTGGGTCAAATTGCGGTTGAAAAAATAAATAAAAATGACGAGTCGGACATGAAATTTAAGACCCCACATGAAATTTAAGACATTCATATGGAAAATTCCAGGATTCAAGACATTTTCAGACCTTAAAAATCGAAAATTGTATTTAAGACATTTCAAGACTTTTTAAGGACCCGCGGGGACCCTGCCACAGCACAGCAGATGTTGAAAGAACTATGTGTGAACATTTGTGTGTATTTTTCACAGTGATCGCTGAAAGGACAGACTCCCTGTGATTCTCACTGTTTTATGTGCGTATCAGCTTCTGTAGATACATGTGTGTGACAATGAGCTACATCTGCAGACGCAGAGATGATCAGTGCTGTAGCTATTGGATTGTAAGGCCTGATCTTAGTCTTCTCTATCTCCAGGCAGCACCTGCTCCAGGACTCAATCAGATCAGGGGGTGCCAGCAAGAGGTGAGCTGAGCTGAGCAAGGGAATGAGAAAAGATGGAACAGGTGTTTGCCTTGCGAGAGAAAGAGAGAGAAGAGGAGAGCTGACGGATGGAGATAAGCCAGTTAATGACACCTGTATCCTCAAAATCCAACACAACCTGAAATATAAAAAGGAAACAGAGTACCATAGCAGCAATTCCCAATGAAATTCAGATGCATCCAACAGTTGAATGAATAACGATCATCCACTCCCACAGGAAACTCTCCACATTCTCTTGGATAACATCAGACTTCTCCTAAGCCAAAAAGGTTCCTTCACTGTGTGTTTAGCACATTGTGCCAAGCCCCTACCTTTGCTGATGCTCAATTAGTTTGTTTTCGTTTTCTGTATGTGTATGTATGAGGGTGGGTGGGATTTATGATGATGGAAGTTTAAGCTAATGCATCTCTACAGCAGAATATGTTAAGTGGAATGCAGTTAAGTAAATCTGTACAAAGAGCAAAACAAAAGTTACTAAATGCTGTAAAAATTAAAAACCATGCTAACACTGTACATTTTTTTCCCAAAAGTAGTAAATAAAACAAAGAGTTTTTCTACTTCAAAACATCTCAATCAATTCAATGCACTTTCTGTTTCTTTGTAATAGTTTAAAAAGCAATATCTGAATAAAAAATTTCGACTACACCAACATTTTTTCAGCATGGTATATGGAATGCAACAGTATAATTTTAGTATATGAAATACTTTTGAATGGTATCGTCTGTGTGATACTGGTGTTCAGACATTCAGACTGCAACAAAAAAAAAGCAAAGTGAATGGAAAAACAAAAACACATTCCACACACACATACCCAGAAACCTTTGTGCTTTGTACCTCCTCCACTGTCCAAGTTCGAAGCTTTGCAACTTTGAACATACTTTAGATTTTTTTTTTTTTATTATTATATTTCAGACTGCATTTCTCTTCAGTGGCAGAGATGGTCCTTGTCTAACATTAGTTATCCAACACTGTGTACTGAAGTAGTACACTCAATTCTGTACCGCTAGCAAGCTAAGCTTTTTGTACTAACCATTCTCAACCATGCTTATGCTTTTTATCTTATCCGCTGCTTCTACTCCATATTGATCTTTACACCGGCCCATTTAGCCTCACAGTCAAAGCAGAACCTTCAGAGGAGCTGTTCCCAGGACCTAAAAAGGGCAGGGGGAGGGGGGGGGGGGTGCAAGGTGAGAAGAAGTGGAGCAACTCCAATTCAGGTTGGTCTCTGGGGCAGACGGGTGCTGTTCTGTGCATGGGAGAGCAGCTGAATGGCTTTATTGAGCTTTAATCAGGAAGGGCGATGCTCAGTGGAGATCAATGCTTCATACACAAGGTGCATCGACTGAGTCCTGCAGGGCCTGTTGACAGCCTCTCTCCCTCCTAATGTTACTCTTAATGAGCCAATTAGCTGACAATGGTCAAGAAATTAAAAGAGCAAGAGGGAGCCATTAGTTCCCTATAGTAGGAGCTTTTTAGGAGGAAGCACTTATTTATCTGATTGTGAGAGTGGAGGTAATTGTTCATAGAGTCAGGAGAGTATAGTTCAGTGGCCAACATAGGATTTACAATTTAAATCTGCAGTAACAAGCAGCACTTTGTGAAGTGAACGCATGCATCATCTCTAATGCCTAGTAAGCAAAGGTAGTCTGGATCGGGGCGTTTCCACCGAGGAGGCAATGGAGGCAGTGTGTTAAAAAGTTTAATGAGAAAATAATCGATATTACAAAAAAACTAAACAAAAAAACCTTGCTAATATGACTAACATGACATTAAAAGTATAAAAATCACTAGTTTTTATAAAGTAAGAATGTCCAATAGCAACCATTGCAGGTAATGTTACAGTGGAGGCTTGCCTCCCTTCAGTCCATTGACTTTCTACAGAGACCTCAAAGCGTGCCGTGATTTTTTTTGGAGGCTCATTGAGATGAATGGAAAGTCACGTGAGAGGAGGCAATGTCTCCATCACGCTATAATTGTATACAGTCAGTTAAGGTTGGATGTGATTGGTTTGTGTGATAAATCCCGCCTCTTGTTTTCATGTGAGCTCTTGGTCTGAATGAAGAAAATTTGTTAATACAAATACAGTTCATTGTTAGTTCATAGTGCATATACTAATGTTAACAAACACAATTTTTTATTTTAATAATGCATAAGTAAATGTTGAAATTAATATTAACTAAGATTATTAAATACTGTAGAAGTAGGCTATTGTTTATTTTTAGTTCATGTTAACTTAAGTAGTTGACTAATGTTACTAATGAACCTAATTTTAAACTGTTTCCAAAATATTGTTCAAATTGTCACTGCTTTTAGTTATTATTTTGGAATAAATATAAAAATACATAAAAACACTATGAAATGTGTAATTAGTATTAAAAATATAAAATAATGTAAAAATATATTAATAAAATACAAAATAGAATTATATTTGTTATCTTTTTTATGTAATATTTATATATAAATATATATTTATATATAAAACTGCCTCATTTAAAACACCACCGCTATCTATCTATCTATCTATCTATCTATCTATCTATCTATCTATCTATCTATCTATCTATCTATCTATCTATCTATCTATCTATCTATCTATCTATCTATCTATCTATCTATCTGAGATTAAGTATGAAAATTCCATCTATTCCTCATGTTCATTCAAATGTGTTAGAGAAATTTACAGCATGCTGTTTTCCCCCCAGATGTTAACTTTGAATCTGCTGTAGAGAGAAACACATTTCTCTAAAATAAATAGAGAATGTTGCATCAAACTGAATGGGAGATGCAGATTGTTTTATAATTGTTAGAGATGGGGAACATAGTCCAATATTACTGGTGTTTACACATTTATGTATTTTTTTTGATGGTGCTTTGAAACAGACGAAGAGATACAACTTCCCTGAGAGTTTTTTTAGCATACTTTCAGAGTGTTGTGCTTAAAATTGCTGAAACTTTCTCTGTGAAGATGCATCTTTAATTTCACCCATTTTACATCCCAGCTGGTTCAGCCATCAAAGCACTGCTTGTGGGGGAAAAAAAAATACATAAATGAAAACCTACATTCAATAATACATTTATTTTTATTAAACTATGACATTTTCTATTCCCTAACCCTAGGCATATCCCTCAAAGAAACCTTTTTTCTCATGGGAACTTGTCCACATGGAAACCAATGCCTGGTTTTCTCAGTGTAGATTATGTAATGTTTTACTATCCATGTGGGGAACATTGACCCTGTCTGTAAACAGAATCCCTAAAACCCCCAAACCCTCCGAAAAATATCAATACACAATATCCAGACACACACACACACACACACACACACACACACGCACACACACACGCACACACACACACACACACACACACACACACACACACAGTATCCTTCAAATCACAGACAGACTTCAATTGCTAAAGCTTCCACTTTAAATAGTCCCCATGACAAGCCTGCTACTTTAAATAAGCTCCTCTGCCAGTCTGGAGAGAATGCCTAATCCCACCCAGAAAACACACACACACACACACACACACCGTTCTCACACACCAATCTCTGTGTAGAGAGACATTGTGGATTTACTAGAGGGGATTCTGGTAGAAATCTAAAGCCTGGCGCACACTGCCACAATTTTGCAGCCACAGAAAAATCATGGTGATTGTTTGAGATTTCTTTCCTCGAAGAACAAAATCGTCAGAATAATTATCATCACAGGAATAAAATACAGAAAACAGATATTTTTAAGGTCACATTTTTCGTGTTTTTTTTAAGCTTTGATTGTGTTTACAGTCTGCAATATAACGTGTTCATGTTTTGCGTGTAAAAAAAAAAACAGTATTTTTCACACAATTCACTCATCTGAATACCGCTGTTTTTGCTGTCATAAAAACGGGCTGATGTCTTCCTTGTTCTATAAAGCCCCTTCTTCAGAAATATGTAACAAGTTCTCATTGTGCCAGCAGTTCCTGTGTTGTGATTCGACAGCAGCTGAGCACACGCTGCCCTTCTGGAAATGCGATTGGGCTAGATTTGGACTAGTTTTGAGAAGCAAGTGGGCCGGATTTGTTTTGAAAACCTGGCAATCCTGATCTGAACTCATGTGCTGGAGATGTACTTCTAATCACAGAAAGCCTTTTCTGACGAGATGCGCATGAAAATTGCGTTCTATATTTTTTTTTTTGTACAGCGCTACCATCTAGTTAACAAAGCTAAACAGCGTTGCCCTTTGTGTAATAAGTTACAGAAACTGTTAAACGCACCAACGTAAATAATAAAATACACTTCTCCGTGCGAGTGCAACAAGACCACGCCCCCTTTTTTGGGTATTCCTGTGGGCGGAGGTTAGTCAAAAAACGGTTCTAGTGACGTCATTACTGCAGGAAGTAGAGGGATGTAGTATTTTATCAAATATCACCTTGGTGAGCATAAAAATACCTTTTGCACAAACATTAAAAAATATGAATTTTTGTTAGCGTATGAATATATATTGTTGTTAGTCGTTTACAATTGTTGCTTGTCAGATCTAACCCTGCACTAGAGTTCAACTCCAAATTTGAAAGACTATTTGCACCTGTATGTAGTCATACAGCACACAGAGATTTCTCTTAGTTTAGAAGCATGTGAAGACAGGCCTGTGTGTGTGTGTTAGTTACCACAGGGAATTAAAAGTACCACTGCAGACTTCTCATGGTGACAGTTTGACAAGATAATTAGTAAATGATCACTCTTTGGGAATCCAGTTCACGATTTAATTTGTTTCTCTGTGGGGTGAGAACACATAGACTCCAGCATTCTCCTCTCATAAGACATGAACCTGTGTCATGGCTACTTCTGACAAGACGAGCTGCTTTCCTTAAAAACAAAAAACAAAAACGACCTCACTGTGGACTCACATTCTCCTCACGGTCTCTGCCACAGTGTCACTGAGTGCTGATGTAATGTGGGCTGGCACAGGAGCCATTGGCCTGAAACTCTTCTGACGTCAGCGAGCGCTGCCGCCCACCCTCACACCAAACACTCTGTCAACTCCCCAATGAGAACAGCCTGTCCAGAACACACCAAACGGCCAAGATATGGCTCGTCCTCCACCTCCCTCTCTCTGTACCTGCAGCGCTTGTTCTTTTATAGCAAATTGAACCTTTCACTCTGAAAGAAATAATTACTCTCAAGAGAAAAGGGGACTGCCATGGAATGCTGATATGACATGCAATGTCACCTTGCCACTCAAGACTGAAGAAGTGAAAACAATGCAGGCAAAAAACACAGAGCGAAAGAGAGAGCAAGAGAGAGAGACAGAGAGTTTGTATGTTTGTGAGTCTGTGGAGGCAGGAGTACTGATATGGGTAAAAGTGAATGCATAAAGGACATAGCAGACAGACCAGGGGGTGTCAAGAGACAAGGAAGACAGAACGTGGGTGTGTGAGGGACAGGTCGGACTGTAGAGGTCACCTCCTATCTGCTGGATCTGCTGGAGCAAAGGAAGGTGCATCATTACAGGTCTTGGCTTTTAGCACGCTGCCTGGCTGAGGGTCATGCTCCAGTCCTCAACCAGTTAAGTGGCCTTTGAGAGAGTGTGTGTGTGTGTATGAGAGAGAGAAAAAGGAGGGAAGAGCCCAGGGCTGGAGAACACACTCAACGCTGTCTGACACACACACACACACACACAGACAGAGCCTCTCTCCTACCTCCTTCCTAATTCAGCTCGCAGCCAACTGATATTGCTGATATTCCAGGAACAATGTCTTAATTTCAGAGAGAGGGGGAGGAGGTGGGCTGGCCAGAAATCACTGGTACACCTGAGCTGATGTGAGCTTTTTAAGGCATCATGAGTGGAACAAGGAACACATTCATCTAAAATGCTGAAGTGTGAATATTCTAATTTGTATTAATAAAAATGTTGTGTTAACCACAGTCCTTATTCAAGCTATTAACCCCCCCCCACTCCCTAAAAAAGTCAATGGAAATTGGAACCAGAAGTGCAAAAAAAGAAAAGATAAGACAAGAAGAACACACATCACAATATAGGAGTGTGAGTGCATCTCTGTGTTATGGGGATAGTATGGAAAAGATATTGTTGGCTACTGCCTCAAGGCTGGTGAGTGGGCATGGAGTGTATAACTGAGAAAACAAGAGCAACAGAGCAGGACTACTAGGCGTAATTCATAAAAGTGTGAGTCTATAATACTACTGCAAGCTCTATCCAGCCCAAATTTCCCACTTAGTGACTGATTCCCTGTGGTCAAAACCAAAATATTGAGTTTCCAGATACAAACTATTTATACTGTAAACAAGTCCATGATTCCATTGTGGCTGAAGCAGTATAAGATCCATGACGCCAACTGAGAGAAAACCACATCTCCCAGGATGCATTGGTGAAAGGCCAGATTACTTTCTCCCTCTAGGCTGAGGCTTCATCTTCCTCCTAGGCTGAGGAACGACACTGCCATCATGCTTTCAATTTTCTGCCCTGTGCCTCTGTGTTTTATGGGTCTAATGCAACTACTCCCAACCTGGGCCAATCAGAAGATAACTGACCACAGCACACTCATTCTTCAATCCCTCCACACACTCCAATCTTACAACCTGTTAGTATACTGTACTTCACTTTACAGTACAACATATACAGCATAAAACTTACACACTAATACCATCTCATAACAATGCAAACAATTCTAAAACCTATACCAGGATTATGTGTCATTCAGAAAATAATAAAGTATGCTTTTTATATTGCAGCTAAGAACACAGCAAATAGAATCAAAATCATAAATTTCAATGCAAGGAAGCAGAATTAAAATGAATTGAAAGAAATTCATATAATTGTAATTTTCACTACTTTTTCAAGACATATTGATGGATGGATATATAGATTGACAGACATTTCATGTCATTCCTATTCAAATTCCAATTCCTTTTAGTGCCAATTTCACCTCATGAATTGAAAGTGAGGAAATTGCATGTGACGAATGGGGTGGGGACGAGAGTGAGGTCCATGGAGTTAATGATGATGAGTGACACCTGCACCACTCACCAGTCTTGAGTTCCATAGAGGAGCTCTTGAAGGATAAAAGGAGGAGTGATGACAGTGCATGACGAGAGAGGACCAGGCCTGGCTTTTATGTTGTTGTTTTATGCCTCAGTCGTCTGTGAGGGGCTGCTGCTTTTACTTTTGTTTATTAATATTTTGTGTTTAAATGTTTGCAGGTTTCCACCTCCTTCTTCCTGATCTATGCACTTTGTTACATTGCACAATTTTTTTTTTTTTTTTTTACAGTAGCACTGATTTGTACTGAATTCAGCACAGTAGAGCTCCTAAAAGATCCAGGCCCCAGGAGCATGTTCGGAAACCCTCTGTTAATGTATGAAGAGGGCAATTGATGTGGTGCTTACAAACGTTCGCGTGGCTGGTGGCATTGATAGAGGTGTGAGGAACACACCACCTGGACTCCAGACAGGAGATAAACAGTGCCATCGCTCACCGAGCTGCTAGGCCTGTATTTATTCAAGAGCCTGTCGGAGAAGGGCGGCCCTCTGATCCGTAATTAATTAATTAGTTAATTCATTAAGAGCGCTGTTCGTGGCATGCCGGCTTTTTGTGTTCATATGGCTGATGATCAGGTCTTAATAATACCTTGTTTATATCCAGGCATAAATGTCAGAAAAATGTGATGGACGACAAGAGCATTTTATCCAGGGTGAGAGCGAGATTTATCCTCCGGCGGCAGTCTGGGTAAGATGCCTTTTGGAAAGAGTGGATCATAAATTAGGCTAGAGGCTACGGCTGTCTGTGAAGCAGCTAGAGGTGGTGGAAAGGAAGAACAAGAGACAGTTTGCACTTAAAGGTGCAGTGGATCTTTTGCACAAAGGGACATTTTTCATTTTCAAACCCAAAGGCACTTCCTCAAACAAATGCTAATGTAACACAAATGTTTGTGGCTGAACCATCACACGGAGGAGCGAAAATGAAGAATCTGAACATACGTATACAACACACACCATCCCTTTAGGCATTCTATTGTCTTGCAGGATCACGCAGTCCCGGCCGTAATATGCAGAAGTCCCAGGTTGCGACATTAGACGAGCAGAGCTGCCTATCAGAGGCAGCTTCCAGCAACGCACACTATGTGATGCATTACATTGCAATCCAGCACCCGGTACCCACCGCTTAACTGAACTTTGAAAAATATTGCTTATAAAAGAGATGACTCCTGGCGATGGCTAAGTCCTGTAGTTTTATTGCACCTCAGGGCTTCAGTGGCCTGTCTTTGGAGAGATAAGGTTGTACTCTTTTCATTTCCTATCCGCCGGCTGATATTTTAAGCTGGCTTGTTAAGGGGTGTAAGAGGAGAGCGGGGAAAGGCAAGTTTGATGCATGGCTTTACAACAGGAGCCGGGCCCATAACGCTCAAAGGCCGATCATTACTGACCTTAATAGCCCAGTCTGCATCTGGGCTTGATTGATCATGCCTAGCAGGTTGTGAAATGCGCCATCTGGAAGGAAGGAAGTAAGGAAGGTGAATAGGAACCAGAGAGAAAAAGAGAGGTAGGCAACAAAAGCTGAGCGCTGAGCATTAGCTCAAGTGAACGGGGGGATAGATAGAGAGAGAGGTGGGATTGATGGCTGGAGTGGGATGCCGTGGAAACTTAACTGCGCTAAGAGGCCTTGCTAGTGCCATAAACACCATCACTGACATAAACAACAGCACTTAGCTGAGCTATGTGTATACAATATTCATTTCAGGGGGCGGCTTGCTAACTCTTGTTTACTCGCCGAGCACAGTTTATGTGAGCAAAGTGCAGCCAGCTGGGGTTAAGCGCCACTTTCTGCCTTATCTGAAGTGCAAAGTGTGTGTGTGTGTTCACAGGATAAATCACTTCACAGGTATCTGGACTGAGAGAGATAGAGAGAGAGAGAGAGAGAGAGAGAGAGAGAGAGAGAGAGAGAGAAAATGGGAAGGCTTGTTTCGAAATTCTAATCAATGAAGAGGAAATCAAGAGATCGGGCTCAGTTAGTGAAAACACTCATTATCATGATTATATGATCTCTAACATCACTTTTATCAAAGGATGTACTGCTTGATTTAATTAGTGACTGAACTCAATATACGAAAGAAAAAGTGTAACGACTTGATTCCAAAAACATATTAAATTGCACACAGTTTCTGTTGAAGTTTAAAGGAAATTTAATAATGATGACTGTAGTATTCATATACTGACAATATGAAGCAAATCAAATGTATGTATATTTGTGTGTATACGGTATACAGTATATAAATGTACGCACTAACATTCTAAAGTTTGAGTTTTTTTTAAATTGTTTTTGGAAGAATTTATTTAATGCTCACCAACTCTTTGATTACTTGATAAAAAATACTCTAATGCTGTAAATTATTATTACAATTTAAATTAAGTTTTTTATATTTTAATATATTTTAAAACGTAATTTATTCATATTGTGGTAATGTATTGTTAAATTTGTACATATAAAAAAACTATTTAAATCTTCTCTTCTTACAGCTTAAGTGAAAAACATGGCTAAATTATTTCAGTGCCACGTTAATTCAACTTCACAATAAAATGTAATCAAACATCCTCTGATGAAAGATCAGAACTTTTTTTTAAGCCATTTTCAATGTTGAATACTAGAAAAAAAGGCTGAATCATGTGTAATTCTGTATGGTGAGCACAAAAAAAAACCACTGATATAAACAACCACAACCTCACAGTCTCAGAAAACTGTAAAGGCACATCTGGTGTGTGTGTGTGTGTGTGTGTCTGGGGTGACAGAGAAGCAGGTGGAATGGAAGCATTAGCTGACTCAACAGCTTTCTCATTTTATTACCAAATCAGTCATGACCAACCCCCCGCTCTGTACATGGAGGGGAGAGGACAATGGCAGAGTGTTTCTATAGTGCACAGATTTATCTGCTAACGCAATATGACCTTCTCAATGTAAAGTAACGGTACCTCTATAGACTAGACAGAAAGAAATATAGTGTTACATCTGAAAAAGGTTCCTTTGCATTTGAATCTGTCATATGTGGGCATTAAAGTATTTACAAAGGTACTAAACCAATATTTAACATACAATATCCATTTCTATCAATATGTTAATTTAATCATCTTTGGGATTTTTTTTTTCTCAGAATCCATCTGCAGAGATTTTTTTTTATTTTTGTTGCATTAATTCAACTAGCACTCTCGATTTTGGATAAGATCCATTCAGAATTATATTTTCTGTATATCCAGGATAAGATGGCTATTGACAAGAGGCTGAAGAGCTTGTGCGATAGGCGGGTGCGAGTGGACATGTAGAGAGAGAGAGGGGCTGATTGATGGCAGGGAGATGTGTGGGATTGTGCAGGACTCTGAGTGAGTGTAATGGAGTTCATTCATGAGTTACGAGTGTACTCCTCACCATTGTAAAAGTGGGATAAATCTTCTCACAACTGCCAGTGAAAAAGATACAAGCCAGTGCCATGATGGGACACAAAACAGACGCCGGAAGATATAACACACATGCACGCACACACACACACCAACATATTATATCAGTGGTTCTCAGCTGGTTTTGTCTCAGGACCCAGAAACTGTATTTTTGTTTATTGTACTAATAATCTAAATGTTTATCGTATAAAAGTGAACAAAATCCTGAAAAACCAAACTTGGAAATTAACTAATATGCCAGAAAACAGAATAAGCTTTTAATATTTTAATATTTACATATACACACAGGTTCAATGGGAAAAAAAATGCATAATCTATACAAAAATGTCTAAATTTTGTTGGTTTTAAGCTTTTTGCAGCTAGGGAGTAACTGCAAAAAATAAACAGTGTTTATCCTCACTGCGAGTGAATCTATATTTGATGTAGTCTGGGTCATTTGTTCCCCACTGTTTTCAAGAATGAAGTCATGTCAAGCATCCTTTGTGTTGGAGTCTGAATTATTTGGCAAGTTTCTACCAGAGTTGTTTTTTCTCTTTCTTTAAAAAGCCTATTTATTTTGCTACACAAACTACGGACTGTTATATGGCTAGTTTCATTTTATTATTCACATTTAACATTGTTCAGCATGTTTTATCAGTGCTGTTCATGACCCTACAAGAACAGGCCTGCAACTCAGTTGAGAACCGCTGCTTTATATGATGTGCATTCATTTTCGCCTTTTTTATTGGCTGGGCTATAGAGGAGGCTAATGGGCCTTCAAAGAATTGCTGAGAGCCTCAGTCTCACACAAAGTGAGGCCAGTCCTATGCCTCATTGGAGCCCTGATAATAAGAACATAGACCTCTATGATCATTCACAGTGAGAAGACGGCAGCAAAGTTCATCAAATCCTCCATTTAATTTGCAAACAAGCACACACACACACACACACACACACCCATAGATATCTTGAGTTGAACCAAACTGTCAATATCTGCCAGGTTTTGTTTACTTTATAATAAAAAACAAATCATTATCAACTAATGAACTGGTAAAATTGTGCACAAACACGTACACACAAACATTTTAATACTGTATTTACTGACTTGTAGAGAAGAGAGAAAAAAGACAAAGAATAAGCAATTTTTGGGTTCAGGTCATTCTTTGACAGTGCTGGATTGGGCCACAGGGTCATGAGTTCTTGCATCAACAAGCTGGAGCTAACAAGAATAAATCCCACCTTTCCTGTGTGGGAGGAGATCAGCACTAATACAAGCTCACTATGGTAAAGTGCCAGACAAACTCTGGAATATCTAGAAGGTTTTCAAATAATTGTTGCTCATCATTTTTCAGTGGCCTGAGATTGGGTTACTCTATAAAATCTATTCAGTGTCACAAGAAGGGTAATAACGAAAGTGTGTGTGTGCTTGTCCATGACAGTTGTGAGAGGTGGTGGGACTAAGTGTGTGCAGCAGATAAAGAGAAGGGGAGATGTTAGGATCCAAAGGTGCTACAGAAAGCACAGTGCTGCTAGATTACCCAACATTCATGCACATGTCATTTAAAAACTCCCCATCACTCCCAATTATTAGCTATTCCTACTGACACCCTGATGTCCACCACGAGACCTTGTGTTGGCCTACGTGGAAGCAGGTAATGGAGGCATTGATGGATATTTCTCCTCAGCCTCGGCGGTGTGACGCCCGCTTGCTTTCCCGCTTGCCTGACCTGCTGCCCGCCCGGCCATGCTCGGCAGAGCTCCGGTGTCAAGGTAACAATGATTCATGGTGTGACCTTACCAGTAATGCCAGCCTTAATCTACGCAAGTGGAATAAATGAAGTGGTTCCGCAGCCGACGTGTCAAAAAGTTTTTATAAAGACAAATCCACAGGCGGGTTTACCTGTGTACATATATTCATAACAGTCAGTCTGACACAAAAAAAGGGTCTCTCTCGCTCTCTCTCTCTCTCTCTCTCACACACACACACACACACATACATAGCCTCTGATGTTCCTAACACCTCAATAGTTACACGGCCACAGACACTGACTGCAGAAAAATTATAATGACAAAAGAAAAATATATGAAAACAGATTTCTTATACTACAATTTAAGCCAGTGACAAAACTATGTAAATCGATTAACCAATTAATAAATGAGAATCATTTTAAAACAGGTAAATCTGGAATATTTGAGGAAGGTCAACTCAAGGTCAATTTGTATACAAAATAAATTAATGTAATCCTATAGCATCCTGTGGCATCTGTATGCACTGTGCACACCATGAGCGCTTTGACCTGAACATCTCCCCTGCGAATATTTCTTCAGTTATTACCTATTTGAGTCCTGTATTTTTGTCGAATAAACCAACTCGAATATACCAATCATTCATGATTTAATCATTATTTTGCGTCTGATCTCTCTTGTCCATGAACTGGCTGAACACGTTTGGACCGCTCTCTCACTGAATCATTTTCCCTGGCCACGGGTCTGAAATTAATGGGGGCTTAAGGCAAAGATGCCTCCAAATTGGACAAAAATTTCCCTGCTTAGTTAAACTAAATCTATTATAGCTGTCACAAATAAAATGAAAATGAAAAGTATTGATTGCAGCATTCCCTTTAGATCTCATACAACATCATATTTCTTTTCGATGAGTTTTTACAGCGTTGCGCACTATAACCAATCACACACAATTCTGTTGAATTTACGAATGCAATGTCCAATCAGAAGCCTTCAGTTTAGTCATCACTGAAACTGCGGAATTTTGTTCAGTGCACACGCTCATAAACAACAAAGGGCAGATGTATGGGAGAGATTCATTTCACAGTGTAGCCAGGTTCATTGATAGTGCTTAAACTTGCACTAAACTATAGTCAGTGATAAAGTGATAATGTAAATGTTCTTTGCTCGCTTTCATTATACAGTATAATGTATTCGCTGTTTGAATAATCGTGGAAATGAAATTAAACAATAAAATAACTAGTAACTTACAATGTTTTTATTAAACTGTGATCACATTATACAATAGTATTCAGTATTTTGACATGACACCCATACACTTGCCTAAAAAGATGGGTTTATGATGTGCGTAGATAATATATTACACCTTCCGCCTACTGTATGTTGAATCATCTGAAGCAGTTCCTGAGTCACTAAAACAAACAAGAACACAGAGACCAAACTGTGCTGGTTGAAGACACTTTCTAGAGACACCTGTGCATCTGTGCGTACCCTGAGCTGAAATCTTGCAGGAGTCCCTGATAGCATCTGCCCTGCTTTGAAACACTGGTCCAGCACCAGTCAGATGCTCTCTTGTTCTTTGGACAAGATGGAGCTGGATCTAGCACTTGGGGGGATGTCACGAGGTGGTGTATTAAATCAAACACAATAAAAACTGACAACCATTCGACGGCTCTTCATGCACCTCAAGGAGCTTTTCGGAGTGACCTGGAAAAAAAACATGCATGGCCCGCTTTTCCTATGTCTCCCTGCCAGTCCTGAGCTGTGGCAAGGAGAAAGCTCCATGTATTATCCTGCCATCACCGGAGCTATTTATATCGCCCAGTCTATCACTGACACTTACGATTCTCCTCTTGCTGTACAGCAGGGGCCCCACGCCAAAGCGCAATTTCCTTAAAGCTGCCCCATATATCGTTGAGCAACAACACAGCCTATGCAAATTGGGAGCAGTCAAAGGATAGCAAGGTGACAACGGGAAACCAACATAATAATTTCTCATGCAGGAAGGTAAGGGAAACCAGAGCAAAAGTGCTGCCTGGTCCGGAGGGAGAAGTCCTCTTAGCTAGGGTTGGGAGATATCTACCAAATTGGCATCAGACGATGTCTACAGTGAAACATCATGATGGACGATGACATCTGAGGGGGGGGGGGGGGTATTCATGCGTTTCCTAGATGCGTGTGGAACAGAGAATTTTAGTTTGCTCCAGGTTTAATGTAATATTTATATATAATATTTTAAAAAAGATAAATGTATTTCCAGCATTGTGCAAACTTATGCCTAAACTACATTTGTTTATCATTTCGTAACAGTTTATTATGTTTCTATTCGTTTGCACTGCATAATTTTGTTCATGCATACCTAGCATTTTTTGGGCAGCCTATGTCCCTGACTGAATGATTGATTTCTTTAATTGTTATTCTTTGTGTAATGTTAGGATAAAGCACAGCAAAGTTCAGCTTATTTTATACATTGATTTCAGTTCAATGTGTCTGTTGTTAGTTATTATCAACAAAGCAACAAATAAAATAAACCTATATGAATGTATTTGTGGACATACTTTTTCGTATACTGGTGGGATGATCCATGTGTTAACTTACCTGTTCCGAGTCAGACTGTGCCTTGGTAGTGAACTGTCTGCTGTCTGGTTGTAAACTATGATACAGTAATTCATTGCTGCAGAAATGTCTTTGCTTTTTCATTTTTCCAATATAAAATATTTTAACTTTTACAACCAAATATAAATGTACAAATTAAGATTATCACAAGGTTTAATGTTCCATTTGCACAATGCCAGCAAAAATCCCAGAACACCTGGATGATTATTACATCTAAACTGACTTCCAATATCCAGATATAGATGTGCACCAGCTACCATTTCAATTATTTATTGCTATGCTCTTGGAATAACATTCATCCACCATGTCAGTGCCCTTATAAACAATTTTGCAACCTATACTGATGTTATTCTATGTCATGTACTCTTTGACCATGTATTGCACTGTGTACACAATGATGATCATTGTTACAAATACATGCTCTATTTTGATGTACAACAAACATTTATTCCACATAATTTACAAGTCACAAAGTTTCATAAACAAATTCTTAATTGGGCTTTAATTAGAGACACCTTATTGTACAAATAAGGTGGAATAAAGACTGGATCATGGCCTTGATTAGCATGCTTGCTAATTACATATTGGTATAACGGTGGAGTGGATGTTTGATATTAAGTGAGACAGTTACATTTTGTTTTTAAAAATAAGAATTCAATAGTGATGACAGATGCACGGAGAGACAAAAGCAATGCAGTGTTTGATTTGCTCTTTTATCTCATAAAGTTTACATTCATTCACTTCACACTCGTGTCTTTAGAGGTCTGTGTATAATACTGCGCTGATCCCCTGGCTCAGCTGTTATCTAGCAAACTCCGGACTGTGCCAGCTTCAGCTGAGTATTCAGGCAGAATTATTCCTTGTCTGTTATTCATTTTTGAAGCCATCATCCGTGCAATTCGAAATAAGGTATTCGGCTTCAGGCACACCCCTATTTACATATTTAAATTTTACATGCAACATAGATAAGGTCATAGAAAGTAACAGCTCCACGCAATATTGTAATTCTAAAATTCACGTTGTACTTGGAAATTCTTTGTACGCATTATGGTTAATGCATCCTTGAGTAGTCGATTGTTTACGACAGCGCTGACTAGTGGTTGAAGTAGTCCATCACTCGACTACTCGACTAGTCTATGCAAGCCCTAATCAGTGTACACAAATAAAAGCAGGCCATTTTTAGGTTTAGTTGATTTTAGTCTTTAGTTCCAATCTGTATATGAGTATTTAAGGTTTCTCTGTGAATCAGGAAAAACTGAAAGTGAAAGTGGTGCGCAGAGATTCCATTCCATTTTATCTTTAGATTGTACATTTAGATTTCAAATTCAATATTGATCTTAGAAGTTATGTACTTTGTGTAACGCAAGTACTTTACAAGTAACTGTAATTAAATTAACTAAAAATTAGCAGTAATACCTTACTTTACTTTTTCAGTGGATAAGTAATTTAATTACAGTAACCAGTTACACCCAACACTGGTTTTGAAGGCTATAAAAGGGAAAGACGGAGCAGAGGGGGTGGAGGAATTGATGCTCTTGAAGAAAAATGATATTTAGAATTCCTGTGTGGCTGTTTCAACTATAGCCTGGAGCCATGGGGAAGCTTTTTGTCTAACCTCCTCTTTATTTCCTTCGCTGGACTGAAGCTGGACGGACGTGCTGGGCATGTGCTTAAAACTAAGTCTGTCCTTCTGCACTCCGCCGCTGTATATAAAGATACACACACACATCGCTGAAACAGTGTCAGCATGCAGCTGCTGTGGCTGATTAAGGAGGCACAAATTGAGTACTAACCATAAAAGACTACTAAGAGGAAAAAAAGCCTGTAATATATATATCCATCCAGGATCCATATTCTCAAACTTCCCACCAGTTGGTTGATTTCCCTGGGCATTGGCACACAGTATGCCATTATGTGCCCACCTACGCTGTCAGGACCCAGTGGTGACACTAGGAATCTCACCACAGTCTCCTCAATATACACCACCCATGCTGCTTCTCCTACAATGACAAATGAGTTTATCTCTATTTTTAAACCAAGATCCGAGAGTAGAAAAGAAAGACAGCCTGACTTATGCTAGTTTGTTATTGTGTTCTGCTGGCATGGGTGGAGATAGTCTGTTGCTTGCTGTAGCCATTTTATTGCTAGCAGTGAAGCCAAGAGCGATGGAAGGCTGCCTGATTTAACTGAGAACGAGTTAAATTTAACAGAGATATTCAGGCCCTGAAGCCAGGAAGATGGGGAAACTGGTCAGTTTTCAAGAGGAGTCCTCATCCACACCCTGCAGCGGCCCACGTAAGGGCCAAGGCAGGAGGCCTACAGGCAACGTCTGCAAATCAGCACTGCCAAGAGGAATAAGAGAAAAAGCCTGATCTCCCTTTGTTCCAAAAAAACTAAGAAACACAACACAAAATGTAACACTCATAATGCAGACAGCACAACCACATTTAGTTAGACTATTTTGGTTGTTTACAGGAACACGAGTAAAGAATGTCAAGTAGCTTTCAAATGATATACAATATTTTTTTAGGTCCAATCAAAAAGCATGGGAGTTGGATTGATAATTTTTTGTTTAGTTTAAACAGGCCTACCTTGAAAAAATGGTTTGAAAGTTTGCAAATGTACAGTCTTTGATTTCGTTTTCCCATTTAGTAACATAGGGACTGTTTTTGCTTAAAATGATCAGTACACTGATCTAGTACATGAAACACTTGATGTGTTGGCGAATTTAAACAGCTGGATTCAATAAAAAAAAAAATCTTGAGTGTTCATGTGATTCTTGTATTTTTTTTATGTTCTAAAACCCCACCATATGGTAAACAGTTGTCTGAGGGAGTGAAAAGGGTTAAAAAGTCCTGACAATCCAAAACTGAGTGTCTGATAATGATATATATTCACCAAAGAAACATTTAAACAGAATCAGAATTAACTCAACATGCCAAAAGCATCAAAGAACGAGACAGTGCTGCGTTGGGGAGTGAGAGGGCCCTTTCACTGAGTAAATTAAACTTGCAGCTAAAGTCATAAAACATGAAATAATGAATTAAATTAGATTTTTTACTGGGAAAAGTAGGGTTGTGGATGTGCTGAGTGGGCAGAGGAAGAGAGTGGCAGTTATGTCTGGATTAGGTGAGATACGCTGAGTTAGTGTTGTGCTAAGATTTGTTCGCTGTCTGTCGGCGGGCTAGCCTTAAGGAGAAGTTTAGCCCTCTACAGGGCCACCATTAGCAAATAAATGACTCTTAATTGACCTGCTGAATACACACTAGGTGCTTGTGGATTTAAAGAAGACAAAATGGCTCTATCGGCACAGAATATCCAACAGAGCGACACACAAACGCATTCTTTTTCGTGCAGCATGCATTGTCAGTGATGAACAGTTTAGGAAACAAATGTGATTTGCACGTAAACTGTGAGACATTAGCAATCTGCTGGAAGAGAAGGAAAGGCAAGAAAAGAAAGACAGGTTGAGAACGAGAGAGAGCTTGACTAGTCATGAGTGAAAAAAACAATCTTTCAAACAGTGTTGACACAGTGTTAACATTTCCTGGTAATAAGCAGGTGGATTCAGTTTCACCAGCATCCTCACTTCCTGTTAGTAAAGAGCAGCCCATCCATACATAGAATTCAATAGAAAAGAAAAAAGAAAAAGAAAAAAGAAAATAGCTGTGTACTGCATAACAAAACTTAAATAAAATGAAATAACTGTAGCTTGATTATGAAACAAATGACTGTTTTTTTTTATTTGTTTATGAATCACACAAGAAGACTCTTTTGGTTATAAATTGTCATCAGTTATGAAAATAACTGAATAATTCTAACTGACTTTTACTAAAAAGCAAGTCTTTACTTTCAGTCATGACCAAATCAAGACCAAATCTTTTTTTAAGCATATTTTCCCAAAACAAATGTACAACATTGCAACATTAAGTTATGAACTGTTAACAAATAATTTTGTAAAAACAGCATTATAGACCACTAACTGTCTATTATGAGCAAAGAGTGCATATGCTTGTGTCAGTCCTTGGCTGAACATTTAGTGTACTTTAACATCAGCTGTGCCACACACATGGGCAAGTTCAAGTCTGGTTTATGTCATTTCCCAATTCCATTTCCCTCTCTATCACTATAGCTCTTAAGGTCATTTTTCCCTCAGTGAAACTGAAACTTTGTCCTATAATATATAATTATCATTTATGAGAGAAAATCCATATTTTTTGTGTTCAGCTGCTATTTAAAGCAGTGTCAGGATTCTCTTAGGAAACGAGCTCTTAAATGGGATCCCTGTTTCTGCCTGTTATTACTTACTTACATGAGCTACACATACAGTAATTTCTCAAACTGTGTGAAGCAGAAGGCAGAGACATGCCTTTGCTGCTGTTGACACTAATCAGGTTGCAAATATGGGAAATGAGATGTTCATATATTTCATTTCTGAGTTATTGCATTTACCAGGGTAATATTCCTGATACCCTGACTCACCATGTCTTATTGGATTTATTTCTGTTGGAATCTTCTAATTTTCCCCTTCCACAGTTACTCTTGTGCTTTGTGTTTCAGAATAAGTAGGTTCATGAATGTAGAGATGTCCTCTTTTATAACTATCTGTCTGTTAAATGAACAGATCACACACAAAAATAATATTCTACAATATTTTACTTTTGAATTTATTTAAGCATTGATGCTACTTTTATAAATAAATGGGGATCAAATTAAATAAAAAAATAATAATAATAATTTCTTGTGTAAAACAGTGTTTTATGTACTGTAGATGGATTCATTAAACTGATTTACGGTAAATGGCAACTACTTAGTCTCTGAGAAAGATTAACTAAGATTCCTTTGTTTATGAATCAGATTATACAGGCTTCTCTGTGTGTTTTTGATTTACTGAAAAGAACCAATTCTTGAGAGTCATTTGTTGTTGATTTTCAGTGAATGGCAACTTTGTGAAAAGTTTCCCCCTCAAAGCAACTGTACGGATAAAGATGATTTATGACTCAGATGTCATATACTGTAAATAGACTACGTTTATGTTACTTTTATGGCTATTTTGCAACATTTTCAAAGCTGGAAGCAACACTCAGCTTCATTCATTGTTCTTTTTTTCATATTTGACCTTTGTGTTCACTGAATGAAAATATGTCATACAGGTTTGGAATGACATGAGGGTGAGCTAATCCAGTAGGCTCAAGAACAGTGTGTTTCACTTATGGTTTGTTTCTTGACTCACTACCTGGAAGGATGATGACGATGAATCCAGCCAGCACTAAAATAGGAAGGCAGGCGGCCAAACCAAACTGGTATTAACAATTTAAAAGTGCAAACCTTGCCAAAAGCCCCGAGAGGTGGGCCCAGATGTCTACTTTCAGACTACTGTGCAGGTTTCCAGATCTTTACCTAATCTAGCAGCTGACAAACACCTCCATTCTATCATAACCCATTCTCAGGGCTGAGATTCAGACTTATAAAAAACACTTCAGTCCTTCCCTGTCTTTCTGCTGCCATTTATCCCCATTCAACTGCCAATTAAAGGTATGATTAAAACAGACAAAGTCTCTGGCAAATTAACAGAGACACATCGGCCACTCCAGCTGGTCAATTATTCCACCGGCAAAGTGGGGAACAGTCAAAAACAGAGATGGGAGCATGAACTAAGTGAAGAGATCACAGGGAGAAAAGAAAAAAGAAAATCCCTATTTACTCACTTTAATGTGATTTCAATCCTTTTTGACTTAATTCTTTTTTTTTTTTTTCTTAAATGATTTTTTTTTTTTAAATCCCTACTATGAAACAATGTTGTTTTTGTTTGTTGACATAAATATATATTTTTTATGTTCCACAGAAGAAACAATGTCATACAGGTGTGGAACAACATGAGGCTGAATAAATTATCAATTAATTTTTGGATATTAAGAACAATGAATCATTGCTTCCATTCAATAGTGCATTTATAAAAACCATACAGTCATTTTTGCAATATGAATGAAGCATATAAAATAGACACTGTAAGTAAAAGTGTATAGCAGGTGACAGTTTGACTATTAGAGCCCTGATCTGTGGCCACACATTGCATGTCAGTAAGTCACAAAAGGCCTCAAGTGATAGGCTCAACAGAAAAGCCCTCAAGCCCACATAAACCACCCACATGCACACTGACGGCTAAAATATGATGGGCTCCTGGAGCCCATAAATCTTCTTTTTGAGTCCCAGCCTCTCCAACATCATTAATGGATCCCACCGGCCCATTTGGGCTCCATTTCACTTAAATGTCAACTTTTCAGCCTTTTCTGGGTACTCTCTGTTGCCATTTGTTTTAGCACCAATGGAGGAAAAACAAGAAAATAAGACAGCCATGAGTGAGGAGGTTATGTGTGTATGTGTGTTTAAATGCGTTTCTGACAGCTTCTTGAATAGAGTAGGTGGAAGGGGTTATCATTTAGCAGTAGGGTGAAAACATGAAAAATAAAATTGGTGATGTTGTGTTACTTTGATGTGCTGATGCAGAGGCTGCTGTGATTGTGGTCTCTCTCTCTCTATCTCTCTCTCTCTCACACACACACACACACACACACACAAAGGAATCTCGCTTACAGAAATGCATGTAAAAGGACAATTTCACATTCAGCTGCCTGAGGTCTAATTGTTCGATATTTCCTAAATATAATTGTTAATAATACATCAATCATCATTGAGAAGTTAATTATAATGTCTTAATTTAATTAAATTGAAACAATTTTCTCTGATGCAGAATAAAATAGAAATGGAGGCAACTTGATTTCAGTGCACAATCAATTAAAGGCAGATGGTCCAGGCCTGCTGAAGTGCTGAACCAGAGGCGGATTCAGGTAGCAAAGAGCCTCGCTGCTGGGAATTTACCGTTGAAAAGCTGTGCTGCTCCAAGATAGGCCTCTAACCACCGTGATGAAGCCATACCACAAAGTGTAGTAGTTTGAAATCAGCACTTTTGAGTCCAATCCTATCACACAGGAGCAGCCTGGACCACCTCACAAGACAATAAATTGTAGCCTCTGCATCTGTTTTATTAATTTGTGCTTTTTCACTAGCCTTTATGCTCTTATTCTCAAGCATTCCCACGTTGAGGCGCTTTAAGGTGGAGTTAAAGTAAAAAATTATAGGATAGAGGTTGAATGTAAACAGCTCGTGGATAAAACAGCAGCTCTGCACAGCTCATAAAGCTCTCTGCTGATTGTGGAGAACACAGCTAGAGGACAGGAGGAACAGGCTGAGGTGCTGGAGCTAATGCACCAGCCATCTGGCTTTAGCCAAAACACAGTGTGCTGATCCAAGCTCTCTCCTTTCTGCTTTCATTCTGCTCTCTCTATATTTCTCTCTCTTCCCCTCTTGACGGGGCCTTCTGCTTCTGCATATGGGTAATTTCACCAGTTTACGAGTGCACCCAAACAGAAGGACAAAACCCTAAAGTTCTGCCAATACTGAACAAGTGATCGTGAGTGGCTGCGTTATGTGATGTGCTCTATCATTTTAAGTTGTTTGCGCTGATTTTAAGAATTTTGATTGCTTTATGTTAGTTTTGATAAAAGAAAGTCTTCAAATTATGTCAATTTAATTGTGAAATTCAAACAATAAAAATTATTTTGATGTTCTTTTATCGCCACACAGAGCATGAGTAAAACGACCATCTCTTCCTCTTTAATAGTTACAACATGAAATGCAAAGGTATAAGTCAAGCTCCAAAGCTCTTTTTTTGTTCACGTGTGGAAAATTAAGGCTGGACTTTTTTCTCTACTCCTCCATGCTGTTGCTTATAGAGAAGAGCCTACTGTGAATATTACATGAGTATGCTGCTTGCTATAGACCTCTTCTCTAAGAGCAGTACAATGCTAGCTCTGGCGGAGCACCGTCTCTATGAAAAGACAGAGGTGAGGTAGAGTTAAGTGGACACATGCATTTCCATTCACTTGATTAGTCTGAGCGTCTGCCTGGCTGCTATTCCTGAGGCTGGTTGGATAAAGTCTGATTTATCAAAGCCCAGGCCACCACGAAGAAGTGCTCCGCCCTCCGCCATGCAGAAAGACATTAGCCTAATGCAGCCTAAATCTCATTCTCCCTCTACATGCTTTATGATCTGCCAGAGGAACACCTTGCAAGTTACTGAATTAGCTATAGTACGAGAATGCCATGAAACAATGCTTGCATGAGATCAAAACTTCAAGGTAAGACTGGTGAGTATGAAACTATATGAGAACATACCTCAGTGCAGCTTCTAACACTTTCATTTCCAAAGAATGGAAGCAGCGTTATCATCCGTTGTTACAGACACCCAGGCTGATATGTTTTCCCCAGCTGTATTATGAAGACAGAACTAGGTAGGGTAAAATTCACAATGGAGCCACGAGAGAGCCTTTGTGTTGGTGAACTCTTGAGCCATGAGGATGAATTCCTTACTTCAGCACTTCTATACTGAGGACAGCTCCCATGGGTATGTCACTCGTCCCCTGGGCTCCTCCCACCACTTTAACTGACGCTCACCTTCTGTTCACTTCTGGAGTATTGCTGACAGATTTCAACAGGGCCGAGCCTCAAGTCAAAAGTCTGAAATACATCTAGGAAATGGTTAACTGGTACAAAAATCTATTTTAGGGATCAAATTGATGGTTTGAGCATACTGTATGAATATTAATTATTTTACATAATATCATCTAAGCCAAAAAAGCATGTAAAACATTACAAGAATCATAGCTAATTCATGAGCAGATCTATGTAGCTTTATGTTAGTTGCATGTTAGCCAAATGGGTTTGACACCACTAGGTTGAACATCAAAAACCTCTCTGAAAAGTCTCAGAGAGAAACAGAATAAGAAGGAATTTTAAAGCACTTCCTCACACTCCCGTGGGGAGATGGTGGTAGGAGTTTCCCACCAAAACCATATTAATAGTCAGCTAAGAGTGTTTTCATAAGCCTGCAAAATTCATCAGGGAATTTTTAAAAGGTCCCATAAAAAGACTGTAATAAATACAGCAGCTGAGATACGGAGCTGTAAAGAGGTGAGAAGGATTCTCTCACCTGAAGCTGGGCTTAAGCAGACAGCTGACTGGACATGTCTGGCTAATGCAAAACAACTGAGGAGACGTGGGTGGAAGTCATGGAAGTCTTGTGTCATGAAGTTTTTTTTCAGTGTGAATGCTATTACGACTTTGTAAACTGGGCACTATGAATGCAAAAAGTGCTTTGTGTTTTGGTGGCATTCAATACCAGTGTTGTGGCTGTTACCTAGTTTTTCAGTCATTCATATAAAACTCTGAAATTTAAAACCTGAATATTACACAAAAAGTCAAAATTCCCCTTTAAGCTGAAGTAATATTACTACAACAAGTAAAGAAGAAATCAATCTAGGACAGAAATGAAAGCCCTAATAATTATAACTAAAACTTAAATTAAAAAGCAAAATAAAAAATGAAAATATAAAGTAAGTGTATTCAAAATATCAGTATTATAATAGCATACTATAACACAACTGTTAGTAACTGTTATATACAATGAAACACTTTTTTTTACATATCAACCAAATAAAAAATAAAAAACGTATACAATCAAAATGTATTATATATGAAATATATAAATTAATATTCATAAATATTTAATACTAAAACAAAATTACATTAAAAATAAAATCACACTTTTAATTTTGTATCAAATTTAGTATTTAGAAATATTAAATATTACTTGACTAATGAATTTTTGGTGTTGTGACAATCATGGTTGGACAAGTGAAGGTGCTGCCCATAATATAACTGCAGATTTAATGAATTCCTCACCTCCAGTGTTTCAAATAGTTCACCCTCCTCTCCTTTGACCTTTCCAAATGTGGGGATGGTTTGTAAGCAGAGTTGTCATCCCAACTGCTGAGGTGCTGTCATAAGACCGCTCCAGAGTGACTGGGTGACTGGAGATGTGGTCTTCCTCTTTACAAAGCAGTGACACTACAGTCCTACACAAAGACTGCACTCCAGAGTGTGGGCACACCACTGGCACATCCAGACAAAGAGAGATAATGGTGGAGGTATGTGACTCTACTGCAAACAGTCCAGATAGAAGCTCATTACGTCGCAGAGCTCACTATGCAAAAAAGATGATTAAAAGCTAACTGCTATGATTGAACATTTTAAGTGAGCTAATTTACGAAGAATCTACAGTAAATGAGAGAAGACAAAACCATCCATTGGAGTCACCAACAATACTGATGCATATTTACTCTATTAGAGTTGATTAATCGAATGCTAAGGCCCTCAGTTAGCAGCTGCAGAAAGAAATATGAGACACAAAAGACTTCAGCCATGGCGAGAAAGAAAAAGACTGAGCAAAAGCTAGGATTGTTTCAGGAAAAGGTCAACCTGATTTTCTCTTTCCAAATATGCTGGCCTTTACAAATTAACTTGGCAAAGGCGATATTTCTACAAAGTCTAGACTATGAATCAAAGCTGCGTCCAAAGTTCAAACACCCAGCCTGCTTCCCCTCCTGCTCCTGCCGACCAATTGAGTCGCCGTTGTCAGTAATTGTGTAATTAATGCCATGGCAGGTCTAATTTCAGAGATACTGCTTTCTAATTACATTCAAATGTTCATTAGCCAAGCTGAGAGCATGATGGTCACTCGGCAGGAGGGGCTTGCTGGCTGAAGGCCACCTGTTGTTGAAACACAATTGTTGTGTCGATTTCTTGATTAGTCTGTGTGAATCTGCTGACAGGACGGTTTGCTGTTTTCCACTGATAATTACCGCTTGCTTCTCACTGTAAGATGACTGATCACATTCCATGTCTGTCAATGTCCTTTCTTTAATTCTCTCTCTCTGTCTCTGACCAGCATGGTGACAGAAGGAGGAAAAATTCCCTACTTACTTTATATGGTTAGCTGCAATGAACACATATACAAGAAAACAGTTAAACTGGACTGCATTACATTACACACACACAGCATGTTATAAGCAAACTGTCTGATGTCTCTGCTCTTTCAAATTTTACCAATCAAAACTCACATCTTGGTCTTCATAATCATGACAACAGAACATGCAAGCTACTGTTTCATGATCTCAGCTGATCTCCAGATCTCCATCAAGTTAACATTGACTCTCTAGACTACTTTACTAACTTGTCTTAAATGAGAACTAATTGTGTGGAATGCACATTACTCAAATTTTGGCTGATACGATAAGCCGATAAATATTTTCATGCTATGTCCCCCCCAAAAAAAAAAAAAAACATTCTCCTTTTTTTGTTTTTAAAAACTACAAATAAAACTCTACAGCTAAAATTAACAATTTAAATGTGAATTTGTGAATCACAACATTATAATATAATTAATGAAAAATAGACAATTATTTACAAATTTGATAAAGATTACATTTAACATTATTATTCAAATGTTAGTGATATTAAAAACTACTAAAACTACTATTTGAGTGAGTGTAAGATGACAGCTAAATAAATTTAAATACAAAAAAAATAAAATAAATAATAATAAATAAATGAGCATGCACAATTGAATATCCAATATTGACTGATACCAACAAATTAAAACACTGAACAACACTAATATATTGTGCATCCCTGTAATTGGTTCTGATATGGATTTTCCTGTTAGAAATTAAAAGTTTACTCTTGTACTTGTACGTATATACTGCTATCTGTATATACAGAACCATAGCATAGCTCAATACCATAGTTCACTGTAACTCCTTTCTCTATGGGACACTCAAACAGCCTCATGCCACCTGTTATAAAATGACTTTGCATATTTCTGCATACATTCAATTCCATTCACAATTCCACTTCTTTTAAAACCTTCAAACTTCCTACATGCCAGCTATACGATTCAATACCACATTTGATTCAGCTTGAACTCAATTTGGGAATAAACTTCATTACAGTCTGTGGCTTTGGAAGGTCTTTCTGAACTTCAGCACAACAGTGATTCAACTGTTGGAATTCAAAGTTAGATTTTTCTGGTCTAATATGAGTCAAGTTGTTTGCCTTGAGTGTGTATGTGAAACAAGGTTTGGAAGGCATGCAGAGAGCTATATAAGCCATACCTGTGTCCATCTGCTCTCAATCTTTCCTTCTTTCTCTCTCCCTTATCAGGGTATTTTCTGTGCCTATTTCCACCAGCAGGTGCTGCTGTGAATTAAGCATAGAGATTCCAAAAGCTGGAAGCAGCCATGTGCTCAGGTTGACATTTTGGCCTGGTCCCTATGGACCGCATGTGAATTTATGTGTGTGAGTGAGAGGAAGCAGAAGTGAGAGAGGACTAGAGAGTTCATGAATCTATGTTTGTGTGCACATGTTTGTAGCAGTGCTGCTTGACTGCACATTTGGACAAGGTACTTTCTGACCTTGTGCAACCAAAGACAAACAGAAGTCTTCGCCTCGGTGTCCATCACTCCATATTGTAATTTCAATACTGTGTGGCAGACCACTGAAACAAACAAGCCCTCCACCTGCCACCACAAACATTGTTGTCTTGCAAAAAAACAGCAAATTGTAAGAAAGAAGCCAATTAATTGTGCATAAGAAGTCATGTTTTGCATAAGCAGTACTACAAAAATGATCAACTGTTCAAGCACTGGTCAGCCGGTGTTTTATGTCTTTTTAACTGTTCCTGTCTAAACGCGTTATGGACTCAGTCATCTCCCAGTGCATCAGAGAAGCATTTTTCAAAATAGGGGTGCATCTCCGGGGTGTTTGTGAAAAATTCCTGTGAACAAAAATGTCACTGGAAAGACATACAAATCAAAGTCAGCAATGACTGCATTAATGGCTCTAACCAGCCTACCAGAGTAACACCTCATTAAATGAGGAATAGTCTTTCAGCAGTCAAATTAGATATATAATCAAATAATATATATATATATATATATATATATATATATATTGTCACGGGAGGAGCACAAGACAGACACAGTGGGCGTGGCGTCAGGCCTCGGAGAGGCTTTTATTAACAGAAATCATAAAACAAAGGGAATAAAAGTGGCCAAAGGGGGAAAGTGTCCAAAATAACAGGGAATCTGGTGTCCTCGTCGTGCTGCGGGATTTGTGTAGGTCGGGCAGTGTTCATCAAGGAAGGGTCCAGGCAAGGGGCGGAGTCCGGCGGCCGCACGCGCTCCCCTCCTTGGTCCGGGGCGCGAGGGGCGGCGGCTTCTCCTAGCGGCCGCGTCTCTCTCGTTGGCCGCGGCGCTGGTAGGGGATGGACGGCCCGGCATCCTGGCCCGTCGGCCGTGTATACGGGTGCGGTTCCCATCCGGATCGCGGGTCCGGCAGCTCACGTCTTGGTGGCGCGGGAGTCCCTCAACGCACCCTTCCTGGACCCACGAGGACACCAGTGTGCATGCACGGGGAAGAGACCGGTCTCCTGAGGAGAGGCGCGTTGGGCTTTTAAACAGCGGCGGTAATGAGGCTCCACTTCCTTCAGGTGTGCCCCATCACACGCCGCCAGCCCTGACTCGTCCAGCGCCCCTCCTCTCACACACCCACTCCAGTCGGGAGCCTGGTGAAGGGCGGCGATTTAGGACGGGGTGCCGGTGATAATCAGGGAGGAGGCAGCTGACTCGTCACATTCCCCCTCCCAAGCGACATCCCCGTCATCAGGGCGCCGCCCACACGGGAGTGCTACCATCCTCAACCAGGCTCCAAACGGTCGGAGTGGGCGGGGCTTCCTCTCCGGGCGGTCCTCCCTCTCGCAGCGCACCAGAACAGGGACAGAGAAACCGGGTTTTAGTGACAGCCTCAACCAACCACAGGGCAAAATGACAATGGAAAAGTCACTTACCCCCTTGTGTGGCTGGGAGGCTGTCCCCAGTTTTCCTCCGTCCCAGTCCGGGTTCTCACGAACGTTTGCAAGCGAGAGGGAGTGACGTCACCAGACGTTTCCCAACTGCCCTGTCTAGGCTCCGCCTTGCCCGCATTCTCCACCAGTGTCACGGGAGGAGCACAAGACAGACACAGTGGGCGTGGCGTCAGGCCTCGGAGAGGCTTTTATTAACAGAAATCATAAAACAAAGGGAATAAAAGTGGCCAAAGGGGGAAAGTGTCCAAAATAACAGGGAATCTGGTGTCCTCGTCGTGCTGCGGGATTTGTGTAGGTCGGGCAGTGTTCATCAAGGAAGGGTCCAGGCAAGGGGCGGAGTCCGGCGGCCGCACGCGCTCCCCTCCTTGGTCCGGGGCGCGAGGGGCGGCGGCTTCTCCTAGCGGCCGCGTCTCTCTCGTTGGCCGCGGCGCTGGTAGGGGATGGACGGCCCGGCATCCTGGCCCGTCGGCCGTGTATACGGGTGCGGTTCCCATCCGGATCGCGGGTCCGGCAGCTCACGTCTTGGTGGCGCGGGAGTCCCTCAACGCACCCTTCCTGGACCCACGAGGACACCAGTGTGCATGCACGGGGAAGAGACCGGTCTCCTGAGGAGAGGCGCGTTGGGCTTTTAAACAGCGGCGGTAATGAGGCTCCACTTCCTTCAGGTGTGCCCCATCACACGCCGCCAGCCCTGACTCGTCCAGCGCCCCTCCTCTCACACACCCACTCCAGTCGGGAGCCTGGTGAAGGGCGGCGATTTAGGACGGGGTGCCGGTGATAATCAGGGAGGAGGCAGCTGACTCGTCACAATATATATATATATATATATATATATATATATATATATATATATATATATAGTCATATATATATTACATACATTTTTATATTACAATTTATTTTATATATTTAAATATAAAATATTAAAAAATGTAATTTAATGTGATGGCAAACTGGATTGTCAGCAGCCATTACAAGTAATCCAGTCTTCAGCATCACATGAGCCTTCAGAAATCATTATAATATGCAGTTTTGATGCTCAAGAAACATTTCTTATTATTATCAATGTTGAAAATGTTCAATAGAACAGCATTTATTTGAAAAAAAAAATAATCTTTTGTTACAACGCAAAAGTCCTTACCATCACGTTTAATTACATTCTTGATTTTATATTCAAATGTATTAATTTAATATGAATAATTGTGTTGTTTAATTAATAAAAATAAATAATTATAAATATACTACCATTTATATGTTATGGCTGTTCAGTTCAGGGCTATAAAAGGGACCTTGGTATAAAAAAATGCATTTGAAGCACAGTGTTAAATATTTAAAGCCATTGAATATGCTAATCTAATGGCCGAGGTGACCTTGTGTTGGGTGCCTCAATTCATTAGAAACACTTCATTAGCTGATCATCCAGCAAAACACATCCACACGCACTAGGAAATCCACTGGCTCTGAACAGACAGCCTCGAAACATAGCAAAATCAATGTCATCACAATCATACATTAACATGAGATCTACAGAGGGCCGTTTCTTCAGGCTGATCAGCAGATCAAACATGTTCTACCTTTTAAAGACATCACCGGATTAGAGCTGGAGCAAGTCTCACCATCTAATGCACTACAGGGAAATAATGGAGGCAAATGAGTTGCACATGAATGTCACAAGTGATCATTAAGATCGATTTTACATCTCCCTTCAGAAAAGCCATCTCTTTCAAAGTCTTCACGGTGAAACATGACTGCAGCCTCCTTGAGCTCCTCCTCATCTTTTCATCACATGCAAACATATCCACTCTATGGCAATATATCAAAGGTTAGCTGGTGTAAATGGAGTGTATTTGCGAAGATCTGGAAGATTGGTAAGGTCACAGCAGTCGTTCTATGGCCCTTATCGATGATTATAGTGGCAATGAGAGGTGAAAGAATCTGTAAACATCAGTGATGGACACCTGAGAGGTAAACCCACCTCTGGCCCACACTAGGCCATCTCTATAGGCACCATGAGATTGTCAGGGCATCAGGCTGAGGTTGTGGGGTGACATCCTGAATCATAGACCAGCACATCAATCATGCCATCACTTGCTCCGCTCAGTCAGAAGCCGTGGAAGGCAGTGGAAATCAAATTATATCTTTTAATTGAAAAAAGCTGAGCCTGTGACTGGGGACTTGGTGTTGTGCCATTGGAAATGGTGCACAGGTGAAGTCAATACCGCTCAATGGGTGTTGATTCATCAGCGGCGCTTAATGTCATTAGCCCTTAGAGGCCTCTCTCTCTTTCCCTCCACCATTCACACGCTCCTTCTAGTTATCCATCTTCCTCTCTCTCATTACCCACCATTCATTGGCAACTCTGTCTGGTTGATGACAGGGAAGCGTTTGCATAAAATGCTATTTCAGATTAAGAGTGAGTCTGAGCTTCTTCCTTCACTTTTATGCTTCCTTCATACCCTCACGGCATGATGATAATTATGAATGGACACGTGTGTGATTTCAGATTTCTCTAATTTTCACTTCCTGACAAAGCGTTTTAGTACTAATACAACAAAATGTAGAGCAAAAGTGTTTATATTAGGTGTTGTAATTGATGCAATATCAATGGTTTTGATAATTTGATAATGTATTTGATAAGAATTTGTGTATTGACAAAGGTGCCGTCTCAAAAGCAAATAAATCATTAGTATTTTTAGATAATCAATAGTACACAAAATATGTAAAACTGAATTGTACAGTAAAAATTCACAACTTACACTCATTATGACCAATATCGATTGACTTTGTTATTATATAACTGGCATACTTTCAACCTGAAAAGTTGAGACCCTTACAAAGTACGCTGGCTCATCTTACAAAAACTATAATTACGTCACTAGAAACTCAATTTACTAATGTGATGTGATATGTTTCCAAGTAAAAACGCATAAATTGAAGGTGAAATGTGAGCGTTTCTGCACATAATGGAATGAGACCAGATCGAATTGGAGTTTTCTAAATCAATGGCTAAAATCCATTTGAATACTGCTTAACATTATCCAATAATCTGAATAAACTAATGGATGTCACCAGAAAAGGAAAGTCATCTGATTTCAATTAAAGAAGAAAAAATAATATGCACTGATGAATCATTCACAATAAGACCTTGAAGGTAGGCTAAGAAAGTAAAAAGTGTAGAATTTGCTTTAATGTTGAAGGCAGCATTGCACATCTACACTTCCATCCGATCCTTATGTCTTTCTACCTACATCCTTTTCTACTGCTCTCAATGACGTGGTGTAAACTCCAGCTGTTGAATATCAACAGCTCTCGAGTGAAACAGGTGATGAAATCATTTACAGCACCATTACCGGACTAATTACACAGAGAGGAGTGAGAGAGGGAGGCATTGGCAGAGGAAAACAGAAACGGTGCACGCACTGTTGGGTATCAATGTGTGTATAACAGTGGCAGTGAAGGTTCTGCCACTGGGCATAATGTGGCACTGTATCTGTCAAACAAGCACTCGGATACGCAGAGCAACTGCACTTGCTGAAGTCACCTCTAAACAATACACAAACCTCTCTGCTTTCACTGACTCTCTTTCTCTAGAGCTGAAGTGTTCGTCTTAGTTTAGTGCTGTGCTGGGCCTCTCTATTTCCCCAGACAATTACTGTGTATATGTTAGCCCAGGGCAGTCAAAGGAGACACATTAGTGTTGGTCAGTATCCCAGCATGCTCAGCTCACCTGGGCAATGCCCCCATGGGCTTGGACTGCTGATAGTCTGCTCTCCTGGGCTGGTGCCAATCAGAAGTACATCCGCTCACAAGAGCACAGTCAAAATAGAGAGAAAACAGACACAGGTTTGCGACAGTCTTGGGTGATCTGTGTCTGTAAATCGTATAGAAAAACGTATAGAAAAACGTATAGAAAAACGTTCCTCAGAAAAATCCCTTTCTTAGCTTTGCACTGCATATTTGTCCCCCAAAATTCCTTAATCCATTTCTGTCTGTCTGTCTGTCTGTCTTTCAAACCAACTTGTAGATAATCTTCAAACTTACAGCTTTTAAAACTAATACACTGCAGGTTTGTCAAGGCGAAAAAAAAAAGTTTCTTTCCTTTAATATTTTCTTTCATAAATGTAATGCATTTAAGAAACTTCATCACGTCAAAATACTTATCTTAAATGGTGTGTATTCTAATGTAATTGGAGGGGAAAAAAAGCACTGGTGAACTAAAGAAAAACAGATCTAGAACTAATTGTCGAACTATGCTGAATCCGCAGGCACAATACAGATATAAATATATAAGTTGGAAAAAGAGACTTCAGGAAATTAGTTTTAAACCAGGAAATACACCACGTTGAAAACATTTTAACAATTACACTTGGTTAGAATTTTTTATTCGATCTGTTTGGAGCACAGCTATCTCTCGTTAGAATCCTTCAGTTCCTTTGCTCACTCTTTAATGGCTGATCCACACTACAGCAAAAACATCTACATTTCAAACATCCTAAAGTTTTTTGCTGGTTTTCAAATACCTGGAATCACAATCGTCATGATCACACTACTCCATCAAACACCAACAAACCTTTAAAGAGGGTGACTGAAAGGGAAAAGGTTTTGAACAGAGACTTTACAAGGAGAGACGACTCGCATTTAAATAAATAGGAGAAATGCTAACATGTAATATGGAGGCTATAGTCCTCATTTAAGAGCTAATTGTCATTTGATTTGTGTGTGTGTGTTGTATAGTAGAAGGTTCAGTGAGATGATCAGGGTTGAATTATCTCAACCCCATGGATGAGAAATCTTGGGATTAAGCTCCATTAAACACAGAGAGCCATGGAGCTTTATTTCCGGATTTCCCTTTTACAGCCTGCTCAGTCACCATGCACACACACACACTCTCACACACACACAAAGGAAAATCGCCATGACACGTCCTTCACCTTTATCGACCAAATTATAAAAGAAAAAAGGAGGAATAATGCACCTTTCTTATTTTTTCCCTGTCTCTTTTTCTACTCTTTCACTCGCACTCACTGAGAAGAGACTTTGGAATCATTAAACTGCATAGCACGTGCCTTTTAAAGGCACCATTGTCCAGAGCAGCATAGGCTCAGAGTCAGAGAGCTGTCGTGACTCCTACAGATCACAGTCGCAATGGTCTCCGTGCCTCCATTCCCTAGTGGTTCTCTCTGTGTTAATGGGAATTGACCAGCGTTGTGTCCTTACTCTCCCCTCGGAGATGGCCCATTCTCCTCGATGGCTACGGACCAGTGAGCCCTTAACGCCCGCCAGCCTCTGGCTGCAGTACAAGGCTGATGAGGTCACAGAGCAAAGAGAGAAAAGGGGGAAAAACAGCCATATAGATTTCAGTGCTATGGAATCCAGCCAAACAAAATCGAACCATGTACAATCCTAATGCAGGATAATTGTACTGAAAAGTGGAGAAAAATGTTGTGTCCATTCATGGCATAATGAATTGGAAAGATCTACTTTATAATGTTTTTGTCATATTCATCGCAATGTTTAAAGAGGCCACATACAAAGTCCACCCACAGTGTTAGTAAAAGTTTAGTTTTCTTGTACTAAAACAGACATTATTTTAATTTGACAATCTTATTTATAATATTTACAATGCAATAGGCTGTTTCTGCTACTATACTGTACCTTTCGCTTGACTGGCACCATATAGTGGCTCCACAAAGTATTTTGACAATTTTGGACTCTTGAAGGGATAGTTAATCTAAAAACTGATTTGGAATTGAGCATTACATAACTTGTTCACCAATAGAACATAGTGAATGGGTGCCTTCAGAACAAGCATTCAAACAGCTGATAAAAGCATCACAATAATCCACAATTAATCAATCAATTTAACATCTTATGTTAAAGTTATAAAATTATGTAATGAAGTAAAAATACTTAAATACTTTTTATTGGTATAAGTATTTTTTGGGAGTATCTGTACTTTACTTTAGTTTTTATATTTCAGGCAACTTTTCCTTTTACTCCACTACATTTCCTAAATAAATGTATACTTTTACTCCGATACATTTCCCGTAAGTATATTCGTTACTTTATACTTTATATACCAATGTTTGTTGTTAGTTTGAGTGTCATGTTGCACGCTTATTCATTAAGTAAATTTCAAGAAGAGACTTGTTTATGGTAAAGGCAAACAGTTTTACCATTATTTTGTGATAATTCGTGCCTTGAATTCATTCTGTCAACTTAAATCATTACAGTACAATCACTGTATCTTCACTGCACTGGCTAACCACTCCAAACACTATTTATTTTCTGAAATTCTCTGTATTATATTTTGGAAAACAGTACAGCAGCAATAGCCTGCAAACACAAATATTTTTCATCACTTATCTAGTCCTGAAAATTGAAACCTTAGAAAATCACATTGTATACTTTTCCATATTGCACAGGTAGAAAAGTAGACATGCCTAGCTTGGACTGTTTTAAATAGCATGCTATAGAGTCAGCTCATACCTGCACTGGACTAAAGAGAGCCACCTTTCATTTATAGACACATGACATGCACACAGGCCAGGGCAAACCTGTAAGAATTAATACACATCTAACATACAAGACACACACACACACACACATACACACTGTGTGGGCCGAAGTGTGTCCTCGCTCTGCTCTGGGCTGTATTGATCTGTGCTGGGCTCTTTATTGAAGTCATGATTCATGCTGTTGCTGTTTCTACTTCACTCCTCCCAGCCACACTTATCTCTCACTATCTCCATCTCTTCAGACATAACCACCAAGCAGGTCTATTTACTTGCTTTATAACTTTATCCGTTGACCCCTAGACCCTTTTTAGGTGGAATCAGACCCCCTGTCTGTCATCTCAGCCCCTCAAAACTATCTGAATAATCGCTTCCTCAAGAAAGTTTATCATTCTCACGTGTTTTAAGTCTCAAACATTAAAGTGATTTTAAGCTATTCAAGCGCAAGACGGCACATCTCGGCACATCGCTACATGCGCGCTGTGATAGATTGTTTCTGTGCACGCACACACACCTGAAACCCACTGGCTGCTCTTAACTAAGTAACTTCTGTAGTTTTAATTGATTTTTGTGTGTGTTCGGGGTATGTGTACAATCAATCATTAATTGAATGGATTAATGATTGAAGATGTTAATCGAGGTGTATACAACACGCACCCACATTTGCAATATTGAGAAAAGAAAATGGTTTAAAACAATCTCACAAGCTGAAACACTTTCAAAAGCCATCTAAGATCATAGTGGCGAGTTGATATAGCATTATGGGAAACTGTTATGCTTTGTGTATTTGATAATGCTTTTGTTGATGATTCTGTGCTCAGCGTCATCGAGAAAAAGCTCTGTATTGCTGACTAATGCACTTCAGTGCAGTGAGACATATAAAGCCCCCTGAGTGAGCGTTCCATCTCCAACCAGCAGAAATTAATTGACTGAAGAAAAATTTGCAGTTTAAGGTTGCAGTGGGTTACATGAGGCAGAGTAGCAATTGTTCACTGTTTGCCTGAGGATATATTGCGTTTATTTTGCCTCACTTTCTCTCTCTCGATGTCCGCTATATGTGATATTCCTCCTTGATTCATTTCTCCTCTCTGCCAACCCTCCTCTCCTGTCCACTTTCAGATACATATCTAATAGATCCATCTTTCTCCTACAGGGGATTCCTTAATCCCAAATCCTTGAAGAAAGAGAGTGGATTTGGCATGACCGCAGCAGTGCATGTACATGTGTGAGTGACTGCGCATTCTCTACAGTAGTAGCGGGATTCATGCCAAGGGCCCCATTGTTGAGGCGAATACATTCAGCGCTGTGCAGAAGAGCCCTTATGTGTTTCAGCTCACTCAGTGTGAGGATCATTCTTCTGTAGATTGAGAGACTTGTTTTCACGCATTAAAAAAAAATAAACCTATATATTCTAAAAAATACTTAAAAAGCATTTTGATATGATATGACGTAATACTTTTTTCCCCACCAGAAAAGCTGTATTTGCTATGTTAAAGACAGAATAAAATCTAAATTTATCATGGACCTTTTCATTATTTATTTTAAATGTATTATTATTTATTTGATGTATTATTAATAATTGTCTGTCAACAGGCACAGTCCCAGCCTGTTTTAAACTTCCCTCTATGACCCCAATTCTCAAAAAAAAAAAAAAAAAAAAAAAAAAAACCCTCACTTGATGCAGCTAACTATGCAAACTATAGACCCATCTCTTATTTGCAGTTCTTATCCAAAATTCTTGAAAAAACTGTTTTCATTCAGTTGCAAAATTCTTCAAAGCAATTCAATCTCTGACATTTTTCAATCTGGTTTTAAAACACTGCACAACACAGAGTCTGCGCTCTTGAAAATTTGTAAAGATGTTTTATTGACCATGGACGCTGGTGATACCATGGCTTTAGTGTTGTTAGACTTGATCTCAGACTTTGACTTTGTGGACCACAGGATTCTTTTTTCCCCACCTGAATGTTTGATTAACATATCTGGCACAGTTTTGAAATGGTTTCAATCCTTCCTGTCAAATAGAGGTTTTTCTGTTACCCAAGGTGCTTTTTCATCCTCGATGGCTCAACTTACTTGTGGTGTACCCCAGGGATACATTTTAGCATGATTATTATTTTTGCTTTATATGCTACCTTTGGGATCTATTATTAGTGAATCTGGGGTATCATACCACTGCTATGCAGATGATACACAACTTTACATACCCATAAAACGTAATGATAACTCAGCACTCAAAAGACTGAAAGCCAAATAAAATAATAAAACCCAAATCATTCAATTTGGGCAAAAAGAACATTCAGGTGGAAATTCCTTAGACCTCAGTGCATTTACTTCACATCTTACTTCAGATGTCAAGGATCTTGGTTTCCACCTTGATAATAGCCTCAAATTAGACAAACTAATTAATACAATATCATCTTCATCACTTAGCTAAATAAGTAAATAAAAAAAATATAAACATAAATTTTCTCCTAACCAGGAAAGGTTTCGAAATCACTATTTACACTTTTATTTCTTCACGACTTGACTATTGTAACTCTTTGTATGTTGGGTTAGCTCTCTCTCTCCATCTCTCGTCTTCAAATGGTCTAAAATGCTGCTGCCTGCCTACTCACGGTTAGTCACAAATGAGAACATATCACACCAATTTTATGTAGGCTACCAGTCCGGTATCAAATAGTTTTCAAAATTCTGCTATTTGTCTACATATTTTTTCTTGTAAACTGTTTAGGTCTGACTGTCTTAAACTGTTAGTGAAAATGTTAGTATTTTTGCTTTAATGAAAACAAGAATATCTGACAATCTGTACAAAGGAGTCACATGATAAGTCTCACAAATTGACTAACCTGATTAGTGCGTAATCTTTAACATTTCATTATGAGTCTTATTTATTTTATATGGATCCCCGCACATGACACGCAGGAAAAAATATAAGGCTAAATCGTGTGCAAGATTTACTAATCCGTTCCCTCACTAAAACGTGCACACGATTACTATAGCGTTCCCTCGATTTACTATTGCGTTCATGCGATTTATCAATTGTGTGCACGATTTACTAATTTGTTCCCTCAATTTGCTAAATCGTGCTCGTGATTTAGCAAATCGAGCTAACGCAATAGTAAACCGAGGGAATGCAATAGTAATCGTGCGCACAATTTATTTATTTTTTCTTGCATGTCATGTGCGGGACTCCGTAATTTTACATCATAAGGCTCATTTGCTTTAAAAATCCTGAAACCTTGTTTATTTAAAACATTTCAGTACGGTTCAGACTTCTGGACCCCACTGAATTTCGAATGGATTTTAAATTTGAATGCATTGCAAATGCTGTTCCATGTTGTCTACAATGCTGATTAAAGATTACTTTCTGTATGTGTTTGAGCTTTAGGGCTATAATTGTGTCAACATCTCTTTCTGTAAAAAGAGATGGTGGAAGAAGGCCAAAATCTTTTGCTTCGTAAAGGGGCCATAACATTATTTTTTTATTTTTTTATTATTTATCCACTTATAATGCACCAAAAACAGTCATAGATTTGTTTTCCACTACCCTTTTCCCCCTTGGAATTACTCTTGCTATTTTATGCTGCTGCTAAGGCTTTTTTCACAAATGCATTTGGTTGTTCTTTTTCAAATCTTTAGGACTAACTGTGCACACTGTCAGTTTGCAAATGCAGTCAAAATCCAGTGGATCTATATTGGTTGATAAAGTAGTCATATAAGCATCAGTATGATGCCATGAGACTTTCTCAGAGCACAGTAGCTGTCAGTGTGCAAAGAGAGAATGGAAAACTGGAAGTTTTACCACTGCTCATGTCTATCATGACATCTCGCTACAGTGCTGAACTCATGAGGCGCATGAAAGAACAAAAGCAAGATTCTTTTACACATTGCATATACTATGTCCAAGTCATTCATTCATGCACTTTTCACTGAATAGTAAATGTCACATACAGTAATTCTCTACAGTATACAAGGGGGGGGGGGGGGGGGATGATAATGTGGGTTTAATATCACCTCAGTTTTACATATAAGGATGTCAAAATGTTTACAAACTGGCTTAAACTTGCAAACTTAAAGAGCCACACAGATGGGAAATCAAAAATTACCTGTATTACAGTGTATGATGTAGCTGCCCATCAGTGTAAACAATGTGCAAAGTAATTAAACCAAAAAGTACACGATTTATAAAGTTATTGGCTTCTTAAGTAAGGAGTCGAATCTGAATCTCTGAAATGAGTCGTTATAGATTTCAAATCTTTTTCCCGTCTCTATGTACGTCACTAGGAACACTTTGCATAATAATCTCCGCCTACCGTCTTGGGAGAAACGAAGCTCTGACCTGCCCCACCCCCCCACACAGACGCTCTGTTTGGTGTGAGAGCATCATGTCGAGGAGAGAGTGTGTTTTTAATTGTAAAGGCAAGTTTGTTTTATTTTCACTGCCAAAGAATGAAGATCATAAGAACCAATGGCTAAAATGCATTTATTTTTACCACAATACCAGAGCAGTACAACAAATCCCTTTTGTTGTGTTAACAACATTTCACTGATGACTGCTTTTCTAATCTCGGTGAGTACAAGGCGGGATTTTCAAAGCGTTAGGCCATAAAAGAGGGTTCATTACCAACTTTATTTAGACCAACAAGCATCTCCGAATCACAACGCGAAGTATGATTATGAAGTTATGTGTTTGTTTTCTCCCGAACGTCTTATCAGTATGTGTGCTGTCTGCAGCCTGTCTGCGCTGATCTTCATTTACAAACACGTCATTAAAATGAAGTGTAACAAGTGCTGCTAACAGATATTCTGTGATAAAGTGATCCATATGAAAACAACGCGATGTCCGTTTTTCACGTCTCCCTTCATTATATCTAATGTGACCACGCCCCCGTGCTGAACACGCTATTCAGATTCAAACTGAAGCGCGCGGCTTGAATACACCCACACAGAAGAAAAAGCAGCAAGACTGTTCAAGTTTTTTATTTTACTGTTTGCTTCGCGGTGAGAGGAATAAGACATAATTCACCCCAAAAAGATGTTAACGCATTGTTTACCATGAAGTTGTGTGCGGAACAACCAATCAAAACTATGTCAGTTGACCAATCAGAACACAGTATGCTACCGAAAGGTGGGGTTTAAGGAAACTGAATCTTTTGAACAGCTTCGCACGAACCGTTTGTCACAAAATGACAATGTTTTTTAACCTTGGATGGATTTAAACCTATTGTACAGGACTTATAAACAGTGATAGGAAGCTTAGAATTTTCATCTTACTGGCTCTTTAAAAGGCACAGATCAGTACTGATAAAAATCTTAGCTGAGGCGTCTCTCAGTCTTATGAGACGCATGAAACAAAGTCCAACATCTTTTTAGACAATAATAAGACTGTACAAAAAGGTCCAATTTGTTTTAATCAAAGCACTTTAATTAAATAAATTAATCCTTATTTTCTACATGTACTAATATATATTTAATACCTTAAGTAGTTAAAATGAACAATGAACAGTAGGTATATTTGTAAAATTAACGTTAACCTAATAAATGCTATACAAATATTTAGCTTATTGTTAGCTCATGATACTTAATGCAAATGTATAGAACCATGAAAAAGTTACCAACAGCTTTACAGCAATATCAAAAGTTATTTTTAACAATACAATCTATAAGAGACATTAGAATATCCTTTAAACCACCAAGACAAATAATTCAAACAAATGAAATGATTAATAAAACAAGTTAAAAACAGCGAAATAAATCCAATAGTGAGAACGAAGGAGTGAGAGAGTATAAGGAAAAGCAGGACTAAATGGGAAGAGTGCTTTACTGTTTCCCCTGTTGCCCAGAGCAGAAGGCTTTAACCTGTTTTTTTTTTCTGTTAAACTCCTCTTAAGAAGCCCTTTCATGTTAAATATCAACTCTGTCCGTATCAGCGTTAAAATAAGCAGCTCTGTGGATGTTATATTGCTTTATATAAACACTTCAGCATTCCCTTTGAACTCCTCTCGCTGCTCATTACTCCGCCTTTGAAGACGGGATGTTGGAACATTGCTACATTTTGATTTTACAGTTATTAAGCATACGCAGCAGCAAATTCCAACTTGTACACCACGTGTCAATAATGCATGACCTAGCGGTCAGCTCGCAGAAATAAACACCTTTTGGTGCCGCAAGAGAAGACTTCGGCAGGTATGGGTGAGCTATCAATTTGGGGAGATTTCTGCAGACTGGGCAGAAAATAAGCAATCAAAAACACATAATAATAATGTCACCCAGGGTTCACATCAATCCATAATTACGTCATGAAGAGACTACAACACTGCCTGCCGACAGAAGTCAGATCAGGACACTTGAAAGACAATTTAACACTGATCTAAGAGCGAATTAATGAACATAGCCATGACAAACAGAGGTTGACAGCCGTTTCTATGAACCTCCTTCTGAAGAGAAGCCTCCTGGGCATCCTCCTTGGATCTGACAACATGATACATCTCTCACCTTTTCTCTCAGCGCTATTATGCAGCAGCTTACTTTTACATTACACATATCACTCTGAACTGTGACAGTATAACAGTGTCCGGGCCCTGACGTACTGTAGGTAATTAAAAAGGGAATTTCAGATGACCTAAAAGAGAGAGAAAAAAAAGAGAAATCTTTATGAAAGCACTCGCTAGTCAGTTTAAAGCTGCATGCTTAGTTTCGTCGCTTTGAACTCGCTCGGCTCTGATTTGTGTGCTGAATGCTGAAACTATCATCAGCCGTGCTGACAAATGAGCTGTGAGCTGCATGCTCCCAGAGAAGAGACTTGAGCGCTGTGCACAGAATCATACATCAATACAAAGACATCTCTCCTACATTACGCTCTCTCTACACCAGCACACAGGTATTAGCATTGAAGGTGTTATAGCCCATAAAAATAATCAGTGATCTCTGTCTGATTTTACAGTGGAGTGAAGGCAAGGGATGTAAGGTCACAGCAGAGCTAATAATTAGAGGCAGAACAAGGGACGTGATGTTGATGGTAGAGAGCGATGTGTTCCTCAGGTCGTACGCTTATCTCTGGCTTTACCTTGAAGTAATGTCTCTTTCTGTTCCAATGGCTTTGAAAAGCAAATCTTGAATGTCTATTGTACAGTTCCACTGATCAGGGAGATATTAATAGTGAGAAGGCCGGGCGGCCCCCAAATTGTATTTTAAAAAGCTCACATAATCAGTGGCATTCATACAGCCACTCAGTTATACAAATCATCTAACTAAAAGCCTTTATGTTCGCCATTAAAAATATATTTATGTTGGTAACACTTCACTTGAAGCTTGCGTATGTAATATATTATAAATCATAATGCATTAAGAATAAGATAAAATACATTACAGTACTTACCTATTCATAGTTATACTAAAGAGACCCAATATAATGTGATATGTTTTAATGCATTACCCTCTTTAAAGGTATAACCATGAATATGTAAGCATTACAATGCATTATAGGTTGTTTAAAAGTGAAGTGTGCATTTGAGAATTAAACAAAATTAATTACAGGGTTGTGCACCATCCACATGAAAAATATATATTTTTTCACTTTTCACTTTAAAATATAGGATGTAGAATTGAAATGTATTTAAAAAGCTGGCTTTACAGCCTTAAAAAAAAATCATATTAAAAAAAAAAAAAACACTTTAAAAAGTCTTGACCTATACATTCTTCAAATGTCATTTGCCAGAATAGCATTTTATGTTGATTTATTTTTCTTATTACTAACTAAACTAAACTTAAAAGGACTGGGAAATTAAATTATTGAAAAGTGTAGATAATTCGGTAACATTTCAGAATAAGGTTCCATTAGTTAATGTTAGTTAACTACTTTCGTTAACATGAACTAAGCAAGAACAATCCTTCTACAGCATTTATAAGTCTTAGTTCATGTTAATTTCAACATTTTCTAATGCATTATTTAAATCAAAAGTTGTGCTTGTTAACATTAGTTAATGCATTGTGAATTACCATGAACTAACAATGAATAACTGTATTTTCATTAACTAACATTAACGAAGATGAATAAATACAGTAATAAATGTATTATTCATTGTTTGTTCTAACATTAACATTAACTAACATTAACTAATGGAACCTTATTCTAAAGTGTTACCGATAATTCATATTCTGTCATTACATGTGCTTTTGGAGAAAGCCCTAAAATACCATTGTGATTTTGAGAGGGTTGTGTTGTTGCCTCTCAGAGCTACACTAAGAGTATTAGTTGTGTGTTCTGAAAACTAATTACACTGGGTTAAAAAAACTGGGTGAGTTACTAGTAACATTCAACCAGCCTTTCAATTACCTTTAGGCAGTCTGGTTCATGCCACATTTATAAAAACAGATCAAAGGCATAAGATGGATGGATGCACAAACCACTTTGTAAATTTGTTGTACCGCACTCTTGTGAAATGTGTTATTGGAAGACTAGTATTGATCTTCATTCCACAGTCATAGTAACACAGTGATGCTTCATTCTAAACCAAAAACTAATCAAATATTTTATATTTCGCACTTCCTTTCCTGCTGCCCTTGTGTTTTTTACATTCTTTTTATTGACAACATTTGAGGAGACAGAAATACATCATGGAAAAACAGCAAATTTTCTGCACCTTTTTTCTGCAGCTAAAACTTCCAACAAATCTCCCGCTCTTAAACGAGTTTGGAGCTGCAAAACCATGGCAACGGCACTCTCAGAAACATCATAACTGGCGTCTACCTTTCACACACGATATACAGAGATTGCAGGAGAGAGCAGTCACAGAAGGAAATACAGCAGACACACCAAGAACAAACGGAGAGCGAATGAAGGGTTTAGAGAGAGGGAAAATAAAAGGAGACTAGGAAAATCCATTAGCTGTTTATGCATCCCAGACAGCTGAGGAAACGGCTGGAAGTTTTGGAGAATTGGGCAACCTGAAACTTTCCTTTTGTATTTCCATCAGTTTCTATTTATCTGCAAATTTCACACAAGAGCTGGAAGCAGTGGTTTGTTGAGAAAGAGTCTGTCACTTCCTCCTCGTCTCACATCTGGCTTTGCAAGCTGTTGCTATCGACGACCTCATCTGCACGTGGACACACCCTGCTCACAACAGCATGTGGTGTATCGCAAAATAATAGCCATTTTCTAAACAATTACAGACAAAATGTCCCCCTGGAGAAAGGAGATGCTGATAATTGGAAACGAGAGTGGCCTCCGTTAACACAAATAAACACGGCTGCGTATCGCTGATCCTGCAAAGTAGCTGTTGCTTTCAATCTGGATGCAGAGTGGTGATAGCCTTGAAATACTGCAACCTTCCCTACCACTGTCCGCCGCAAAGGTGCCCACTTGATTACGGCATTACAAACTGTGGGTTTGACATTTGTCTTCATTATTAACAATGGAGAGAGATGATTGAGCTACAGGCACACACCATTAGCCCTGCTCATCGTGTACTCGCATGGCTGATATCACGCATTAGATGGAGTCCACATGAAATAACGTGTTGGGACCTAGGGGGTCTGGATGGTGCACTGGGGTAGTGCCTCTCTCCCGGCCGGCAGATGTTGAGAGAGCGGGAGCTGCATCTAAATAAGAAAGCTTATTTCAATCTGTATAATTACCACTGGGTAATGAAAAACTTGTCCACCCTACCACCTTCACTTAAGAGAAATCAATACATGTTTGGGAGTTTATTAGAATGGCGGAGTCATGAGTAGTGTCTTTGGGGAAGGCAATATGTGTATCAATAGCGCAAGCTGAATTAACAGCTAATCAAGAGAGTGGGGGGTGGGGGCACTTAAGTAAACAAACATTTTGTTTTTCTTTGTGTGAGGAATATTTTCACATTGTAAACATCCTTTTCAACTATAAAGAACCGTTTTTTTTTTCAGTGGTAAGGTTCCTTGGATGATAAAGGTTCTTCATGGAATCAAAGATGCCAAAAAAGAGGGTAAAATGCATAATAACAATAATATAAAATATGACAAAAACTTGCTTGCACTGAGACTTAATTCTTTCAAGGGGTCATATGACGTTGCTAAAAAGAACATTATTTTGTGTATTTAGTGTAATGCAATGTGTTTATGCAGTTCGAGGTTAAAAAAACAATGTTCCACTTAATGTACATGTACATTTTTGCTCCCCTTGCCCTGCCTTTCTGAAACGCGTTGATTTTTACAAAGCTCATTGTTCTGAAAAGCGAGGTATACGCTGATTGGCCAGCTATCCAGTGCATTGTGATTGGCTGAATACCTCAAGCGTGTGATGGAAATGTTACAGAAAAAAAAACATTACAAATGAGGCATTTGTTGCATCCAGTGAGGACATAATTACTGATTATAATGAATTACTGTCTTTTAACCTGTTGCTTTGCGTATTGCGCAACATGAACAAACCATATCTGCATTTGTTACCGAAGAAACCACAAACAACAAGCACTATTCTACACTGCTCAAAACTCATGTTTGAATCATGCTTTCCATCCTTCACTCATTCTTAAAATATGAAAATGTGCTTGCAGACTTTGATTAAAAAGCACAAGACTGTCCTTGCAAAGTTGGAATTGCCCCATTTTATAGGAACAGACACCGTCATTATTGGCTACTTTCCCAGAAGACAGTCCCCGTCCTCCGTAAAATGCACAGCACACATCTGAATATTTGGGTTGAACTGTTATGGAACAGTGTTGGTAATACAATGTAACCACTGATTTCTAGTTGTGTTCTCTTTTGGAAGGCCATACAAAGTAATTTCGCATTCAATGAAACACACAGCGTCTCCACGACATGGCGCTGTCGGCAGCAACGAGATTAAAGTTACGCCATCTTTCTATGCGTGAACATTTGGGCGGTGTTATGCAAATCTTCCAACATGGTGACGTAGACATGTGGGGGCATGTTAGAACAAGCCGTTTTAGGTAGGCGTTGTTGACTTATCCTTCATAAAGAATATCTCATTGGATTTGAGACATTACTCTTTGCAACTTTACATATCTTCTTTATGCACTAGGAGCTTGTAACAGTCCAAAGAGAAAGGAGAAATTGAAGTAGCATGATATGACCCATTTAACATATATCGTCTTCCTTTCAATCAGGCCTTTAGCAATTTAAGTAATGTCTTTGACTTTCTAAAGGCAAACAAGGTCATAGAACATTAGAAAAGTACTGATTTTACACAGGAAAAATCTGAAAATGACAAAAGTTTACCTTGACAATAATAAATTGCATAAAATAGTAACAAGTACAGTATAAGGTCCAAGACAGGAGAACTGATCAACCAGATAATGAAAGAGAGAGAGAGAGAGAGAGAGAGAGAGCAGATTTAGAGGTAGAAATGGTCACTATTGTTCCTCAACCACCACTATGTTAACTGTTAATGTACTTTGTTAATAAAGAATTAGATCAGAATCAACTCTGATATCAAAATTGTATCTGATAATATTGTGCTTGAAAAATGTATAATGCATGACTGTCAAGGTAGGACAACCCCCTAATGTCCTTAAAAGATGTCTGAGGTTTTCTTTTCTTCTTTATTTTTCAATTTCCTGTAAATCTGCTTTGGGACTTAGGAACAATGCTATGTAAAAAGTGCCACCCAAATACAAACTGAACTGTGATGATCCCTCAAGTCAGCCAGAATTTACAGCACATAAACAAAGAGTTGAGATCAGCTTATCTGTGCATGTCACACTTAACTTTTCCACTTTTCAGCATTTGTCCTACAACAACATTCATCAGATTCACCCACTGAATTGATGGTGCTAAAAAGCCATCTAATAGAAAGACAAAACAGCTATCCTTGAAAGCGGTTAGGTAGCCAGGAATTATTAGGAATATAGATGAGTCTGCTGTAAACTGAGATCATGGGTGGTTGACTTCCTGATTAGACATTTTCAGCTGAGGGACAGACGATGAAGATGTCAGCTACAACCAGGAAAGAAACTAGATAGCCAGTAACAGACATGCCTTTTCTGGTGGCCCTGTTGTATTATGTGAATGATCAAGAGGAGGAAGGGGGGATGCTCATCTATCTCATCGTCTACACTCTCACCTGAAGTGATGGGGAGACATCAGGAAGCCAGGCTGCTATTTCACGCCCTGTTAAGTACTAATGCTGTAACACACGTCTTGCTCCAATTTTAGGGAACAAGGAGTTTTACTGTGTATGGTTCTATAGAGAGAGAGAGAAAAGGGAGATAGTGAAAGAGGGTTGGGTGATCACCTCAGTCGTCACTTAAAGGAATTGTCATGTAGCCCGGAGACACAGAGTTTTACCAGCCCTTGTTTCAAACACACAAAGCCCGCACTATATGACACCTCTCGTTCACACACCACTCCTGGAGAAAAAGCCCTCAGTGAAACGGCTCTGAAGGTGAAGGTCACGTCATTTATTTGCGTTTGCAGTAAACAGGTCTGAGGCAGACTGATAGGGCAAGGTTATTATTCCTGAAGAGCACAGCTCTGATTGATCGCTCTTCGCTCGGTCTGGGGTGCGCTGGGAGGACGTACTGAGTGGCTGCTCCCTTATTATACTGCTGCTCATAGCGGGAGGAGAGAAACACAGGAGCGTCCGTGTCCAATCGCTGCTGGAGCCATCTGATCAGAGGCCTCATTATAATTCACCTATGGAGATGTGGCCATTTGATTTCTTAAAGTGATAGTTTACTCAAAAATAGGGCTGTAACTAAAAATCATTTTGAAAATTAATTAATCTATTGATTATTTCTTCAGTTATTCAAATAAAAATGTCCATTGTTTAAATTTTCTTGCCCACTATTGTTCTTCAAACAAGTAGCAAACTGAAGGCTATTAAAAATAAATACTGAATATATACCATTCATTTTTTTATGCCTATGCCGTAATCTTACCCAATTCCTAAAATCAACAACTACGTTAATAACTATTAACAAGCAGCAAATTAGGAGCTTAGTGAGGTAAAAATTTGTAGTTAATGGTTTGTAAATAGCAAGAATTGTACCTTAAAGGGATAGATCACCAAAAAATGAAAATTTTATGTTTATCTGTTTACCCCCAGTGCATCCAAGATGCAGGTGACTTTTTTCCTTCAGTAGAACACAGAGATTTTTTACTCACACTGTTGCAGTCTGTCAATTATATAATGGAAGTGGATGGGAATCAAGGCTTTGAGAGACAAAAAACCATACACAAACAAAACCAAATTAAACCCTGCGGCTCGTGACGATACATTGATGTGTAAAGACACAAAATGATCGGTCTGTGTAAAAAACTGAACAGTTTTTATAAAGCTTTTTTTTACCTCTGATTTTCACCGTAATGTCTGAACTGTCCTGAGTGCATTCTCAACAGCTGGCGCATGACAAATCTTCTTCTTCTTGCTTTACGATGGATCGCAGACTTATAAGTGCACTACCGCCACCTATCTCTCAAATGGACCATTGACACCCCTAACTAAGACTGTAGATAGAGTGGTCCACTTGAGAGATAGATAGCGGTAGTGCACTTATAAGTCTGACATCCGCCGTAAAGCAAGAAGTAGAAGAAGACGTACTCAGAACAGTAAGTACTAACAAGAAGTCAAATTGATAGCATTTTCAATTATTATTATTATTATTATTATTATTATTATTATTATTACTACTTATTTCAGCATTACCCCAAAATTTTAATTGTTATTATTCGCTCACCCATTTGTCATTTCAAACCATTAGACTTACTTTCTTGCATGAAACACCAAACAAAATGTTCCTGTATTCTCTATCAGAATGTCCAGCTGGTTTTATCCAGAGAAAGCTGTGGATACATTTTACTGTGAGAAAAAGAACAACTTGAACCTTCCTTCAAACATCTCCCTCTGTCTGATCCTTTTAAGCCTGGGACTGTGCACTCTTTTTTCTCTGCTTGCCAGACATGCAATTTTCTGCTGAGTCCACCCTAGTACCCAAAGCCTTCTCGCCACCCTTCTGAAATTATCCCACTGTAAGCCACAGCCATTTACACAGGAAAAAAACATATGGAGGCATGTTAGAGGATAAGCCTGCCAGATGACAGCAGGCGGTGCTGGCTGAAAGATATAAAGGAAGGAGACAGAGAGAAAAGAAAAGAGAGAAGGGTTTATTTGAGTGTTTCTTCAGCTCAATGAGTGAGTTCAACTCAAAGTTACCTCAGCTCAAACGAGATCTTTTAGTAGAATTCAGCATGTGTGTGGGTCCGAGATGACAGAGGCCTATAAAGATATTTGCAGAATTTCTCACATATATCTGAACTTTAAAAGACTCTGCTGGTTGGTACGGTACATTGAGAAACTTTTACCACTGCAAATGTCCTTTAAGGAACAGTTCCCCCAAAAATTAAATTTTTCTATGGAACACAAAAAGAGATGATCTGCTAAATCATCCAAGCCCAAACATCTGCCATATATATATGTACCACAAAAGCACAAGAAAAGTAGCTACATTTCAAGTCATCCACACAGTCATTTAATAGCTTTGTGTAAGGAATATTTACAAATTTAAGCCAATAACCAAACACTCTCAAATAATGCCAAATGTCATGGTTGTTGCATGTCTTGTACTGTATGTAAATAAGCAATTCAATAAAAAAATATTGGTGTAGGATTTACTGTGAAACACTCAGAAATTGCTAGTAAATTTAACTAATAATAATAAAAAAAAATGCTAAGTATGTTTCGCAATTTTTATGTCTAAAAAAATCTGTTCGCAACATTGTATGGAAAACAGAAGTGTCAACATTTAGCTAAACATTGTGTATGATGCTAATTCATAATGGTTTGGCCAACATGAGTGATTTCCTTTTGACCGAACTAAACCTTAAAAGCTAAAGCTTGTAAATTGAATGGATAAATGGTGGAAACTCCAAACTTCCTCTGAAACATCTGCTGTCAGAAAATGCACTGCCAAAAAATGATTGGCAGAAATTTGGTTGTTAAGTGAGGTCTGTTCACTGTCTAATGAGAGCTCCACGAAGAGAGAGCAAGCAGAGAATAAATGCACATCTTGGCAAGTGTTTGTAATATTCTGTGTGTGTGTCAATTGACTGTATAATTTGAGTTTGGGTTCACATATGCAGAACAACATCACATGACCTCAGCATGCTCAACTATCCAGAGGACACAATACAAAATGATAGATACTCAGTTCAAACACCAAAAAACAAAAGAGTGAAACTCTGGATAAAGCACCCACGCTGTTTGGTGAGTGAGTATATGTGTGTATGAGTGGAGATAAATCAAAGAGCGCTCTCTCTCTCTCTCTCGCACACACACACACACACTCACAGCGGGACTGTGCCAGGGCACGGAAAAGCAGAAAAGGGCCCTGCAGTCTACCTGTGATGGCAGTGGTTCCCAGCATGGGGGAAGATTAATGCCGGCCACTCTGGAGCAGAGCAAACATCCCAAGCTTAATAAGGTACAAACAATTGCTTCCATTTTGTTTGCTATCAAGGGAAAACTAAACTTGGGCTGCTGAGGTGTATTTTTTCATTCTCAAATGTGGACTAGAAAAGTTGGAGCTGACTTGGGGACTTGCAGTGCTTGTTCAACAACAACAACCACAAAACCACGGGTTTCTTTTCTTAAGTGCACCCATTATTTGCACCCCAACGATTTCAAAGAGAGTTGATGGGTTTGTGTGCACTATGGTGCAAACAAATGGCCTCACCTCCACTCCTTGTACTTTGAGCTTCATGTGATCCTCCCGCGTGGTCTTCCCATCTTTCCTTTTTTTCCAGCAGTAGCCGTCCTTTCTGTACTTCACCTTCTTCCTATTGTAGAGGATCATCGACCCATTCTGTGGCCTAGATCCAGAAGTGAGGGATGGGGTGGATGGAAGAAAGAAAGAAGATGGGGTTGGGTGGGGAAGGAGAGGGAGAGGGAGAGAATTTTAGTGCTGTGGAACTCGTTCCGCAGAAGTACAAAGAAGGCTGACTCAAGGCAGAGAGAGAAGCAGTGGTGCACTAGTGTATACGGGTCACACACTTGTGCACACACCTCACACACTTGTATACAAGTGTTCATGGCCATGCAGAGTTTAAAAAAGGCTTGAAGTTGCCATGAAATGGAATTTGAAACCCACACTACCTCTGTATTGTGACTTACAGTTTCACATCTTAAATTGACATATCCCTTGCAGAATCTGCAATATGTTTAGCATTTTTAAACAAAACGAATCATATGCTTTTCAGAAAATACTTCTATGCTATTGCTCAAAAATATGGAGCCACTAATGATTTCTAATTTTAATTCTTTTAAGGTGCTATATATTGATCAAAAGCGACTTTTACAAAAGTTCTACTTGTATTAGTAGAAGACTTCTACTTATATAATGTTACAAAACATTTCTATTTTAAACAAATTCTGCTCTTCTGAGCTTTCATTTCATTTGATAAACTTTCATTTATCAAAGAATCCTAAAAATATATTAATAATTCCCACAAAAAATATTAATAAGCACAACTGTTTTCAACTGATAATGATAAGAAATGTGTCTTGATCAAAAAATCAGAAGGATCATATGACACTGAATACTTGAGTAAAGGCTGCCGAAAATTCTTTACCAGCACAGGAAAACATTTTTTTTTTTTTTTATAAAGAATAAAATAGCATTATTTTAATGCTCCCTCTAGAGCAAAATGCACCCTCTAGAGCATCTTTATGTATCACAGTGCACCTTAACATTGCGATTTTCTAGCAATTTCAAAACTATGAACACATTGAAGATATTAGTACTTTCTTATTATATGTCCCTGGTCTTACTGTGCATGGTTATTACATGCATGTATAACCTGGTTAACATTGATTAATAGTCTGCAAGGCCTTCCTTCATTAAGACAAAAGTGAAAAATGTGATTCTGCATATTTAAAAACAAAACAAAAACAAACATCTTACAATGAATCATACATTAAGACCAGAAAAAAGTGTATTAAGAAAGTGCTGTTACCAGTAGCCAATTTTTATATTCCCCAGTTGTACCATTTGTAGCCTTTCTAAAACGTTTTCAAATAAGGTCAATTTTATATTCATGTCGAGTTAAATATATTAAAACTCTTTGTTTGTCAAGGGAAAGAGAGAAATACAAACATTTCAAATAGACCTATGACCAGCAGCGCCTCGCTGATGCAAATGAACGGAGGAGCGTGTCCTGTGGGGAAAACATGTGCAAGAACATCCTCAACTTTCCATTCATAATTCATTCTCACTTTACCATCCCACTGCCCTCTAGTTGATAATGATACCATGTATGCATCTGAAGATCTCCCAGCTCGCTTCTCTTTATGACAGTACACATGTTTCCCAACAACTAATAACTGCAGAGCAAGGAGGCATCGCAAGAACAAACATTCGCACTTGGCCAATGTGTTATCTTTCTCACACACACACACACACACACAAATCTACGAGGGCATGCACGATTAGTTAGCTAGCTACAGGTGCATGCATTAAGGTGCATCTATGGCTGACAGAGTCTGGCTGGGTCCCAGGAGGCTGCAGTTTTGTTGCGAGCAAGTTGGGAGTGTGGGAGTTGAGGTGCTTCAGCAGAGTCTCATCCATGAAACCAGCTGCTGCTAGCATCTGTTAGCCAGCCATCACTTTAGCCCAGCACGGCAGGAAACATATTATACTTCTATCTCTCTCACACACACACATACACACACACTCATACTCCCCACGAACCCAAACAGTGCTGCCTCTCTGGACACGGCAAGTCATTGTCTGCCTGCATTGTCTTGTTTATTTTATCTTTTCTTTCTGGTGAATATTTATTTATAATACCGCATACATCAGTTTGCAGCTTAGCTCATGGGGCGTCTTGTTTATCTTGCAATTGCTCATCAATCATTTCTGGGGATGAGTCTCAGGGGCTGATGGGGCCCCTCTCTCCCCGCACTATGGCCCCTGACAGCACCTTTTAATTATAGATGCCATTCAAAATCTGTCATGCACAATCCTCTCTCATTCTCCCTCAACCAATTTGACAAGTGCCATGGGTAGTTACTATGTCTGTTTGGCCATCTTGCTTTCATTCCTGCTTTTTATAAAACCACAGTTTGTCATGTGCTGACCTTAACACTAATTAATTCTGATTCTAATCCCATCTCCTATCTCTCTCTCTTTCTCTGTTTCATGTCATCATCATCCCGATGCTGCTTTCATTCAACGCACTGGGCTTTTCTGTGTGAATGTCATTCTGAAAGACTTCCTGCTGCTCCGCATTCATTCTCTCTCTCTTTTGGTTTCTTGGTAAGCCAGGGACCATGGACCATGTCAGCACTGTTTAAAGGGATAGTTCACCTTCAGTCGCTGGTCCCCACTGACTTGCATAATGTTTTTTGGGGTCATTAATCTGCTCGCTGTGATGCCTGCTGTGGGATTGAGCCTGAGATACAAGGGGGGAAAAAAACAGAATGGAAGACACTGGAGGAAAGAGTTTGGACCTTGAGTTACAGTAACCCTAATCAGATTTCAGTCTCTCCAAAAACAAAAACAGACATTACCATGTGGCACAGTTATATTTTGTCCACTTATTTACGAGAAGATTCCTTTTATTCCATCTATGTTATTTATAAATTGTCTATTTGCACCTGCTGGTCAATTTTGTAATTAAACAAAGTGATTAGTCACATGGCATGTATTTCAAATGGTGTACTTCCAGTGAGTCATGTCCCAGTCAAAGAAATGAATGGATATTTCATCTTCTGCCATGCAGTATTACACATTAATATCAGTAAAAACTGATGAACAAATCAGAAAAGACCGGAGGGGGACATGCATATATTGAGTGTTTTAGTGGTAAGATGTAAACTGCTTCACTGACAGGCCTGTGATTAAAAATGTCTTTAATTAAACCCTAAATTCAAGGCATTTTTACATTCAAAAACACATTTTGTTCCTATGCCTGATTTCTAATGTTTGAGTAAACAGGCATAGAAACAAAACGTGTTCTTGAATTACACAAGAAATATAGCACACTCCAGCCAGCCTACTGTAAGACTGCTGAGACCATGGTCAACCTAAATGTACCTACAGAGCGAAACATAAAACAACAAACAATAACATCTTATAATGGATCCTTGTCTTACACAAGAATGAGTAAAGATTCATGAGCTGAAAATTCACAGGGGTCAGGGCCATCTCTAGCTTGGAAACAGCTTGTGGAATTGGGGTGAAGCTTGTAGGTCAAAGGTCTCTGTACTTTACTTATCAGTGGTGAGCACAAGTTACCCGATGTTGCTTTTATCCACTCAAAGACCTTCCTAATGCACCACTTTTCAATTTGAGGGAGTTGAAGGAGTGCACGGCCATCTTCTGGGGTGTGAGACAGACTGCGGGTCCAGCTTGTGAGATTTCTGTCTTACTCTCTGTGTACATAAGCCATTCAATTATACTTATCAGAATTATACATATTTATATGTTGCAGGGAAATGCCAACTACCCTGTGTTATCATAGCCCCATGACAGGAGGCCATGTGTCTCAGAGGCCTAAACGTGACAGATTAATATGGAAATGCAAAAAGCCTTTATTCAGAACAACTTACTGTGATTCAGTCTCAACAGGTTAGCTGAGAGAATAATCAGCTTCGGCCTTTAATCTGCACATGGGCTCATTCAGAATCTCAAGAGATCCTTCATTTACCAAAGCTAATAGCATCCACGCATTTTCTCATTATATTTCAAATTGATTTGTGAAAATTTTAATAAATGCAGGGAAAATGAACAGTGTGACAACAATTTAACCATAAAGTAAACTTTTTCATTTAGCAAATATAAAATGTAACCCTTCCACAGTAGTACTTGAATAATTTCCCTTGGCAGTATGTGGGAAGTCTTTTGACTATACTTGGCTGTAAGGCCCAAAAATGTATTAATTTAACTGAAAATGTCTGAGAAATGTCTGTTTCTGGATTCCACTTGAATTCCACTCAACTCAGACCAGTGTCTCTATTGTTTCATCCTTTTAAACTCAAAAACTTCTATTTGTGAATAGTGTGCTTGTGCTTTCTTGGTGTGAAATAGTTTGATATTTTCTTCTTTAATGCAATAGCATTCATGCATTTTTAAGTGTCCAAAAACATTTTGAGACCGCTGTATGCTCTGAACATGATGCATCCAAATGCAAAGTATCTGAATTATGATTGCTGTAACTTATGCTGAAGAAAAGTCATCAAAACGCATTAGAGAGGGTGAAATGTTTGGCTGGGTTATCCAGTGCTACTAAAACAGCAGACCAGGCAGCTCCTCTAAAGTGCTACAATTCCCTTGGAAAGAAGAGGCTGTTTGATTAATGCAACACTTGTTGTTTTTCTCTGCTTTCTACCTGTAAGTATATGTGTGTGAGAAAGAGAGAAAGCAAGTGAGCTTTTGAAGATCCGGGAGGTAAGCAGGCTGAAGCCAAGCACCACAGGAGGGAGTGAGCATGTGCTGTCATCAATTACACATCAGGCTTTCAGACGCACACAACTTCTAACGTCCAGCTACCACCAACTGACATTTATACAAACATAGACACCGATACTCACACACAGAATCATTCATGCAAACACATAATGTGCACCACAAGACATGATATAAAATAAATACTGATACATGCCTAGATACTCATCGGTGCTTACTCACAAAATATTCACACACTCTGAATAAGAAAGAAAGCATAAACAGTATCCAGAGCAGATGCCCATCACACACACACAGCAGCCTGTCAATCTCTACTGAATCAGCATTCAGCCTAACGTACCCCCAAGTCATAATGACAGCCTCAGGAAGAGTGATGCATCACGACTTTCTACACAACACACACACACACACGGTTCACACAGGTTTGAGGTTATAATGAATAAAAAAATAAATGATTTAGGCTTCAATGTAAACCATGTTCAAACCTATACAGTTTGTGAATTATGACTTCTCAGGCAGTTTTTCCTGAAGAAATTATTACAGGAGATTTTTAGGCTTGAATAGAATGTCAACTATCTTAAAGTAATTTCAAACAAAACACCAAACCACTAAGGTTTATAACGTGTATAATACACTCTATTATAATATAAAAATGTACAATCTAAAACATTACATAGATTATTTTCCGTTTTCAACACTGAAAAAAAAAAAATATTCTTGAACACAAAATCAGCAAATCAGAATGATTTCTGCAGGATCATGTGACACTGAAGACTGAAGCAACTCTTAGTCACTGCCAAAAACTCTTTGCTTTGTAATCACAGAAGTAAGTTAGATTTTAAATGACATGAAGATAGAACAAAGTTATTTAAAATTGTAATATTTGTCAATATTACCGTTTTCCTGTATATATGATCGAATTAATCACTTTTACATAAAGAATTCTAACCTGTATGCGCAACTGTGCAGCTACATTCACTCAAAATCACACCAAGGAATGCTGAGAAGTCAAAGTTACACAGTAAAGGGCTAAGTCTGACCTCTCTGGCTGGTGAGCTTATAAACTATCCCTTTCTCTCTTTCATATCTGATTGCTGTGAACCAATGCTTGTCCCTTCCAGAATAAAACAGATGTTCTTGGCATGGTTATCACGATGGGAAAAAGGAGAGACAATTTAAAACAATATAAATTACAGTGATTCACACAGTGTCTCACCACTCCTAGATCTACTGGGTTGGATAAGAGATGGTGTGGGGAGGGGCCTCGGTAGAAGGGAAGTTCAGTGATGTCACTGATATTCAGACCTCAGAGAGACAGATCCAGACATATAGAGGGAGATTGCAATGGCAGCCTGGGTTCCAAAGCAAAAATGCTATTCACTTTTTCATAGGGAAAATAATTTTCAACAAAAAATGTCTAAGGTCAGATTTAAAATGAGGTTGTGCAGTGATGAAATCATGTATGTTTAGGTTAAGGCAGGGGTAGTCAAGTTTGGTCCTAGAGAGCCGCAGTCCTGCAGAGTTCAGCTTCAACCCTAATCAAAAAACACCTTAACAAGCTCATCAATGTCTGTCATCAGGGTCTAAAAATCTAAATTGTTTATCCATAAAATTATAAAAATGCATTGATACAAATTTTCAATTTTTTTTTTTTTTTTTTTAGCTGTAAGTTTAGTCAAAACATACAAAAATGTAATTTTTTTGCCTTTAAACATTATGTACTAATGCCTATATAAACAATGAAACCAGGCTGGGGACGCATAGGTCATTCCCCCCTAAAAATACAAATAAATAAGTATTTATATTTGTCTTCTCCGATTTTTATAATTTTTCTTCAAACCATGTTGTGTATTAGTCAATATTGATGGATTGTTTTTACATTTCCAAGGAGAAAATGAATGGGAAACATACATCTTGTTCCAAGGCCACTGAAAATGTATCCAGTTACCTTTTATGCTCTTTCAGTGATAGGACTACACGGTTCTCCATTCCGTAGTGCAGGGTGTTAGCAAGCAGGCCTGCTGGGCTGTTCTCTCTGTTGAGGAATGACACTGTAGCCAGCTTTAATTAAAGCTTTTGAAGAGCAGGCAGGCGGGCATGAATAAATCACAGAATAGGCTAGCATCAAAGCATTGGTCGATGTGGCTCGAGAAGCTGCGTCTGTGTGGGGTGGGCGCTACATTGGCCTCATTCTTCAAACTTGCCTCTCTCACCCTGTCCAGCACCTCCCACTGGGAAGCAAATTCATTTCTCTCGACTGTTTGACAAAATGTTGTCCAAGTTCTCCTGATCTCAGAGGACCAGCGATGTTACAGCAGGACATGGGTTCAAATATGTGTTTTTGTGTAGCAAGTTACACATTTGATGTATTATAATTAATTTAGAAATTTTGGAAAAAAGAATGAAAGTGGTGCTTCCAATAATGTATGAAAAATTCCTTGTGAAATTTCCACACAAACCATGCAATGATACATAGCATTACTTTCTTAACACAATTACTTTATAATTTATCACCCTAAATTAATATGTTAAACTGACATCCCTTAACATGATTAAAACATTTTATTATTATATTTCTGACTGCACAGGCTTAGTGTTATTTGCTAATGTTAATGAAAAGCAACTGCAGTTTTTTGGTTTTAGTGCTTATAGCCAGTGGGATTCTTATAATGAGATATATCTCCTGCTTGGAGCGCGCTGTTTTCTGTCTGATTTCCTGCAGCCGGTAGTTATTATGACATTTGGTGAAGAGGATATTTTGTACTATCAATATAACATGGGTGTGCGGAAATTGCTTACTACCTAATTTCGCGTAGCAGCTCGCAAATATCTTAACCCTCCAGAGCTTTTTCTGCACTCCTGCTAAGAATAGCCTTGCAATTAAATCTAAAAATGCCACGGCTGTTGAAACCTAACAGAACTGGAAAAGGATTGAATTTTACCAACGTTTCTATGGTGCTGATTTGATTATGCATCAGACCGCTTAGTAATGAGCAAAATACATATTCACATAGGCTTCTCTGTTCTAATTTCATTCTCTGCAGCTTTTCTGGTGGTCATGTTATGCATTAGCACCACATGCACAATTACCAAGATTTCCTCCAGGAATGTTTACAACAGGAAGTAGAACGGTTTGTGAGTCATTGTGCCAACTGCCTATTCTCAAATGACATCAGGGATGTCATTAGTGGAACTAAAGTGATTTTTTCTCTCTATTTCCAGGAGGAAATACCAGTGTTTGCTTGGCAGCAACAGAATGGCATTAAAGTTTAAAGTAAATAGTTTCCTGCTGGATGTGCATGACAATAAACACAACATGATCTCTTCATCGCAATGTAAAGGCTAAAGAAAGTATACATTATTGCAATTCCAAAGGCAAATATTGGCAGTATTTGAATGTTTTACATTCCAGCAATATCTAGGGTCAAAAGAAAAAAATGATCTCAGTACAAAGTTTACAAAAACCAGAAACGGTACACTAGGAAGAAAATTTTAATGTAAAAGGCAAAATAAGCAGAAAGAAGAAGAAAAAGATAGAGAATAAGAAGAAAAGGAAGAATTAGAAGAAGATTCTGGAAAACAACACCAAATTAAGAAGATAAAAACTAGAGAAGAAGAAAAACAAAAAGGAAGAAAGAGGAAGAAACAAATGAAGAGGCTTATTGAGATAAGTAAAAAAAAGAAAACAAGAAAAAGAAAGAGCAAAATAATCAGAAGACTAGAACCAAATGTTTCAAGAATATACTGTTCTGCCATGCCAACACTGCAAATATATGAAGTGAAGGTCATCATCTAGAGAAGGATCTCAACAAGAGACGTAGAATTGCAGCCATGACTGGAGAAATTCCAGACTTTCTAAACGTTACTGATGATAGAACAGACAGTCCTTTGGCCTCCAGTTAGAGCAGATGTCAAACTAGGCTTTATGGATTACCTGGGCATGGCCTTCACTCACCCACCTAGAGCTGTGTCCATTCCACACTGCTGTCCAAAACCACCGATCCCTCACCCTTAACATTCAGACAGATAAATATTGATGGCCTTGTGATTCATCTGTAATGCAATTACAGCAAGAAAAGTTAAGAAAGAAAGAAAGAAAGCGGCTTGGCAGCTACTGTAAGTTCAGATGTAGAAAGCTTAAGTGAGTGTAGTCGTCTATAAGAGACTGTTAGATACAGTGTATTTGGGTCTGGGGTCTAAGGTCATCTGGAGAAGTTTGTATCTCTGTCTGGCTGGTAGAGCGAATCAAATCTAAAATAAAGTCTATCTCACCTTTCACTTATCAATCACACCCTCCTGCACGCCCCACAAGAGATGCACACTTAATTGGAGACCAGGGATCAGTGCTCAGTCAGTGGTGTCTCAGAATTAACTTGTGCACAAACAAACAGACACACATACACACTCATGAGAACATCATGGGATTGTTCTATATAAGAACAAAAGCCCCTTTTTCATGGATGAACTGACAGAAATTGCTGTGAGATCTACAGCGACAGAAATAAAGCTAGTGATTTACCAACAAACTATACAGAACAAGCAACAACTGTCTTCACTGAAAGCCTGAAATAAAAATTATACTACATCAATATCATACTGCATATCTTAATATTTTAACAGATTTTCATCATATTGTTTGCTTACTGCCATGATGCATTTTTCATCTGTTATTTTCTGGAGAAAAAAAAATCCTACATTTTGACAGTAATTGCATTCACAAAATGATAGAAAGAGAGGGAAACAAATACAGAAATAGCAACTGCTCATTGCTCCTCTGTACTTTCCTGTAACACATCACTACATTTGAGACAAGAACAGTCACACCCTCAGTCACCCCACAGAGTGTTCTCTAAAAAAAACTCATATTACAAGAGAGAACAAAAACATCACTCCTGACGTGACTGAAGAAACTGAAGAAACTTTGCACATTGCTTCACCCTCTAAGTCTATTCTGCTATCACAACTATCTAGTATGGAGAAATACATTTCAACAGCCCCACTGAGAAGCCCTCAACTTTGAATCGTAGGTCTCCTTGGTGGAGGAGAAACACACAGGCAGTGGGCTCCCTACTGGAGCTGCACAGAGATGCCTCTTCCAGCTTGTTAAAGTGATAGTTCACCCAAAAACTAAAGTCATTTACTCAACTTCACAAAAGTTTGAATAATGTATAGTACCAGTGGCTCTTTTGCATGCAATTACTGCATAATTAATGTGGTTTGGAGCCTTTAAGCTTCAAAAGCAACAAATCATACAGTGTCATAAAAGTAGTCTGTATGCTTTGTGCAGTGTTTCAAGTCTTAAAAAATGTCTGAATGATTCAGTCACAGCACCATCTAACAATGAAACACTTCTACTGAAAGGGAAGATTATCACTGAATTTTCTGCGTTTTTTCCACAGAAAGCTATCATAGGCTTCCTGACTTACAGCATACAAGTTTGATTCTACATGTTTGGAACAGGGTGTGTAAATACAGAAATATATTTCATTTTTGGTGAACTGCAGCAGTTGGACGGCCTTATACAGCCTTTGGTCTTGGCATCTTCACCTCTGGCCTGGGAGTGAGAAAGGTTGCCTTCCTCCAGCCTGGGCTGAAGACTCAGCCCTGAAAACTGAGCAGCTGAATGATGGAAATGGCCTGTTTTGGATGAAATCATGGGCTGAGGAATTAAACATCCTTCCTTGACATTTAGCCTTGTGCTCCACACGCCAGCAAGCGCCTTCGTGGAGGCATTGTGGGAATGCCAATTCTGGCGCCTGCCACAAATTAGATTAGTGCAGGAGATGTGTGGTATGTCTGTCAGTAGTGCAATGCACAGTTTAAGGAGGAAACCTGTCACTCACTTGTCTCCAAAGGGAGAACAGACGAGAATGGGAGATCAAGAGAAGGAAAAGTCGACTAAAGAGATTGAGTAGAGAGCAAAGAGAACACTGTTCCCATTGTCATGTAGAGGGAAAGGCAATGAAAGTGACAAAAGGGGCCAGACACTTTAAGACTGTCATTAAACTTTCCCCTGGCTGCATTTTACGACTGCCTTTGTGTGTCAGAGGAGAGGGGCATCGTAAAGCAATTCTTTTGTCTGGTTGTCAATTTATTTCCTTCGTTAGGGCCGTGACATTGCCTGCTTATGATGTCCTCACGCACACCGTAATTATAAAACTGTTCCTGGTTTACTGACAGAACTTTGTTATTTTAATTAGGCTTTATTGGTCACAGGAGCAAGCAACAGTGTGATCAGGGATGACAGCAATGATCAATGGATATATTTTGGGAAAGACCGGTAATGGACCTAGATGGCTGTGAGGGGCAGAACACAGAATTAAAGAGATAGACACCAACATTCTTTAAATTCATACAGGTTTGGAACGACACAAGGGTGTGTGAATGATGAATTATTGGGTGAACTATCTCTTTAACATTCAGTGTTTATTCACAAAAGTCCCCTGGCAATCTTAGTCATAATAACCGTGTGTTTGTGAGTGTGTGTGTTTGTTAGTGGTATCGTAAGGAGGTTTCGCACCGCTGTGTGTGAAGGTGACCTCCAGGGGGGAAGAGGCCACCTGCTTGCTGGGACGGGGTGACAGCGGCCCACCTGTCCTGATGCCGAGCCACATAACCCCCATCTGCCCCCCGCAGGACGTCTTCTCCCCCAGGGCTCGCTGACCGCCACTGTCAGCTACTCCAGCATGGCTGACTGCCTGTCCTCCACCTGATGCCCAGTAGAGCGAGGAGCAGCAGGACTCGCGTTGCGCTGGTTGGCAGCATGCTTGTCCCCACACTGCCTTGAACTCTTTAGCACACAGTAATGTTGAGTCACTCATAAGGTAGGAGCTAGGATTTGATGGAGCGTTCTGAGCATACGCACTGTGGTGAGAGGTTTGTCTGCAGCCAGTCATCAGAAACATCTCTGCAGGTGTCTGGTGTATCTATTTCTCTACTTTCAATAAAAACTGAGCAAACTTCACTGCAGTCAAACTGGATTGCCACCCCCCCCCCTCCATTTCTTCATCTCATGCCCTTCTGGCTCATATACACAAAGCACATGTACTGCTGCCATCTTGACCTCTCTGTCTCATTGTGAGTAACTTAGACCTGTTCACACCTCTTTTGGATTCTTTGCCTGCAATTCACAATCTGTAGATTTTTTTTTTTCCTAGTCACCCTTCCAACTTTATAATCTGTTAGTCTCTCTATGAATGCTAATCAGCATTGTTGGCACATAAAGCTGATGAATAATGGAAAAAATGGATTCAATGTTGGCACATTAACTAGTGAATAATGGATAAAACATTGTATTAAGCGTTCCTGTTGAAAATCCACTGTGGAGGAAAAAAACAGTATTTTCTTTCAACTTTATATTATGGAACTGTTGAATAGAAAAAAAAAAAAAGTAAGCTTTGGTTTAGAAGAAAACAATGAAAATGTTTTTTTTTTTTTTTTTCAGTTTTCAGTTTTTTTTTTTTCATTATTCATTATTATTAAGGTATGTGCCATCAACACTGATCAGCATTTACAATAAGGAAAGATGATCTGATTTTTAAAATAAATGTATTTATTATGTTAGTTTAAAAAATGTATAGCTTGAATGCACTGTAAATCGCTTTGGATTAAAGTGTCCGCTAAATGCATACATTTAATTTAATTTAGTTTAGATGTTGTTTAGTTTCAGGGTAAAAATCAATCAATAAATAAAATCCCTACAGCCTATGGAGAGAGACACATACCATCCTCCTGAACAAAACAGAGGGAGGGAGGGAGGAAGAGAAAAGAAAGTTGTAGCCAGACGGAGAGAGATTTGAGCAGAAAAAATGGAAAATGTGCTATGTTTGTGTCTTAATCTGCTAAATCACTATGTATAAACAAGCCAAACATTCAAATATTGACCTTCACTAATTTATCCCTGGCACTGCTTCATGGTGATCCCTACAACACAGTGTTTCTGTAATTAATCAGGCTGGGCTTTAGACTCGACTTCTGCTTCTGGCTGTGGAGGGAATGATTGGCTTTCTAAAGCCTTAGACTAGAGCTTCTCAAACCAAAACATTCAATTTTACCTGCCTGGCTAATTCATTTTGCATATTGTTGGGTCTACCAGAGTAATTTGAACACATTTCGACGTTTGTACAGTTGATGTAAAATTTTGTTAAATGCTATAAAAAATGTGTATAAATTTGTACAACAAACAATTCTGGTATTTTGTTTAGTCATATGTTGAAATTTGGGTCTTGAAACAAACACATTTGGAGAACCACAGCTTTAGAGTACCATCCTCGTTTCTTCCCACTGTTCTGTATGATTGCCTGTTGAATCTGTGTGAACCAGTGTTAGCCTGGCTGGCTCTTTCTAAAAGGCATGATGATATCTTTACCCATGCAGCAAAGACATTACAGGGAGAAGCTGATTAACTGCTCCAGTGCCCAAGAAGCTCAACTTTAGCAAAGCTCTTTCAGAGATCTGACAAGTGAGAAGTTAACCCTTGATAGAGTGGTTTCTCTGTCTTCTCTGAGAATACGACCAGGCTTCTTCAAGGACCTTATAATTCAAAGATCATCTTGAATTGCTGAAACTGCCAGTATCTATGGTCAGTACGAAGGGTGAATATCATGCAAAAACATATTTCTAAAATTTTTGATGAATTTGAGAGCAGCTTTTCTGTGTAAAGAATTGTTACAATGCAAGTGTCATGATTATGGACCTATGTGGGTGTTTTGCTCCCTGTGACCCAGTTTCTCCCCCGATGTTGATTGTTTAATTTGATTCCAGGTGTGTCTCCTTAAGGGACTCATTACCCTTTGTTTAAAAGCCCCAGTCCATTCAGTTAGTGAATGCCAGATCTACTAGTTGGATGTTGTGAAATTCCCCTTTCATTCTAAGGATTAAAGACTGTTTATGTACTCCACATCTCTTGTTCCACGATCCTCCCAGCAAAGATCGTGACTGTTTTTTGTTTTTTTTGCAGTGTTTCCCTAATGGATCCCCTCCTCCGAAGTCATCCTCTTCCTGCTAGAGAAGGGAGAAAAATCGCTTGAGGGTTATACCAGAATGTCTCTGGTTATTACCCATCACACTACCTACCTGGATGACGGACTCTCCATGTTCTATGTTGCCAGCCTCAACACCTTGTGCAGAGCACCATCTTCCGCAGATGGCCCTCAAGCGGAATTTGCCACATTGCCTGAGCCAATTGTTGACGGAGAGCCAGAGCACGCCATGACCAGAGAGCCAGAGCACGCCATGACCGATGAGCCATCGCCGCATGGAGCAACAGTGTGGAGGATCGCCACTGAGCAACAGAGCCATTGATGATGTCAGTCAAGGTGTGTGAGTCGGCCACGAGGAAGAAAGCCACGGATGATGTGAGCCTGGGAAGGGGCTCCGCCCCCTGCACCACAGCTGAGGGTGAGCTGAGTATGCTGCGGCATATGTGCCAAAATGAAGAGAGGGCTCCTGCACCTGAATCTAGTCCAGAGCGCTGTACAGTGCCCGCTCCTAGAAGGCACTCTAAAGTGCCTGCTGCACAATCCTGTTCCTGTGTTCAGCCTAGAGGGGGCTCTTAATTCAGAGTTTAGCCCTGAATTCCTGGAGGCTCACAAATCTATGTGGTGTGAGCACTATGTGCGCTGTCTCCACAGTCCGGCTCCTCCACCACCTGCTCTGCCCCCGTTGGTCAGCCCCCTGGAGTTGGCGGCCATTCCTCCTCCATGGCTCCTTCGTTGGCTCCACCGTGGGCCATCATTATTACTGTGGCCTGGGTCCAGCTGGGCTCCTCCTGCTCCAAGTCCCTCCTGGCTCCTCCCTCTTTCGTCTCCTCCCTAGACTCTGTCTGCCGAGCTCCCTGTGACCCCAGTTTCTCCCCTCATGTTGATTTTGTTAATTTGATTCCAGGTGTGTCTCCTCAGTCCATCTTTATCCTGTGTTTTAAAAGCCCCAGTCCATTCATGCTCTGAACTTTCCCCCCAGATCTGTTGCTTTCTGCGTTTCCACCGCGGTGTAAAGTACCGGGAAGATTAGGCAAATAGACTGGTGACGTAGGTCTGCGTGCGTTTCACAATACAAAGTGCGCTGATTTTTGACTTTCATCCTCCGTAGTTCAGACTTTGCTCATTCGACTCGGGAGTGAGATGTCTGCGATGACGTAAATCTGCAAACAGCAGCGTACTTGATAACTTCAGTCAACTCACCTTGTCTACTGCAATTTTCCTCACTGTATATTTACAATAAAACGAATTATGATATCAAATACCACTGCCTACTTTTGTTTTCATTTAAACATAATAACAGCTGCAGACATGTACTTAGTTTATGGATATGTGTACATGTACAGCCATTACAATGAAACTAAATATATCAATTTGCCTTTTTTTATTTTCATTTTAACATCTAGATAAATTGAATACAGACCAAAGATTACCAGTTAGATTTACCCAAAACGAATTATATCTTATGTTTAACCACTAAAGAGACATCAGAGCCAGTGGCACATACCAGAAGGTCTAGCCGAGGTGAGGCTGCTCTCGACGGATACATGATTACTGAGCTCCCGCTGATCGCGTGGATCTCATGTCTCCGAACTCGGTGAAACACCTTTTTTAAATAGGCGCTTTCTTTATAAATAAACCACAGATTTGATTTTCAAACCACTACATTCTCGCCTGAAATACTTTTAAAATTACATTTCATGGTACAATAACCGTAATATTTAGAAAATTATTTGTATAAATGGTGGTCGATATCACAATGCTGTGTGAACTCAACCAATCAGGATGTTTAGCGCCCAAGTCCCGCATCCCAAAGTTCCAGAACTTTTAGTTCCTGGTTCCTGCAGTGAAAACACACAGAGTACCGGCTCAAAGTCCCTAGTTCCTGCTGTGGAATCACGGCTTCAGTTAGTGTTTGTCATTCTAAGGATTAAAGACTGTTTATGTACTCCATGTCTCTTTCCATGCTCATCCCAGCACAGATTGTGACAACAAGGATGGTTGTGGGTGTTTTCCAAGGTATTACTGTATTTTGTTCCTACAATTTTCTGAGTGTTGTCTATCACATTTCTATGTTGAATATTTGCTAGGTGTTTACCAAAGTAATAAATACATAAATATTTTCTATTTTAAACCACAATTAAAATTATTTATTACTAAAAATGTCTATTATAAATATTTACAAAAGCAATTTCAGTGAATTGTTATAATGATACTGAGCTACTAGCTGTTTTCATAGAAATGCTAAATTCACTGAGGATTCTACAGGTTGCCCTTCTTTGTCCAGAGAAACAGAATGAAAGCAAAGTGATAAAGGGAGAAATGGAGACTGAAGTGTAGGGCCTTTGGGATGGAGCTGTCCCCTCCGGACTGCTTGAATGGCAGACTGCATTCAGTCCTCCCCATGCTGCTCTATTTGTTAGGGTATGCTCTGCTTTTCCAGAGTCCCCAGAGCTGCAGTGATCCAAAAGAGCCAGGCCTGTTAGCATAGTGCTTTTGCCACTAATGACCACCCTCAGCCCTCAGACCCTCCACAAAGGAAAGCACAACACCACATCAGCAACTTTCACTCAAAACATTTCTCACATGGGGCTGGTAAGGGGTCTTCTCCAGAGGCCAGCAATGTTCTTTGTGGCAGTCTACTGCTGTTATTTTTCTGTCCACTGTGAATTGTTTCAGCGTCCTTCCTGTCTGCAATATCAGTGACCGATTTGCATGAGTTTACCTGCTGTACTTATTGTCTGCAGTGTATTCAGCTGTAATTTTAGTAAAAGGAAGAATATTGTGACATCACACTTTTAGTTTCTCTTCTCTACCATATTGGAGGTAAACTGTAGGTAGGTAAAAAAATGTAGGTAAAAACACCGCTAAATAATCAAAGAAAATGTAACAGCATGACCAAATACAGTATTTAATGTATGAACTTGGGGAATTAAATTTAAATGGAATTGATTCAACTTAGTCAAGTTATCGCACCCTGACTCTGATTCATTCATTTGGACACTTCATGAAAATGTTTTATGTATATATTTATATATATATATATATATATATATATATATATATATAGTTTTTTTTTTCAGTAAATTTTCAGTATCCATTACTCCAGTCTTCAGTGTCATATAAAAACATTCTAATATGTCGGTTAGTGCTCAAGAAACATTTCTTATTATTATTCTTACACTCAAAAGTTAGGAAACTAAGGAAACACTAAATAACATATAACAATAATGTTAGTGTATTTTTCATACACTTAGGAAACTAATAATAATAAGAGCCATTATTAATAACCGACCACCAATAATAATTAAACACCAAATCAGCAAATTAGAATGATTACTAAAGAACCATGTGACTGAAAATTCTATTTTCCCTCACAAGAATCAATTACATTTTAAAATAATTTTAACAGTAGTTTTAAAGCAAATAAATGCAGCCTTGGTATCTTAATTATTCCAAACCGTTTTAGAGTTTTTATTGTAGCTAGTTGATTAGCTTGTGCTACTGCCTACATGGCTCTTCCTGTACTGTCAGAAGATTGTTTGGACAGTGCTAAAACAGTATAACTGTCCCTCCAATGTCAAAGCATAAGATGGTTTGATAGGTGCCAGGATGAAAAGGAATGAAAAGGAAACATGTCATATATGGAGTAACGGTGAGGTGCAGAGACAAAGTTGGACATTAAAGCCACTGGAGCTCCAATGGGAAGTTGAGTAGACCTGATCTCATTACCGTCAGACACACTTTGTCCCTTTAGGGTGCAGCTGACCCCCGTCACTATGCTCATGGTGCATACGGACTGGGCTAATCATTCAGTTTTAATGACCAGGATATTTGCTCTCATCCTGTCTCTCTCTCACCCATGAGCCCCTGCCTGGCTTAGCCTCCGCCAAGGTCCAGCTCATTTTATTCTAATTGCCTGCACCCTCAGCTGAGACTGATTTGCCTCATTGTCCTCATTCTTTCTCCATATTTTATCCTCCCGCTGTCGCTTTCCTACCCTTCCTCCTTCTCTGGTATCTGTCAGCCTCTACCCCTTCACCTCGCATCGTTGTCCCTCTTTCTCTTTTCTAGTCACCCATCACTATCTAGAGCAATCGTCGTTTGCTGTCATTGTGGTTTTGCCTGTGTTTCCAATTTACTCTGCTCTCCCTCCTCTGCTTACCCTTCATTCTGGTGGACAGAAACAAATAGCCTCCACGCTGCCCAACCACAAAAGCGCAACGGCTGACTGGTGTGTTTCGCGCACAATCATGTGAGAAAGAAAGGAAGTCTGGTTCTATTAGGTAAACCTGATGCATTAAGCCAGGGGCTTGTTTGAACCAGTCACTACAGCAACAAAAAAGGCTACACAAAGGCATTGTGACTCAGGACGCTGTGGTGCAAAGCCTTTCAGGAAAGGTGGGGGCTCACTGATGGCACTAATGTTATCAGCACACACCTACATCCATCCCAACCATCACTTAAATGGCAGAGCTCAAAATCATTCGTCACACTGTAATGCAGGCTGAGGTTGGCAGATCGAGACCTGTTTAGTGTATGATTTCTCTGAATGTCTGTCTCTAGCTCAGGGCTGGGCAGCTTTGGTCCTGGAGGGCCACTGTCCTGTAGAGTAGTGTTAATTTCCTCACCTATTTTTAATTTAGTTTTAGTCTTAGTCTTGTGCCAAATGTCCTTGTTAGTTTTAATCATATTTAGTCATTCAGATATCTTTTTTTGTTAGTCAAGTTTTAGTCGACTAAAGGTCTCGTCATTTTAGTCTAGATTTAGTCAAAAGAAAGCAAGGTATCTTAGTCTAGTTTTAGTCGATTAAAAGTCTTTTAATTTTAGTCTAGTTTTAGTCAAAAAATTGTAGTCTTTTTTTAAAAATAATACATTATTACTGAGATTATTACTGATAAACATTTCAGTAAAAAAAGTGTTTCACATATCTCAAACATTGGTTAAATGTCATAATTCCCTGACAAAATACAATTGTTGAATGCAAATGTAAAACGTGTCTGGTTTCGGTCGTCACCAGGGCTGCTGCTGGCCAAATGGGTGCCCTAAGAAGAATTGTATTGTTGTGCCCCCTCCCCAAATTATTATGGAAGTTAATAAAAAATAAAAAACACCTACTACAGGGTTCAGAATATAACTTTAATAAAACATAAAAAGTAAATAACTAATTTGTAATTAAATTGTATTTTTTAATAATGTCAAGCATTCAGAAATGACACAAGAGATAATTTAACTTAAAACCAAGGATTAGTCTTTGTACAGTAAGGGTTGTGATGTCCATGTTTTTGTCGAAGAAATTATAGAGGCAAATTTTTCTATCACAAAAAGGTGGCCACAAATGAAAGATAAAGTGGATATTTGAATTAAATGTTTGGTCAATATCAATATTATTTTTATAATGCATTTTATAGAATTTTAAAAGGTTTTTGTTCGCTTAGGTCTGTTTTTATTACCACAAAAATATTAACAACATGGAAACTCAGAGAATATTAAGGCAGATGCAGTGGTGATATTACTATCACCGACATTAAAACACGTTATTAACTTAATGTTATCAAATCCAAAAAAGTTTAACAGGATTATAAACGTAGGCTACCTAAAAGTGACGCAAGGGCCTCATCTTGGGCTTTTTTTTCTTTTTCTTATCTCGGCACCGGACTACTGTCGTCTTTTCCCGGGTGTAGTTGTCCATCAGTTATGATCATTTGCAGTCAGACGCAAACAAGAGGTGAGAGCGAGTGCGCGCACGCTGCTGCGGGAATGGCGTGTCACGTGTCTGTCTGTCTTCACTGTAAAACACATTTTTTATGATTATGTTCAAGTTTACATGCTTATTTACATATACTTAAATGTTAATATACATAATAATATGGTGCCCCCTGGGAGCTGCGTGCCCTACGCAAACTGCGTACTCTGCGTGTAGGAAGCAGCGCTACTGCTCGTCACTCGTGTTCGCTTTAGATTTTGTGTGTTCAGCAGTTTCGTGTTGCAGCCACAGGCCTGTATGAGACCTGTAACTTGAGCAACATTGCGAAGCTGCAAACTCGTTCTGAATATTTTAAAGGCGTAACAGCTGATGAAAAAGCAGAGACGATTGTAGACGAAAATGAAGAGAGATTTTATCTTAGTTTTTATTTTATACAAAACACTTTTCGTCTCATCTTTTTTCGTCAACAATAATGCATGTTAATTTAGTCTTAGTCAGCATTTTTGGACAGTGGTGCAGTCTTGTCATCGTCTCTTCTTAGTCATGAGAAAAAGGTCGTTGATGAACATATTTCATCTCGTCTCGTCTGACGAAATTAACACTACTGTAGAGTTATACTCCAATCCTAATCAAACACACCTGAAACAGCTAATCAATGTCTTTAAGATCACAAATTCAGCAACAGACAGTTTTTTTTATTTTTTATCAGGGTTGAAGTTCAACTGTGGAGTACAGTGGTCCTCCAAGACCAAAGTTGCCCAGCCCTGCTCTAGCTGGTCCCATAACCACATGCTAAGAAGTTCAGCCAAGGGGTCAAGTTTTGGCTGAATACAATGACTTTTGTGCCCCTGCTAATATATATATATCTCAAGTACTTTCATTCAAAAAGTAAGTAAATAAATAACATTTTTATAATATTGCCCCCTGATTCTTTCCCAAACTCTAATGACTTATTTTATTTTTCATTTCAAGTAATATTATTGTACAATTATTGATCAAATTCACAGACTACTTTACAATATATCACATTTTGATATACATTTTGCATTAACCTGATTGAAAATTTCATTTTAAATCTGAAGTGAATGTAGTGATATAACCATCTCGGTTTCACTTATACCATTCTCCATTCAAAAGCATTTGGCCTTTCAAAAGCAGTTGTGTATTCTGACTACTGTCAGAATCCCTCTCTCTACATCAATTTATATCAAATTATATACTGCTAATTTTCATTAAAGAATAAATGAGTTGCTGTTTTAGAAGTATTCTTTTTTTATAGATTCTTGAAGGCATAAAATGCACATGTATTTTCCATGTCAATAATACAATAGTCTTGTATTATAAGTGCAATGAAAGACAACTGCTGTTGATACAGAGAAGCAGTAGATTTGGCCCGTCAAGTGTCTGAGTGCTTTCTTCTGTTTGATTAGTAATATTACAAATAAAATCCTAAAGGGAGTGTGACTGGAAGGTCAGCGTGGGGCAAAAGACCAAGTTCTCATAATCACCCTTTGATTAACTGCACTTAAAGAAATGTTAAAATAGTGCTCTGTACTAAATTATTATTGGTCACTGACAGAAAAGAAGTGAATATGGTGTGACACTGAATACCTCTCAATAAAGATAAAATAATAATAATATCTTCAACCTTCTCTACAAATAACTGCCTCTTCTGGCCATCAAGCGTATGGCAGTCCAGGCCCTATTTCATCTTTGAAATCTTTCTCCTCTACAGCGCGATACATTTTCATTACACCTGAGCATGACTCTTCAAATAAAGAACAGAAGCAGAAACTAATTTGTTTTTAATTTATTGACTAATAGCTTCAGCTTCGCAGTCTGCTGCAAATGTTCCAACAGTCCTCGTGCGTGTACTATGTTTAGCTTCGCCTTGGATTCATAACCAAAATAATTCATCATCCTAAGAAGATTAAACTGAAGCGTATAGACCATAACCACAGCAATTTATAATATTTTGTATCCGCTGATTTTCCCCCCAAGCAAATTCACCCTTTACAACTGTTCTTCCAGATTCCAGATAAATACCACCCTATTATCAAGTAGATATGCTTTCCTTTTTGCTGTTTAATAATTAATATTCAAACTAAGCATACAGGATATTAAATACGGCTGCGTGTGACGCCACTGGACCTCATCAATCAGGGTTCAAGGTTCAAGCCCCTCTGCTCGGTTCCAGACACAGCCACCTCTCTTTCCATGTAGTATGTGGCAGAAGACAGCTCATAGGTCTTTATGTTTTATAGTCTGAGCTGCGCTTTGGTCCTGAGGGACACTCTCAACACTGCTTTTCTCTCCCTGAGGGAGTAAATCTTTTTCATACATCTCATCATTTTTCAGCCTCTTTGCAGTGGCTTCCAGCAACCTGAAGCCTGCATCATACCTTCTAGTTTTAAAACCTAAGGTGTTGTGGAAGAAATTATGAATCATCTTTATTAATAAAGGTCAGCGCTTTGACCTCAGAAAGTCACGTATCTTAGATGCGTTTTGAGATCTGATGAAGAAGCTGAAACATCTACAATACTGCTCTAGAACTCAAACTTTCTAGTGAGTTTGATTTGAGTCCATCATACAATGGTAAGGCCCACAAAAGCATTCTGGGATGGGACAGTATCCCTGCTCAGGAACAGCTCAGTCCCAGTGGTGTCCAAGGAAATGTGAGACAGTGATGAATTAAACAAAGTCATCTAAGCTCTCCTCTACTGGCAGGACAAGAAAGCCAGGTCGGCTTTATTCTCCCTTACTTTTTCCCCCGTTTTTTTCTTTTCTCTTCTGCTCCATTTCTCTCTCTGTTTTTTCTTTTCTTTTTTGCTCTCTATCTTTACTCACTCTCTCTTTCTGTCTCAGTTGGCAGAACTCCCAGCCTGATCAATAGACTCCAGCCAGTCTATGCTGAGTAGCTGAGAGAGCCCCTCCCTTGTGACCCAAAATAAGGACATAAGGAATAAAACACACACTTGCTCACTTTCTCTCTCTTCCTTGCTGGTGACTTCGGTCCTTGGATACAACAGCCAGGGGGATGATGGACCACCGCCAGACACAGAGTATAAATGCTGGCAGAGGGTTGTACTGTGAGAAGGATGAAACAACATAACAGAACACCCCAGTAACATTCAGACCACCACAATGAAATGCCCCTTTGCCTGGCTTGTTCTCCTCCTCTAACTATCCATCATCACTTGTTCTTTCATGGATTCAGATTTTTTAAGAGTGTATCACTAATACATTTTGGAGACATTAAAAATCTGACTATTATGAAGGACACAATGAAAGCCAGTGCCTTATCGCTTTCTTCACAATTTCTTATGTTCTGTGAGTGTGTAGTGCACTGCATCTTTAAAAAATACTGCACTGATAATGGCACAATAAAACAAATAATTTTACAGCTAGGTGATCTCAGTCTTGAACGCACTTGAAAACCATTTTCAAGTGACATAATGTTTAACTTAGCGCTACATCTGCCGAGTCAATGGCTTCCATACTACATGGAGCCGACTGTTTAATTGTGGAGAGGGAATAAATAGAGATTTAGAGCAGCCAGGTTTTGCCTTTTCTCCTTCACTTTGTCACAAAAAGAGAGATCCAAAATGTCTGCTATGTACTACATAGAGTTGCAAGCTAAACTTAATTTGCAGAGTAAGAAATGCTTGCTTATGCTAAACTCATATTCTTGATGCTAGGGTACTGTAAGTGGTTGCCGGAGTGTTTATAAGCAGTTACTAAGATGCTCATTTCAAAGGACTTTGTGAATGCCATATAAATTACACACATTATTGTATGAAGTGAACACATTCATATTTGCTCTCATCCCTCAAATAGCAAACTGTGTGACATTCATTATGTAATGAATGATTGAAGTACTAAAGATCAGATCTGAAAAACAAAACAAAATTTGTTTCGCTTTTGCTGAGTTCCGCCTCACTTCTGTTGCAAACTCAGACAAGTTTCAGAGAATCTCCCATATGAATTAACTGAAGAACGAGATTTCTGTGAACAGTGTGACTTTTAGTAAAATGTGCTCATTAAGTGTTAAATGATTGAATTTTATTCTGATGTGAGCTGTAATGCATTGTGACAGTACAAGGCATTTTATCTATAATTTTTCTTTAAAAAAAAAATAAAAATGGAAATATGGAACAATCCTCTCTGGGTACCTTGTGTCTCTTATAAGTCACCTGACAACCACAATGTAGCATATTTATGTAGATTTTCTGCAAAATTGTGTTTAAAACTATCCAAACTCATAGATCCACAAACGACTTACATTAGAAAAGAACAAAAACTTGTCTGAAAAAATGGTGAATGGCAAAAGTCAATAAAGTAGAATTTGTCAGTAACTTAAAGAAATTACAATTTTGGCATAATTTACGGACTGGTACCCATGTTGTTCCAAACCTGTATGAATTTGCTGGTAGCCACTGACTTCAGTAGTATTTTTTCCCATATTATTAAAGTCAATGGCTACCACCAATATTCTTCAAAACATCTTCTTTAGTGTTCAACATAAAAAAGAAAGTCATAGAAGTTTGAAAGAGTTTGAGGGTGTGTAAATGATGACATAATTCAAATTTTTGGGTGAATCTCTTTTATCCCTTTAAAACGGAACAAAGGGTCAGATGGATGCAATTTAGTTCAGATGTTTAGAAAATGAATAGAATGTGTATCCTATATAAGTATTTTTGAGTGTTTGATACTGAAAATCTATTTCACTGAAGAAAATATACAGTTTCTGTTCTTTTGAGTGTGTACAATCCATCTTAAAACTTTGCAAAACAAAGAATTGCATCCTCTTTGAATCAGTTCTCAGATGTTGAAGACTAGTGGGTCGTAGCGACAGATCCTGGCCACATTGGGACTTCTCTGCCTGGGGGTTTTACTGCATTTTTTATAAAACAGCCATAAGAAAGAGACTGTAGGTTCCTCGTGTCTAGTGCAGCCTTGCAAACCAATCATTTCAGGTGCAAACAGAAGTGCTATGCTAATGGAGTCTCATTTAGAGAGTATGGATTACTAATGCTCATCTCTTCCCAGCCAACTTGATTTCAGAGCGAGCGCACAACATAAACTTAATAGATCAATGCGTATAGAGCCCTGCAAATGGAGGCAAAGGCTTCGCTACTTTTAGTCACTAAATTATAATGTGCAGCTGGGAACATTTTGGTCATCAGACCTTTACAAAGTCTCAAATGATCTATGAGAAGCCAGGGAGTTCTAGAGGAAAGGTATTCAATGCCACGAAAAAAAAAAAAAGAAGCAAACCTGCCTACAGCGAACACACACATATACCAAATCCATTTTGTGTCACCATTAAGATGGAGGAAGGACATTTTAAGCATTCTCAAATGCCACAGTGATGAATAAATGTCAGTTCATGCTTTGTTATGCTAAATCAATTAGCCACTGGAGGGAAAACGCCAAGCACAGCCCTGCAGTTAACTTCACTTATGGCCAGCCTCCGAGATATCTATCCACTTGGCTGAGATTTAAATTTTAAGTCACCCAAATTTCAACCCAGATTGGAAATATTGCCTTAATTAGCCAGCTAATTAGTTTAAGTATTGGCTTGCTGAGGCCCAAACATTCAACGTCAACAAGTCTGCGAAGTCAAGGGAAAGTGCAGAGAAAATACAAACTAACTCTGGCGATTTGGACACCTCTCGGTAAACAGATCTGCTCTGGTCCTCTGCATGCTCCACAATCCATCTCTCCATCTCTGGCAGAGTCAGGGATCTTTTCAAACAAGGACCTCCTGTTGTGTCTGGCCCCTGCCTGCTGCTCAGAGTGAGTGCAGCATGGCAGCTCTGACACCCTGATAGATAGAAGTTGCAGGAAGAATATGGGCCAAGAGGCTGGTTTTCCTCCGCCTACTACAGTACGGCATACAGCTGCTTAATGGATCGCATAGATCAGCGGCACAGGAAATTATTTCTCCATTTCAGATATGTGACTCACCTGCTTCCACCTTGCATCCTGCTGATGCGCTATAGATGACGGTAGAAGCCCAACCCATGCCCTCCTCCAGCTGTGCTCCAGATGTGTGGAGGAGAGGAGGGAGTCAGGAACCTGGCCCATGCTGATAAAGGGATTCTGGGACAGAGAGGGGGCAATGTGGTGCAATGAACAATTTAAATTAATCTGGAGACACAGGCTCCTAGTGGAATAGAGGGATATAAAAATAATAATTTGTTTTTAATTTTGATGATAATAATAACCATTATTAATAAGTCTTAATAATAACTCAGCACCTAAGTAACATAGTATCATGTTACACTAGTTATCATGTTGAACTAGTTCTTTATTGATAATAAGTACAGCACTTGTGATTTGATAGGGGCCCGTGGCATAATAGAATAATTTACTTAAACATAAAATACTACCACCCTTATAACATGATTGCACATGTAGGAGATAAGTAATTAAAATTGAACAAGGTCTAAGTTTTCAACCAGAGGGAATACTAATCACCATAATGGTGACTTCCATCGAAAGACTATTTACAACAAAACAACACTAAATAATATAACACTAAAACATCTATTAATTCTAAATAACAAGTAATTACATGTCCCCATACATCTTCATGCTTTGCCAAAGCATACATAATTAAATTATTCGAGCGCATTGATTTATGGGTACTCTACCACAGTGGGATCCATCAATGTGGGGTAGTTTTGTTATTTATTTATTTATTGCATTAATTTAAAGTGTCATGAGACAAAATGACTGACCTAGCCTGCATGGTTTTCACAGTCAAAAATATCTGGTAAATTTTTAAATCCCAACAATATTTTACAGCCTGCCTAAGACAACTGCACAAAGACCCTCATGATGCAGCCTCCAGCAGTCCTCTGCCACACTTCCTCAGCTCCACTGTGTACAATCTGCACACAAACTTCCCACCACAAGGCCTGGGACACCTATGCATTCATGAATTAACTGTGAGAATACTACAGCCCGACCGATATATCAGCCGGCCGATATTATCGGCCGGTATGAGCTTATTGCATTTAAATCGGCATCAGCGTTTATAACGGCCGATGAAACATGAGAAACAGAGTCTCATGCTTTACTCATGTTATGAGTGTTGCATAGTTTGCCCACCAGAGGGAGCTCTGCAGCTCCAGAGTTGACAACAGCGCCAGAAATCCACTAGTGAAGAAAGCGATCAGCGAAGCCACGGAGATGTACTGTTTTGACGGTGAGTCTGTCGTTCGTCATGTGAAATGATTTAGTTCATACACTGTATATAAAAACGGGGTGGTAGTTCTAGTTAACGGTCCTATCATTATCACTTCTAAATATTCTATAACATCACTTACAGCCGCTAATGCATTGCTATATTAGATTAGCCACAAAGCTAATACCATGTTTATCAGTGGAAGAGTGCGAACGTTAATAAGAGGTCAAACTATAACGTTAGCGTTTAACTTATTCTAAATATATCTGCAGTGTTTCCCACATAATGACCGAGTAACTTTGGCAGGGGGGAGCGTGTAGTCAATGACTAGAAGTTATGTACAGCATGCCTCGAAAAAACAACAACTGTTATGTTATTCTAACGCTAATATAGTTTCCTTTTTAGCAGGCCCCTTAAATGCTTGCTATTAATTTGTTTGAATGTGGTTCTTCTCAAACCTTTGCCTTTTAAATATTTTTACCCAGGTGTTAGGTAGTTTTTCTGCACTCTTGTCATGGGATCACCTGCCTCACCAGCCAAACCAGCTTCTTTCACAATCACCTGATAATTAATCACGGACACCTCCACCATTAAAAACACACTCACCACTGTTACTTGTTGGCAGGTCCCTTGCCCATTTTGGTATGTTTTCGATTACCTCAAAGGCATCCACGATGTAGGTGTCTTTGATTCCGCAGTAGTTTCATATCAAAATTGAAACCCAGGACCATATTAAAAAGAAACTCCACAAATAGGTTAATGTATGCAACCCAAAAAGCTGGGTCAAATTAACCCAGCATGTGTTCTGTCCAATTTACCCAGAAAGTTATTATTATTATTATTATTATTATTATTATTATTATTATTATTTTGTATATTGACATTCATTGCTCAACTAAATATTTTGTGACAAAAAAAAAGTAAAATTCTTAAGTTTAGGATTCTTTTCACATTTAATTTACATGGACTATCAGAATGAACTAAATCACTAAAATAAATCAGACCTTTATATACGACATACAAGAGACAGAGAACAGTTTTGGAGAGCATGCTTAATTATTGCCATTGTTCACTTGGCTATAAAGATCCATATTAGATCAGAAAATGATTGTGTGTCTTACAGAACTTAGAATATCAGGATCACACCTGTGATTCTATGTCATGATGGCCTTGTGCTGGAGTGGAAAGAAAGTGGATGATCATACTGGTTCAAGTGTGCTACAGTTTGCAGAATCTTATTTCTCCATCCCATCTTCTTCTGATACCTCCTGTCTAGTTTCATCTACTCTCTCCTTCTTTACACAGCTCTCCTTTTAATTTCTTTGTGGTCTCTCTTCACTTCTTGAGTTTTATTCTGACAGTCATCTTCCGCTGATGTTTACAAGATTCAACCTCTGAACAGCCGTGGCCTTGCATGTCATCCATGATTCTATTAGTGCGATTGAATCACAGATCCTTAATTAAGCCTTTTAAAGGAATCATGTGGTGTGCTGGAATCCTGAGTAGGGGTCAGATTAGATGAAAAACGGTGAGAACATATGAGGTGGAATTGGTTTAGTGCCATCCAGCCGTCCTGTGAGGACTGCCAAAGTAAGACTCAGTGTGGGTCAGGACTCGAAGGAAAAAACAGACCTCACCTCTGTATGGAGTTGCAATTGAGGCTTGAGAAAATCAACTGGTCTGAGATCAGTGTGTGAGCAGAGAACAGCTCAATAGAATAACATTTAGGCCAGATCAGACAGAGAGAAAATCTGACCAAATAAGTACCAAACTGTCCTAGATTGCTCATCTTGACAGATCAGTTAAAATCAGAAATTTAAGAATGAGGTTCAGGGTTAAAATCTGAGATAATGAGCCTCAAAACTCAAATCACTGAATTGTGCGTGCAGATGGTGTTGTGAAGTTAATATTAGGATATTTTTAAGCAGCACAACGTTAACTATGCAGCATAATTAATGTACTTATATGGCCTATTAAAAAAAGTGACGAATTCCTGATCTTAAAGGTTTGAAAAAAAAAAAACAAGAATTGCTTACTTTAAAAACAGTTTGGTACTCCTTCAGGTACTCCTAAGAATAAGTTTTAGTTTTGAAATATTGTGCTCAATGACTTCTTCAATAAATCTTAAAGTTACTGTTCACCATCAGGGACTCAGTGCGCTGTGTCAGAAATGCTTTGTGAATGCCTCTGCGTGACCAGGTCCTGAAGCATGTGTGAAATTACTCAAGTTCTATCATTAAATAATGCTTGATTAACATAATATCATATTATAATGCTTGACTGACTGATGTTAAGAGTGTACTTTCAGATATTTAAAAAGCTGTATACATATATATATATATATATATATATATATATATATATATGTATATATATATATATATATATATATATATATATATATATATATATATATATATATATAGTATGCTGTATATAGTATGTTTGTATATACTGTATATATATAAAAACTCCTGTCAGAGTTGGCAGTTCTTTGTTGGAACAACCTTTAATGTGGATCAAAATTAATGTGGATGGGCAAAAGTTTGTAATACTATTGATGAGTAACTTATTACATAAACGTCTAAATAGAATTAGTTCACATAAAATGGAGAAAATATCAGCTTCATCAATCAGACTTCAAAAGTTCAGGTAAAGATGTCATCCAAATCTAACACAGTAGTTTCCCCAACAGACACTGGAACAGTAGTTACGATGCTCATTTTCTTCAACTTTTTCACTCTCTTTGTCACAAGATAATCACAAATAAAGAAGAAGAGGGAAATCTTCTTTCCGGTGTTTCTGTAAATAACGTTAGAGAGCAGATTTCTGGAGCTAGAGGGATGTGGGAAAAGGAACTGATGTTATTGTGTGTGAATCAGGGTAAACAGGAGGTCAGGGAGAGGGGGTGTGATGAGACTAAACTCCTTTGAAAGAGATGACAATATAGCCTTGACTGCACACAGACAAACACACACACGGTCACAAGGATAGAGGATAGAGGCAATATGCTAAAACAGCTCAGTCTATGTGCAGACTTCTTGACATAAACGCAAAGATCTGAACACAAATTACAGTATTGATATTTGCTATAAAATAGGCACACTCAGATGCAGACACACACATATGCTTGCCCTCTTCATTTGCTCTGTGTAACAAAAGGCTGATGTTAATGTTGAGAGACACAATATTGGACCAGCACCAAATTACATCCTGTCACACAAGACAACCGCATAAAGAGGGTACCAAGCAGACCAGAAATAATTAATTTTAATTAAATTTTGCACTAGTTAATTCAAATGGGCCCTTGCTCATCATCCATCCCAAAATGCACTTTGGGAGCCCCTGGCAGACAGCGCCCTCAGCCCTGCCAATTAGTGGCCAATGTGAGAAGACCAGAAGTCCAGATCATGGGTTCTGCTGATTAAAGGAATAGTTCACCCAAAAATAAACATCATCATTTGCCCACAGTCATGTTACTCTAATATACAAACTCTGAAAAGCAAGGTTAAACAAATGCATAATAATAATAAAAAAGTTTTTATATGCTTCCTCGAGTCAAATTTTTACACATAAATAAATAAAGCATATGGGTTTAGAATGATGTCAGAGTCAGTAAACATAGAGCTGAGTAGTAACTGATTACATGTAATCTAGATTAAGTAGTCAGATTAAAAAAATTAAGTACATTTATTTTGAATAAATTACGTTTTAAAATACTTGTAATCAAACTGCAGTTACCTTTTTATGGATTACATGATTATACATTTACACATAATTCATAATTTATTGATTCTCCCTACTTCCTCTTTTTCATCTTTTAAATGTTCATTAACAAAATAGACTACTGCTACGATACACTTGGAGAGCCTTCCAGTTTTGTGGACCTTCACACAGACCAGTCACTAGTCAGATATCTACACAGCATTTGACCACTGGATTCACAAAAATCATTTCGGGTTTAATAAAGTGTTTCTATGTCTTTGAAATGCTTTTGTTTTTTTGTTTTGTTTTGTTACATTAAAATGCACAAATTCACAAACTTTGCTATTTGATCCTCTTTCACATAATATATTTACTTGAAGAGATTTTAAAATAAATATATTAATTATCACATTTGCATGTTCATGGTTCTCAGACGTTAGTTATGGTCACATGACATACAGTACAAGTACACAACTAAAATATTTCATTTTTTTAGCAAGTGTTTTACTTTGATTTTAAAATGATTTATTTTAATGTAACATTTTTTAATTTAATAAATTATTCTATTTATTCAACCAATAAATCCTGTGCAGTTCCTTCACAAACCCCAGTTTGGGAAACCTTACATAATGTCATGTTTTAGGGGATAGTTTACTCAAAAATGAAAATCACTCATCCTCATGTCGTTCCAAATCCATAAGACCTTCGTTCATCTTCGGAAAACAATACACGGACCGGCTTCAACCATTCCAATATGGCTGCTGAATTAAGTATAGCGGCCAGTAGTAACAGCTGCTAATAGAGCATCTACCTATACATATCTATGGTAAATAATGCCAGGATTTTCATGTTTAGGTGCCATCTGAACTATTCATCCTTTGTTACGAACATGAAGTACAGACTGTTCCTCACAGCAGGAGGATTTAGGGACATTTTAGCAGAGCAATTTTATGTGTTTTCACCATCCAATGTCATTTTAAAGGTTAGCCACCCCTTCAAAAATCATATAGTCAAACAAGCTTTGCTGAACAGCGGTTCCCTTGCTCCTGCAGTAGTTATTTCATTATTTTCCCTGAGGGGTTGATTACAGAGAGGGGTAATTTATGGGCCACTTCATTGCCAATTCAATGGGCACATCACCTGTAAATAATTGACACTCTTCATGGCTATTTCAACATCATCATACCCAAATCATATTGATGCATCTCTCTCTCCTCAGAGTGAGGTCAGCAGCAAAACCTGCTCTAAATCTACAACGTGCACACACTCAGACACACAGCTCAATTATGTTCCTGGACAATTCATTCATATTGGATGTTGAGCCATCATTCCCAAATAAGAAAAACTACATTTGCATTTCATGAGGAAAACACCAGTGCTTGCAAGGCAGAATAGTATTAAAGTTTAAGATAAGCTTAAGTTTTAGGCTTTGATGCTGAGTAAATTAAATGTGAATGTTTTCTTGTTGTTGTTGTCTGTTCGTGAGAAACACTTAATAAGACCCCGTCTTTGCAGCATACATGCTCAAACAGCAAGAAAGGATCAATCAAAATTCAAATAAATAACACAATTTATATTAATAATTTATAATAATAACATTCAAGAACCGAATTGAACTTGCTCGATTTTGAATTAAACATTCTAACAAAAGTGTCAAATGGAGTACAGACTTTAAAAAAAAAAGAAAACATTTGTAAAACTGATGACCTTACAGCTTTTAGAGATGCAGCTGGGCCGACAGGAAACTGAATAACAGAATGATTAAGGAATATCAATACACTCCTGCCTTGCAAGCACTCTAATGAAGGATTTAGTGTCTTGTCATTAGTTTTAAACAGCTTGGTTTAGCTGGATTATGTTTTAAGCTCACAGGTAAACATTCACTCTACCAAACATGATCAATTAAATAAAAATGGAAAGAAAATAGCTCAAGAATTGCTTCTACAGAAAGATCAACGGAACTGCAATACTTTCCATAATTGCTGGAAGAGAAGGAAGAAAACAAACACCTTACATTTTCAGAGGTTTGATCAAATTTGGACCCATTTTAGCGATATAAATCCAGGATCAACACTGCGGTCCCATGTCTAAAAACACCCAAATGATTAGGGCATGAGGCATCAGAGATCTGGTTTGTCTGAATTATCCCTGACAGCCAGCAGCAATTGCCTGTTTCTGAGGCTGTTCAGTAATGCGCCTCTAAACCTTGAATTGATAGCCATTTTAAACTTCATAAAAAAGTTATGAATATTAATTTTCCAATTTGGAATGGCTCTTACCTCCTTTCCCATCTTCCCTCCAAACACACACACTAAAAAATGGCTGAATAATTTATCAATTGGCTTCTTACACTTTAGACAATTAATTCAGTGATGCAAAATTAATTATGGGTAGTCCCTTTCCAAGCCTGTCCTTTCACAGATTGTAATGGAGCATTTGAAGGGAAACGCTTTATGGCCTGCAGTCAGAACTCAAGGCAGCTGAATACATTAAAGTCCTCAACATTTACGTAACAGAATGACAGTAATGTAAAGCAACACTTATATCACAAGAGTTGAGTCTCTACGCTTATGTATGTGTGTCTGCTAAAGACAAAAAGCAGTTGTGGTGATAAAGTGAAACAAGCTGTGAATGAAAAGGGAGAGGGAGAGAGCGCACACAATCGGTAGAACACTAGCCTGGGTGCTGTCGCGCCCTAAATCAATGCCATTCCCTCCTGGAGCATGCTGTCTTGCTGCCAGTGACTTGTGAGTGGTAGGAGAGCCTTGGCCTGTCATGAGGGTTATATATAAGCTATTGATTCCAGGAGCTCTCCAGCACGTCTCTCCGGCTGTGTCTGTACACATAGCATCGCTCCATTCGGACTCGCTGACTGACAGCACACTGTTCACAGCGTGGCCAGACTGATATGTTCTGGATTTGGATTAATGACCTGTAACAGGGGGCCCTGTGGGTTATGCGTGTGTGTTTGCACCACACACATAGAAATGGCATGATTTTCACTAGGAATCTAACAATCACACATACAATATATAAAAGTTACAGAAAAAAGAAATAAATATTTTTTTTCTTTTTCATGTCTCTTATGTGTAATATATAATTCATTCATGATTGACAGGTATGGTATACATTTTGGACCATGAATATACATGTATAAACATGTGTAATGATTACATCATGGTTTGTGTCTAGTTGCGCTGTGTATATGCATAAGGCCACAGACACAGGCACGCTGTGTTCTTCCTGTGCTACTCCACACTGCTGGAGACCTGCAGATGGAACAGGACTGGTGTCTGTGTATGGCAACGAAGTGTAGTGGGGCAATTTACTCACGAAGCTTCCTGGAACATAACCAGGTTCTATTTGTCTATCCATCTCCATACATAACACCAAGACAACTACCTCAGTCTGGCTTCCCGTCCATTCTTCCTTCATATGGAGCAGGACTTATCATTACCAGCTTCACTGTGCCAGGAGAGAACCTGCTGCGCCACTGCTTTTACGCCACCCACAAAAACACCAGTTTTCATCAGGCATGCGTCCATAAGGGATCCCTAATCTAAAAATAACTGTGTATATATCAATAATGGAAAGGAATATTTTATGTTCAGTACAAGTTAAGCTCAAACAACAGTATTTGAAGTATGATTACCCAAATAATGATAATATTTTCCACTTGTCCCTTATTATAATAAAATAATATATATTATTTTAAACATAATACACAAAAATGGACTAGACAAAATTGTTTGACAACATTACACATCAAGCACGGTTGAATGAGCACTTGCACTGAAACTGTAAACTTTTTTATTTCTTTATTATTATTATACTTCTTTGGAGAATACTCTAAAGGCCAGGACATTGCTAAATAGACAAACTGAGACATTAACATTTGTGACACTTTTCACATGAAGTTGCCCACCACTACACAAAGAAGAGAGAACAATAAAGCAGACATGGTGGGCTGATGTAGCTAAGACAGTGGAATATGAAACCAAGAGTGGCAGAGCATTGAAAGATATGGGGATTCTGGAGTATAATCATTTAGCTATGTTATTGTGTGTGTGTGTGTGTGCTTCCATGTCTGAAGAACAGTACAGGGGCTGTTTGGAGCTGACAGGCCGACAGTGTGCTGCGCACCGGTGCAGAAGCACTAATTGAATTAAGTCTTTATTATTACACTGCAGTGGCAGCACTTCTCCCCATTTCGGCCCGCTTGGCTGACACTTTCTCCTTGAACACCTGCTTGACATCAACTTTTCTTTCCAGCTTAATTATTCAACCATCCCCTCATTCAATGGGCCTCCTCCTGCAGCATCCCCTTACACTGCATTAGTGTTAACACTTGGTCACGCTCCTTTAATTGTGCCCGAATCTCTTCAGGTTAACCTCTTTTCTCTCTGCCCATTGGCATATGGACAAATGGCATGCAAAGGCATTTCCTGTGGCTGCTATGTGGGCAACAGTTTGATCTCTGAGCAACAGAGACTATACTGATCTGAAGGTGAAGGTGACTGGAAAAGCTCTATTCTTCATTTTGATGGGCTTGCAAGTGACACTTTAAAGGGAAAGTGTAGCCATAAATAAAAATTCTGTCATTATTTGCTCAACCTCATGTCGTTCTTCTGCAGAATACAAAACAAGTTAATCTGAATACTACTTTTGTCCAAACAAAGTCAGTTGAGTCCTTGGATCATTGGACCCTATTGACTTACAATAAATGAATGAATGACTTTGTAATATTTTATAAAACACACGCTCCACAGAAGAATAAAAAAGTAATATTTGTTTGCCTTAAGGATGAGCAAATGATGACCGTCTTTTTTTTGGGGGAGGGGGGGGGGTGCTCATTTCTGGCCAGTATATGTTTCCATAAACAGGCCCTAAACCATGTGACTGACAAGTCTGTCAGTCTCCATCTCAATCCATTCTGAAATTGTGCATTTTCTGCACTCCCTCCCTTTTTACTCTGTGTGATGTCCCCTCCCTTCTTTAAACCACATCCTTCATAACTCAGCCCATCTCCATTTGACTCACTTGCTTTCTTCTTATCGACATGTTTCCATTTTCCTTTGCTTTATCCCTCTATCATCTTCACTCTCTGTCCCCTTTCCATTTTTCATCCACTCTCTTTCTCCTCAAATTGACTTGTCTGTCTTCCTCCCTGTCCTTGTTCTCTTTACCCTTCCCTCTCTCGCTCTCTCTATTTTCCCATCTATCTCCAGGGTGTGAGTGGCTCTTGCCCAGGGGGCCAGTGGGTGGCATGGTTGCCCTTGGTCAGACTCCAGGATTGGCAGCTCTTTTGTGGGGCATTGTTTCCTCTCAGGGCATATGGATGGATAGGGGGCGTTGACGTCAGTCTGACTATATCACTCTACCTAGGGAAGGTTACAGAGGTTTTGGCTAATAGGCCGAGCTGACATATCTGTGGCCTTCAGACTCAAACACCTTCCTGCTTCATTCTGTCATTTTTGTTCATAACATACTATATGCAAGTACATGAACATAAATGCTTCTAGATAGAATACAAATTAAGTATATATAATAGGATTGTACGCTTGCAAAGTTCTTTGTTATTTTTTTCTTTTATGGGTGCCACAAAGCATCAGACATGAGCTTGGTCAGACTTTAAAGACACGTTCTCCAGACTCGCTGAGCACAGTGGCACTCAGCTGATGCTTGAAGAAATGGCAACACAAATTCTCACACACAAGTAAAAACATCCAACTAAGAGTGCACTAATTTAACCTCAAGTGTTGCTGTGGAGTGTGTCTTCATTTACTTGAGGTGTTGCAAATGCAATTTGCTGTTAGTGTGGCTGAGACTGTGTGCCCATTTGTGTTGTCATTGCTTGGGCTCTTCTCCTGCGCTGGCGGTGTTGCTGTAGGTTTTAATCAAAGCTGTGTCTTTTAGAGTGCTCTGCTGGGAGCTGTACTGGAGTGGATGCTGGGACAGGGAGCAGAGAGGAGCAGCAAAACAGTGAGTAATAGAGATAATTAGAAAGAGAGAGGTGTATTGCATGAAGGCATGAGGATGGCGAACAACAATGTTATTGCAGGTTCTGAGTAAAGAGACACTTATTGTCTTATAACTTCGATGTAAGAGACACCAGCAATCTGTGCCCAACTTAACTCTTGTTTACGGGTTCACAACCAAACTGAGCTGGATATACGATAACCCCCATGGATATGTAGTTTGCTTTCTTCTAAGCTCCTCAAACAAAGATCTGATGGCATGACCCTTCAAATCCAGTTATTTGTTCTTCCTCAAAAGCATTTACTGTATTCACCAGGTATCTCTTGTACACAATATTTTTAAGCGGACTATTACCTTTGTCCTATTTTCAGTTAAGGACTAGGGTGTGGGATGCAAATAAAGAGAAAACAGCATCGCTGGATGCCTTCCAGAGACACGTGATGTTAACATAATGTATGAAGCTGAGTGAAGGACAGGTTCTTCAGCTTACCCTCAAACATGAAAATGAACTAGATATTGAAAGCAAACACGTCTATAAATCATCCAGGACCTTCAACTCATATTAGCTTATGAACAAAGACACTTGAAGGGACTAGCTGTCAAAGCTTGCTTTTGTTTACTTAGAAAAACTGAATGATCTCTCCTGTGAACTGAAATAGGCATTAATAAATATCATTCAATCGTCTGAACTAAAAAAAGAAACAACTCTTGTGATGTTTGTTGAGATTGTCCTCTTCTTACATTTTCACTCAGAGCACAAGTATAAGCATTTTCAATATTCTGATGTTCAGTGCTAACAATCTTATTTCTCCAGTCTATACTAAAGCTTCTCATTATAGAGAGGGCATATGTGATTTTGTGTGTGCGTGTGTTGAAAAAGCAGTGAATCCCGTCTCTTTTTATGCAGTCAGCGCTGCGGGGCTTCAGCCGAGCTCACCTAAATCACAAGGCGGCTCCGGCTTTCATTAACACTTAATGCAGAGCTCTCCTTTTAATAGAAATGGAAAAGGAGGTGGCTGCCAGTGTAAATTAAAGTGCAGTGCACTGAAGTTGTGGGAAATTTTCTGGGCTTTGACAGGTATGGCCTGAATTAGCTGTAGTGTTGTTCCAGCAGCCAGAGTGCAAGCAGTCTTATTGATTTTAACCATTGTTGCACTTCCTGTCTGAACAGGAATGTTCATTACAATGAACCAAATGCATCAATCACAGCACTCCAACCTTGGATTATTTAAAGACACAGTGCTGAACCTAAGCAAACCATAATAATCACAAAGAATTTCTTTTTATACATTACCAGTTGAAAGTTTCGAATACACATTTTTTTTTTTTTTTACATTTATAATTTATTCCTGTGATGGCAAAGCTTAATTTTCATCAGCCATAACTCAAGTCTTAAAAGTCACATGGTCATTCAGAAATCATTCTACAGTAATATTTTGTTTTGGTGTTTAAGAAATATTTCTAATTATATATATATATATATATATATATATATATATATATATATATATATATATATATATATATATATATATATATATATATACGGATGGATAGATTTATTCTACTGCATTTTTACCATGCAAAAGTCTTTTCTTCCAGTGTATTTGTTGTGGTTCTCTCTAGTGACTGATCTCTTGGTAATACAAATAGAATATTCCTTCTGTCTTATCTCAAGCTTGGATTGATTCTCACATGTTTGTTCTGTTTGTACTGTACAGTATGTGTCTGAGTGTGTGTGCTTGTGTATGTGTGTGTTCAGAGCCCCAGGCTATGCCTCCAAACATCCATGGCCTACTGCTTAGCTATTATACTCTCTATGGCCCATTGGCCTCTGCCTCTCTTGTCTCTCCAGCCTGGCCCACCCAGAGGCTGAGTCAGTTCCTGTAGCCAGGCGCCTCAGAGCTGTTGGCTTCCACTAGGAAGGAGGAGGAGCAAATGACATGCTGCAAGAAAATCACTTAACCACATACCCCTTCTCATAACCCTTGAACCTTGACCTCTACTCTATCTTGACCACTGGAAAGTCATATAAATGCTGTCACCTGCCTCTCTCTTTCTGCCTCTGCTTTTCTTTTAAAAATAGCCATGCTAAATAAGAAACACCACTAAATGCTTGAATGAATGATTGCTTCTAACAGAACTATGAACATTGAACTAGGCAAAACTTAAAAGTTCACATTAAATACTGTCAGTCAACATGACGTTTCTCTTAGGGTCAAAGATTGCTGGTTAGCATGACTCTGTTTATTCTAAATTAGATTCTACAACTACATCTGGTTCTAAAAACATATTTCTCCTCTGAGGCATTCAAAATAAGCTAAGCTAATGGATAGTTTTCTCCAGGCATCAGTGTATATATGTATAAAGGTGGGGTTTAAGGAAACTGAATCTTTTGAACAGCTTCGCGCGAACCGTTTGGGGATCTCTGAGAATTGAGGTAATTTTAAAATGATATTTTGACAAAATGACAATGTTTTTTAACCTTGGATGGATTTAAAGCTATTGTACAGGACTTATAAACAGTGATAGGAAGCTCAGAATGTTCATCTTACTGGCTCTTTAAAGGTTCACTGTCTGGTCACCATTCTGGATCCAAAAAGCCCTGAGCGTGTGCTGTAACAGTGATAATACACATTACTGAGCGCAGGCCTGTAATGAGTGAGCACATAGAAGTACACTTTATTCATGGGCTCATCTTTTGGTGCTGGAGATAAAAAGCCGACGGGGTCCTCTTCAACTCATCTCTAGCAATTACGCAAGGAAATGTCTTATAATTGGCTTTTGCTTTATGTCCAGCTATTATCAATGTCCCTTACAGGCAAAGAGAAAAATTGGGAGGAAGTTGGAGTACTCAAAGTCAATTTGCACATGAATTAGGATTGTTAATAGGGATGTACAAAACTATCTTTTCAAAATCAAGTATAGTTTGTTTTCTGACTAATTTGTCTTATAGAGACCATGTATAATTGGGCTGGATTTGGAGTCATCTGACCTCGATCATCCAAAGCCTTATGGGTCATTTATACAAAATATGTTCTTACCTTTTTAAAATCTGGACAGTGCTTTTATACTCAGTATTACAATAGCAGAGACCATGAATAACTGCTAAAAACAACAACGCAAAATATGATACAATAATCAAAGACCAAGCAATGCCCATTTGATTGTCTATAACAAAGTAAATGTGGACAAATGTAAAACTTTGATGGGGTTATTAAAAACAAACATCACCGTGATAAATTAGTCAATCTCACAAATTGACTAGTAAGTTGTGGGGTGGAAGACAGAAATTGATATAGAGAGAGATGACACTGTGTTTAATACATTATGAACAAGTGTGAAAGATGCGATCCCTCGTCAACTTTGGTTTTACTCTGTGCCGATGGCACCCAGCACTTCCTATGTGCAGACATGCAAAGCATGAGAGTGAGCAGTTTCCAGTGTCTGGCAATGAGGACAAGGGACACTGAGATGTCTAATAGTATAGGATCGGCTCTCTCTAATTGGGAGAGAAGTGGGGCTTCTTTCTAGAAGCAGGCGAGAGATGTAGAAAGCACTGCTCTGTTTCGACAAACTGGATAGAACAGGAGACTGGAGGGCTTAACCTGAGGCTAAGAAAAACAGACTGAAGAAACACACAGATATAAACCTGGGCACGTACACAAACTGATACACTGATACAAATTGTGTGTGGCCACACTATAAGCTTCTTAAAATATTACACCATAAGATGCATGACATGCATTGGAGGATAAATTAAATGTAGTTTTTGCCAAATATCTCCCTCACCTTCAAGTAACCTTCCTACTTTTATCTCTTTTTAATGATTGGTTGCATCTACTGTCTGCAGAATGAGTTTTAATCTCGGTGATAGAACACACTCTTACACTCTGTCCTAACCAGGTGGGATACAACAAATTTCCAGAGAACAGTATTTTTCAAGATCACAATGGACAGGGCTACATGAACAAGCTGGCAAAATGTTGACAAAATGGTGCATAATAATTTTATTGTATCCAAAATTTTGTTTTCACATTACATTAATGAGAATTTCTTTCAGCAAAATGTATTTCTTTATTTTGATCCTGTGGTGTAATACATCTTAGACATGTTCTTCACAGGTTTTATAAAGTAGTTTGCAGAATTAAAGTCAAAACAGCCAGCATGGCCGCAGCGGCAATCTCTGTCCCGCCTAACTCTAAGCCGTCCCCATCAGCAGCATCATTGATGCTGGATAAGTGCCACTCCATTACACCTCAAATCCACCACTGCTGGCCTGGCTTACATCCAATCAAGTGTAGAGTCAGTCTACACAAATTCTACTCTTGAGGGGTTTGGGAACATGTAGATTCACCAGAGCTGCTTCAGAGCCCAAGGCAAGTTATCAGCCATAAACCAAGATGACTGATGAAGATGATTGATTCAGGTGCATGCGCATATAGACGTGACATGCTCGCTTTTCGCTCTTCAGTGTCAGTCAACACCTACCATCTACTTCTGAGCAGGCAGCTAGACAGCTTTCAGCTAACACCTTCATTTATAATAGGACGTTTAATTTGCTGTTAGATATGAACACATTACCAACGCACTGACAGAAGAAATGAGAGCCGAGCATTGAGCTAAGAGCTTTGCTAATAGGCTATTTGCAGTTATTAGTCCACATTAATAATCCATTACCTGTCAGGCAAACCCCTATAAAAAGTAAACCTTCTGAAACTGCCATCAATGTCCCCCAATATCAAACACTCAACTTTTAAGATAGCAGAGATCCTCGAGTGGGTTGTCAGGGGAGTCTCCAGCTAATGGCTTCATTTAAGCATCACAGCGATAAAAGCTGGAATTCTGGGGGGAAAGAGATTCCTGATGATCAGTTCTTACCTTGTTTTAGGTGATGTTGTCAACCATTCCTCATGCTTTTCAAATGTTATCAAGTATGCTGCAATTTCCTGTCAAACAGAAGACAGAAAGAGAGGTAGGCGTTACTGTCACAGAATATCGACAGCTTTTTAACATGTGTACATCTCACAAGTTTACATTTATAATTAAATAAAGGTTATCTGTATCTGGTGTGCTGTCAAGGTAGAGAGCTCCGAGCCCCACAAGACTCCCAAGCACGGGGCACCACACCCCCAAAATAAATGGATAATAAAGCACACCCAGAAATAAACATGCATTGAAAAAATCATTAAAATAAGTTTCAAAAGTTGATAGAACAACCATTTAAAATATATAAGGCAATGTTGCATTGAAAACCAAGTCACAAACTTGTGAACAGCACTGTGAAAATCGCATTCAGCAGATTTTGTGGACGTAGTTGCTCCCTCAATGTCTGAAGCTCACATTATATTATATGAAGTGATTGACATGATAACCTCCTTTACAGTGGCTCTTTGATTGCTGTAACAAAAGAGAAATCATTTCTTTGGATGCACAACAAGCATGACAGTAGATGATGCAATTTCTGCTAGCATGTTAACCCAGTCATCACTGTCATCCAACAAAAGAGACAAGTGGATGAGTGAAACGTATCCCATCATTCCTTCACAAAGTTAATCATGGCAAATGAAAGCAGACCAGGTACTGACAAGCAACCTTGTGATTACCTGTGACAGCCAGCCATTCATTTCACACTGAGGCCATTTGTCATACAAAGACAGAAGGAAATGCGGAGGGACACAAACGATGTTATCAAACAGGGGTCCAATTATTTCCTGAGCTTAATGCATTATCCACAACATTACTGACATAGAGTTCAAGAGCATTTCTGCTGAAGTGATGAGAAATGTTTTCTTGAAACTTTACTATTTATCTATAAGTTTCTGGCAGTTTTAATTTAGTGTTACATGCAGCTCCAAAAGAATAATCACAGGTACATAACAGCATAAAAGTTATCTACTTCGATTTCATTACAAGTTATTTAATTCTTTCTAGAACATTCCGTCAAGCAGTCTACATAATGTAAATCCATCACACTACAATCAATTTCAATATTCTGAGCTTGACAAGATTTTATTTACTAACCAAATTAAACACTGAAAGCCTATCAATGATAGCCCAAATTCTACTCGATTCCCAACAACCGATGGTATTCAGTTGCCCTTAGGAGTTGTAATATAAAGAGTATTTATAGTCAGTTACTCCGAGCTTTAATCCTGTCACAGTTGGCAGTAGAGACTTCCCTCAAAGTGCAGGGTGCCAAGACTGGCAGTGCCCACACAGAGAATGCAAGAGTTGGTGATGGCCTGGAGGTGCTCTCAGAGAGATAGTGCTGTTCTGATTAACGTTCTGCCCTCCCGTCATCAGGGCCAGAGCAGAGAGAAAGAGACAAGGACAAGAGGAAGAGGCTGTGGAATATGACCATGGAGAAGAGAAAAATAACCTTTCCATACTGAGAAAATTAAAAGAAAAAACACTTGCCTGGCTTGCCAAACTGAAAATGCTACAGATGAGTTGTTATATTTTATTTTTCATAAGTTGAAAGCAGGATTTTCACAATTTAAAACAACAAATTTTTGCAGTAAATACACTTGTTCTGAACTCGTTTTGCTAATTAAAAAAAGAGAAAACTTCTTCTGACTGAACACAATTAAAACAGTTAATGCGTGCAGTTAAGAAAATAAAATAAGTCTATAAGTCGCATCCTGCTAATTTATCGCACTGCTTGTGAGTAATGTTTGTTTTACAAGCCAGAAAGATAGCTAGGGGGGCAAAACTACTTCATTGACCTTGAGGCCCATTTGAGATTCTTCTTCTTTATCGTTTTCCCATTAAAAGTCAACATGCCGACCTCAGAGCTGGGGGATGAGCCGAGAGGCCAGGTCCAGTAAATAAAAGGCAAACGTCGGCATCCCCCACCCACTTCCCGAACAGATGTCGAGGATTATTCCATCCCCGATCAGCCATAAAGGTGCAATAACCTTACAGCAAAAAATAAAATAAAAGAAAGAAAGAAAGAAAGCAAGAAAAACAAGCAAAGAGCCATTAAACAGCTGCAAGGGACAAAGTTTGTGCTGTGCTATAATGAGCTGCTAGCTGTTGTAGCATTTGGACCAGTCAGACACACAACTATTTGTTATATTTAACAAATAATATCTAACGTCTAGGGATGCACGATCATGATTTTTCATGGCTGATTCCAATACCGTTTTTTTTTTTTACAAGCAAACAGGCAATCTGTAGCAAACAGAAAACAACAGGGCAATCAGAACAGAGGCTCATGTATATTAATTAGACAGGCCAAAATCTACCTGTTCTTAGCAGACTTCCTGAGAAAAGAACTGTAAAAATATAATGAGATGGTTTTTGGTACTTAAACCACAAATACATATTCTTTAGGACATCAAAACCTAAAATAAAACTCCAGAAAGGTGTACAATATGTGACCTTTAAGGTGCCAATATGAACAATATGGACAAAGTTGTGCTTTTTGAAGAGAGAATATTTTGAAGAAAAGAATACATTTTTAAAAATGTACTTTTTGTTTTCCTGTTGCTTTCATTCAGTTTTAAAATCCATGTATCAGGATCTTACAGCTGAGAAAAGCTCATTACTGAGAACTGTGTCTACCTGCACCTGTTTAAAATGCTCTTAATATGCTAAATGGTGTCATCTCTAAAAGGTGAACTAGCACACATGAAAACTGCCATCTTTTTTCCCATGTCCTCTTCAGTTTCTGTCTCCATCTGAGAGCAACCTCTGATCAAATTTTAAAAACACCTTCCTGATAGGACACCAGAAAACAATGGCCTCAATTTTCACTCAAACTGTCACTGTTGACAGCAGCCAAAGCAAGAGGGATTTTTGTGAATATAAGGAAACATCTGGCCATTTAGAATAAAATATGACACGCATATTTCCCTTCCTTTGTTTCTGGTGTAGATAACTGACAAAATAACATTGTAATGCAAGCAAACACAATTTTGCCCTATCCTTCCCTCTTTTACTATCAAGAGGAGACAGAGAAACAGCTTTGATATATGCAATTCCCATCACATTTCTCTTGCGCACAAGATGCTGCTTGTATTGGCAGACATTTGATAAGGGGATTCTTTCAGCAGTAGTATCCGTGTCCCTGGCTGACCCTTGGCATGCACGTTTGTCTTCTCTACCCTTTGCTTTTGATGCTTAGATTGATGTGGGTAAGGAAAAGCGTCAAAAGCTTCCCTTTATCCCCAGACACTTGCCTCTAAACACCATCCATAAGGCATCTCCCTGTTCCCATGAGCCATTGAGACTAAAAAGCTCATAGATATTCTCAGGGGAACAAACTCCTCTATTTGAATACTAATACTGCATTAAGTCTAACTGTCTTTGGGACTGTTTAATTTAAAGGTCTCGATGTCCCTTTTGAGTCTGAAACAAAAAATTGACTTGATCAAATGGATTCGTCATTCACAGCGTGAGTTTTCATGGATTGCGCATATGTCAACCTCATTCTTTCAACCCACACTGTTTTTTCTACCAGCACTCCCAGTACTTCTCTGAATAGAGTCCTACCTGTATACTTAAACACACTACCCTGTTCTACCCTGTTCATAAATGCACAGATACATCCCAGATATAGTGAAGTAAGGGGTTACAGAAGGCCTTAACAGTATAAGATAAATGTTCTTGAGAAACAGATGTGAGCACACAGAATATTTCTTTACTTTTTTAATTAGAATCGTATAAAATTATGATCCTTTCATTAGACTGAATAGTGAATTAAGTGAATTCATGTGCAGTGGGGTCCAAACTTCAGAGACTAAATTGAAAATCTGGGATTCAAGTTGTAATTTAAACCTGGAAGTAAACAAAGGGTGCTGAAAATAAAATAAAATAAATAAGAGGATTTTGACACTTTACACATTAAAATCCACAAACTTTTGGTGGATTGCTTGGTGTCATGCAGTATATGACCTTGGTAATATGACCTTGTTCTGCACTTGAGAGCAGGAAGTCTGTGCAGGAGGGGAAAATGAATATGAGGGATTCGGGGGTGGGATGAGCCTCTCAACTGATTCTATTCCCCATGATACCTTTTTCTAACTGGAAAGTAAGGTCATCTGATATTTCCTGCAGGAAAACCCATGAAACTGACCGGGCCAGGGCAGGGTGCAAATGGATTTGAGGGAAACCCGGTGAGAGGATTAAAATACCCAGGCATCCCTTAGGGCAAATTTAAATGCAATTAGACAGAACAGAGAGTGATACGCAGGGAGGGACAGTTGAGGAGGGGAACAGGGAGATGAGAGGATAAATGAACGAGAGTGGGAAAGGTGTGAGGGTGTAACAGATGAACGAGTGTCAGTGGGGATGAGAAAAGGTCAAGGACTCGAGAAGAAGCTGTGGAGCTCTGCATCTCTCACACAGCTCATTAAAAACAAGCACATCATTGTAAGGCTGTTTACACACTTCAGAAGAGTGTGCATTAAATGGATGAAATGGATAGGGTTAATCCTGACTTGTTATCAGACACACAGAAAACTCCTCTTTTTCTGTGTCTCCTCCATCGGAAAACTCCTCCATCGACAGGATTTACTTGGATCAGCATGTTAAGTCTGTTGTTGTTTGCTGGCAGAATGAAAATAACAGTTATATCTCAACATCTCTCAACAATCTAATTCACATCATGTTGGAATTATTATAACAATGAGCTTCCGATTAGTAACAACCACTCACATCTTCAAACTCATACTGTCTGTTTTTGAATGGAAATGAGTTGTTTTATGCATTACTTTCTGATGATTATTTTTCTACTCCAATCTATTACTGAAAGTTTAAATGCAGGCTTAAATAAAAGCTTATTCAAAATAAAAAAAAATCAATGCTGTATAAGAAAATAATTTTATTAAACACAGAAGCTATAGTACTGCTGTTAAAGCATAAGCACCAAACAAATTAGAAAGGCATTATGAAATTCATCTTAATTTTTTCAGTTAAGCAACCTGTAGTTAAGGTAAATATTGTATTAAATAAAGATAAATAAATTAGGGCCGGGACTTTAACGCGTTAATTGAGATTAATTAATTACACCAAAAATAACGCGTTAACTAAGATTATTTAATTTCAGAAAAAAAAAATCCCGCATTTTTAATAACTTTTTAATAACTAAATAACCGCAGCACATGATCGAGCCTCAAGTATCACCTCAACGCAAAACATATAGCAGCTAGCGTGGACTTTACACTTTATGTTGAACTATGTATTATTTTGTTGGTGCAACAGTTTATGTTGAACTCTTTATTGTTTTTGAGAGTTGGACTTAGTATGTTATCAGAATCAGAATCAGAATGAGCTTTATTGCCAGGTATGTTTACACATACGAGGAATTTGTTTTCGTGACAGAAGCTCCGCAGTACAACAGAATGACAGCGACAGAACATAAAACACATAATAAAAGAATAAAAAATACAAATAAGTAGATAGTGAATGACAATATACAAATGTGTGCAAAATTATGTGCAAAATTTAAGTGTATACTAAGTATGTGTGTTAGATAAATAAAGTGTATGTGTATATAAATATAAAGTGTAGTGTGTTCGCCATTATTATCAGCTGTTCATAAGATGGATTGCCTGGGGGAAGAAACTGGTCCTGTGTCTGGTCGTTCTAGTGCTCAGTGCTCTGTAGCGTCGACCAGATGGCAACAGTTCAAAGAGGGAGTGTGCTGGATGTGAGGGGTCCAAAGTGATTTTGACAGCCCTTTTTCTCACTCTGGATAAGTACAGTTCTTGAATAGATGGGAGATTGAACCGATGATTCGCTCAGCAGTCCGGACTACCCTCTGTAGTCTTCTGAGGTCAGATTTAGAAGCTGAGCTGAACCAGACAGTTACAGTTACAGGCCAACATAACCAGACAGTTATGTTGGCCTCTGAAGCAACAGAGAGATGTTTTCTAATAGTCAGGGTTTCCAATGTTCTGAATGTAATTGACAGTATTGTGTTTTACTTAAACACATTACAGAAGGTTCCAGCACCTATAAGTTTCCTGAATTTCTGAAATGTACTATTTCTAAATTGTTTCTAAATATGCTATTGCTACACTTCATGGCAAAAATTGCACTGGTCTGCTAGACTTGGTTGAACAAAAATAAACTATTTTGTTGCTTAAGCATTATGTATTCAGTCATTATTCAATGGTATACTATAAATCCATGTGAAAAAAAATTACTTCTCACTGTTCTCAGGTCAAATATTTATATGCGATTAAAATGCGATTAATTTCGATTAATTAATTACAAAGCCTCTAATTAATTAGATTTTTTTTTTTTTTATCGAGTCCCGGCCCTAAAATAAATATATATACATCTTAATGTTTAATTAAACTTAATGGTTTTGAAAAAATAAAACATTCTGTCATTTGTTGAGACACCCCCACAGTTCAGAAGTTCTTGAGAGTCATGCATAGAACTAAATATTCTGTGTGCTTTAAATAAAAAAGTTTTCAAACATATAATAAATATTATTTATAAAATTACAACATTCACAACCAATCATTAAACATACACCTCTGAACCATTAAAGCTACAGATACCTTTGAAAATAAAAGGCAATGGGAGAGAAAGAGGGAGAAAGAGGAGCAAGTAAGAGAGAGCACACAACAAAAGCACTCTGACTCCTGACAGCTGCACTTGGCATCTGCTGGCATGGTGTGGTGCTGTTCTATGAGTCCCTGAGCAGGGTTAAAAAGCTTTGCTTTCCAGTCAGCCACCTATTAATCTCTGCATGCAGCCTCCTTGAGCAGCCCAAATGAGGAGCAGGAACGACACTCGCAGCCAACTCGGCATTATAGCCCCTCCGCGCACACCCCACCACGGCCATTCAATACTCATGATGCTCGGTGCCGCGCCACCTTTCAAAGCTTTAGGCCACCAACCTGCCGACTCAACAGAAAGCAGTGAGACGTGGCGTACCCTGTAAACAGGTCTGTAGGACGCACAAAACCCTGTCAGCATGCTCTGAATATATCTGGTCTGTGACCGTGCAGGACGGAATCCATTTACTGCACACATTCAACCCTCTGCTCATTTGAAAGTCTCTTCAAGGCCCTTTGCCCTTTCCCATAATATGCTTTTAAAGGGTGTGGGCAGATCATATCTCTTTCCCAGCACTGGTCAGACAGACAGACAGTCTTAACCGCCCAACAGCCTACATTATACATACAGTTGGGCTCAGATCAATTGTGAATTGATCCAGAATAACTTAGATGTTTTCCAGCTGGTGGTCAGTGTTTGGCTTGGCATGCTGATTCACCTGCAGTGTACCTCCCAGGTCTCAGACACTTCGAGGTCTCTCGAAACAAATTATCCCCTTCTCAGAGCACTGAATCCTCCCCATCGAGGGCTGAGTGAGTGGCTGAGCTCCAGCCGTTCTGTCTAGGCCTTCTGTTTCCAAAGCCCAGTCCCTGTGAGTAGAGGAAGAGGATGTAATGTGGGAGGCAAGTGTTCGCACTTAGCAAGATTGTTTTGCTGCTAGTGCCAGGTCCCACTGCATGGGATGGAAATGAAACTGCTCTTTGAGGGAATGTTATCATTTTAGACAAGAAAAAAAGATGGAAAGCGTCACCTCCCCTCTTAACAACTCTGCTCTGAGCATGACAGCTCAGCCTTGGCTATTCATCCCAAGGTCTGCGTATGAAATGTATGTGACGTGACAAGCAATGCTTTCCTCTGCCACAACAATAGGTTGTCTTTGAATGATCTTTCTCGGTAAATATCAATATAGGTGATTGAGATTAATTTAATTACATGCAATGCTAATTGATCTCAACACATGCTGATTAAATCAGCACAGGATTTATTTTTAATCGATTGAAACACCTACAGTAATAATCATATTTTCTAAGAGAAACATCTGCTGAGAAGGGTATATAGAAGGTGAAAATACATTGTTTTGCTTCATTGTGTAAATAAATAAAAAACTGTCAGTTTGTAACTAAAGAAAACACCACGGTTGTGCGGCATTCAGAATTGAAAGGACAAGACAAAATGATAGAAAGGACAAAAGATAAAATGACAGAAAGGACAGACAGCAACAGAAAGGACAAAAGACAGAATGACAGAAATGACAGATAGAATGAGAGAATGATAGACAGAGAGAATAATACATATATAGAATGATTGATAAACAAATAGAATGACAGATAGGTCGATAGAACTATATAACTAGAGTTAAATGTTCTGGCATCACACACTTCAGGGTCTGCATGATAAATTTCATGTGGCTGGAATGAAGGAAGAAGGGAAGTTAAGAATGCCCTCTGCCCCTTGCCTTGGGCACCAAAGCTCAGAGGCACATCCTCTGCCTTATCCTGCTTTTTCATGGATGTGGGGGAGCACTGAGCAGTTCTTCAGTTGGGACACAATAGGATACTCTATTCCCTCATGTGGTGATGAAGAGGCTCATTTGTAAATGTCGGTCATTCGCTCCCAATCTCACTAGCTCCATGGGGAGCAGCCAGGTTCACTTCCCAGATTCCTGCGGCGCTCTCCTCCAATCTGCCCTCTCGTGTCCGTGCTTGGAAACTTCTTCATCATCTATACAGCAGGACACCTCCACCATAAGCCACCATCCACCCCAGCAAGGGGAGAAGAGTAATGCCTTCATTACCACATGCAGAACGGCCCTTCTGCCATTGGCTGATCAGTGAATTAATGGGATCTTTCTCTGGACAGCATTTCTTTCTTTTTTCCTTTTATTGTATTTATTTATTTACCTTTTATTTATTTATTTATTTTTTTTACTAGAATTGTCAATTAATTAAAACAAATAATTCAATTAATTAAACAGGGTATTTAACTAATCAAATGACATTTCAATAAGATATCAATATGCATTTATTTTAAATTTTTATTTATATATTTACTACATAATGTCATCCTAATATTTTGGTTCTTATCAAATGATATTTTACAACTTCCAATGTCCTTTTGAGACATTTTACAATTTTTTTTTATTTTTTACTGCCAATCAAACCTTGAGTGATTTAAGAGTGGTGACAGCACTATTCCGAGTGTGAGACAGACTCATTTTGGTGGGATCATGGATGGAGTGGGAATTAGAGTAAGAAGTGAGTCTAATGCAGTGACACTGACTCTCACTGACGAGAGTCCCTATGGCGCACCTGATGTATGAGAAAATAGGGCGAGAGACACAGACACCACAGAGCCCTGGCAGACCTGATCATTCACACTCTTACAGACTCTTACAAAGCCCTGCTTTAACAACTGACAGACTCCAAACCACTGTACTGTCACTCTGTGTTCAGCAAAGAAAGTAAGAACTCTATAATGTACAGCTGAACATTTTATGTGTAGTTTTAATTGAGGTGCTTGCTGTAATCAAACACAATGCATTAAACTTAACACAAAGCATTAAACTTGATTTAAGTCAAGTGACTTATTGAGAAGATAGTGTACTATAACCTTTCTTTCAAAATGGGTGAAAAATTCCTTTGGTTTACATGTAAAACAATTGCGTGGACTTATTTATGGTCTCAGTAACAACTCCTCTCCTCTGGAAAAAGTAGCAGGTCTATTAGGCTGTGCCTCTACTTTCGTGCACTTTGCCAGCCTGTTTATTTCAGAGCCCAGAATCAATTAATGCTGGAATTATCCAGTGAATTCTACTATTCAGCACAGCAAATGACTGGGGCACCCTTGCGTGAAACCAATTTCAAACTTTCAATTCGAGGCGTGCCCACAACCACCTACTGGGCTCTGTGCAAAAAACGTGCTTGACTTCGACTGTCCTGCCAGCACCGGTCACCCATGCTGTCCAGCACCTGGTTTGTGCACCGCTCTGCTATATAAAGAAACAACACAAGAATGAGAAACAATGCAGACAGAGGGAAAACTAAAGTTTCTAGTGTTCAAACTAAAAATCAATCCATTAGCATTGGGAGAAGGAATGTCTTCTCAACAGAAAGACATGTCTAACTGCACTGGCAGGAAAAACATGTTAGGAAATTCATAGGTAAAGGGAAAAGAGTTATTTCAGCTCAACAAAAGTTGTGCTCTACAGAACAGAGAAATACCAAAATTGGCTAGTCGTGGGTTGGCTGAATCGGATTTTATGGAAGTCCAGTAAAATTATGGTGGTTTTGAGCATAATGTGCTCTAGTGTTCAAACATGGTGCAACAGCATAATTAAATGGAACAGAACACAGTGCAAGTTTCACTTTTCAACCGTTTTACCATGCAAAACAATGTGAAACTTCTACTAAATTAAACTAAAAATATCAGTAAATTAACAATAATAAGTTCTCTTTGAAAATGGCATGGAACAGGCATACACAGTAAAAAAAAAAAAAAAAAAAAAAAAAAAACGGAAGGCAGGGTACACACTCTGTTCAAATTAGCTGTTCCACCTAAAGTGAGCTTTAATACAGTCCTACACAACCCCCCGCCCCACCTTTTTCTTCCAGTGTTGATCCTGCCATTGTACTGCAGGGTTTGATTTGTCTTTGAGAGGGAAGGCTTTAATTAAAGAGTGTTTGCACTATCTAGTGCATCGGTCAGGCTGCCTTTGTTTGGCTATCATAGTGCCAGACAAGCAGCCCACTGCTTCTACCCTCTGTCGCCGCTTTGTGCTGAGATCATAATAAAGAGACAGTGTGACTGTAAAGGTCACAGTAAGATAGAGTCAAATAAAGCAAAATCTCTCCTCAACAGTATTTACTTTTGGAATAGCATCAAGGAAGGCTGATGGCCTGCCCAGGACCATTAACGTCAGTTTAGAAATGTCCTGATAGATTTTCCACAGTTTTCAACTGAAATGGCAAAAAGTTCATTCAAACAGTTCAAAATTACAAATCAAAATAGCAGAATTCCTGCACTTGTTGACCAATAAATGACCAAGTCATATCAGATCGGTGACAGATGGACAGGTAGGTTGATGACCTACCCATTCTTATTTAGAAGTCATCTCCCTTATTTGTTTACTGACCCCCAGCAGCTACACAATCTTCATTAGACATGCTGCTAAGCTATTAATTGTCACCTGCTTTAATTTTCTCCCTAGCAGAGACTTCAATGGGCCTCACTGTGGTGAACAAAGGAGCCATATTCAGATGTTAATAAGAAACCACGTTAAACTCGAAACCTCATGTCACAGATATCTGCAGGAGCAGAGAAGTAAGGTAAAAACCAAATCTCCCTAGGCTGGCGGAGAGGGGACAAAAAGAGGAATATCCTTCTAATACATAATTTGATCTCATTTACAGATCATTTACCAGCACTTGGTTTAGCCATATATTTCATCACAATCAAAGGACATGGTGGTCGCTACACCTGCTCGGATAAAGCAATGCGCACAGGTAATGTTTATCATATTCTATTTCTTTCATCTTTCTTTCCGCATTCCTTTTGCCAGGCTAAAAAGTATGATAAATAGTCTAAATAAAACAGATTTGCATTTTCTGAAGGAAATACCTGTGCATGCTAAGTAACACAAGAACAGTGTTGAATTTTTAACCAAGATTAGGTTTTAGACTTTGATAAATGGTTATAAGAAAATATGCAAGGAAGAAGGAAGGGAAGTTTCTAAATAACCACCTTGTAAATTAATGCAAGATTGTTAATGGGATAATTCAACCAGAAATTAAACTTTCCCAAATTGTATGACTTTCGTCAATCTGAGGAATGCAAAATAAAATAGAATAATAAGAACTTTAGGGTTCAAATAACATTGGACACCTTTGACTTGTCCAGATATCTTGTTTCATGTTCCACAGGAGCAAATTCCAATTCATACAGGTTTGGAATGATTTGAGGGTTATAAAGATAATTTTCATTTTTAAATTACATAAACCAAAAATATATAGGATAACCAAGACTGAAATCATCAACACAACAAGGCTTAATTAGGGTCTGTGCTTCATGCAGTGCAGGTGAAATTCTTAGGGTTAGGGGTTTAGAACAAAACCCTTACCAGAATGTTTGAAGATTATCAGTACAGAGCTGCCTCACAAGTACTGTAATAAATAAATCATTGAGTGCAAAGATGAATTTAAGAGTGAGCAGCTGCCAAGGCATAATATAATTCATGGCCATGCATCAATGTTACTGGCAACAGCTCCGGCACTATAAGGTAAAATTCACAGTGCCAGGTGCAAGCACATCAATCCCCCTCTTTACAAAACAGCAAAGAGGGATAAAAGAGAGAATTCTCCTTTTGTTTACCAGTGATTAATATAACAGAAATTTGCTAACTGTTTCCACACACAGGGAAAGAGAACAACTTCAACTCTACTCTAATCCAGGCCATGTTCCTCACTGGACTAAGGTCCTAAACTGGTGGGTCATGGGTTTGATAGAACTGCCTTTCTCCCCTAATGTTCATGACTTTAAATGAAGAACAAATATTTTAAATGAGAGCAAGAAAAGACATACAGAAACCAAAATCATCCATTTTAACATTCAGCCATTTTCATGTTAATAGCTATACATACAGTACTTGGAGCTGTCCATTTACTATAGCAAAATAAATAACTTTGGTGATGTGTTGAGTCACTCCCCTGGATGTGCTATGTAAAATTTGGGTCTAGAAGGCATTGAAAATTGAAAATGTCTCAAATGCACTACACTTAGACAGCAGCAGAATCTGAATCATTATTATGATAGTTAAAGAATTTTGTAATTTATTTCATGACCAAAATTACATATATAATTCTATTTTATCATTTCAAAAGTCCTAAAACTAGGCACATTTTATTTAAACAAATATAACTTTTTCTTTCCTTTGACTTCATATCGGAAAGCTGTGAGAGCTCCTTGAAATACTGAACGGTTTAAAATAAAAAAAGAGGTATTACAATGGTCACTATGGTTCCAGAAATTACTTACAGACAAGAGATGTGGACTTACTTCAGTTACCTGCCCATAGACACATCATTCAATCTAATTCTGTCTCCTGTTGAATGTTAAAGAAAATTGAAAAGAGTTAGTACAAATTTACTGTTAGTAAATAAAGTTGTCCATCCCAAACACTGACAATGTGAAGTGTCAGAGAGATGTAGACCCTGCAAAATTCACTAATCAGTTATTAGACAGATTAGACAGGAGGTGCAGAAAGAGTCGGAGTGTTTTTTTTTTTTTTTTGTTGTTGTTTTTTTCATGTTTCTTCCGTGTCTGCCTTTTCAGCAAACCCAGTGTTTTGCTGCTGGCAAACTAACTGAGCATTTGGGAATTATTTATTTAACAGAAAGCTTTTCTTCTGTTGTCAGAAGGAAAAAAAAAGATTAAGAAGAAGGGTTCTTGTCCATATAACAGGGAAAACCAATGCAGTGTGAAATCAGAGATCATTTGGAGACAAACAGTGTTAACAAGAGTGAGCAGGGGTTAGGACTTGTCCTCCTCTTCTCCCAACATTAATTAGCATCTAACACTACACAAAATTACAAACATCCACTATGGCATTTCTTTGTTTTAGTGGACTTTTTCTGGAGGCAATTAAAGCACTTTTCTCTCATTACCAGCAATAGGGTTTGCTGAACTTATTCATAACAGTTTCCCAGAATGTTTCACGGAGGTTTAAAACCTCGTTGATCTTAATCGTGGTGTGTAATGTCATCCTGATCATTGAGTCATATCCCCTCCAAGGCTAGTAATAAATGCAGAACCCCAGAGTGGTAATCCACGTGTTTTGGCTACGGACAAGAGATAATCTCCCTACCCCCATGAGGAGGAAGAGAGAATGAGAAAAGAAAAAACCCACCTCCACGCTTATACTATTAAGTCTGCCTCGGTTTCCTGAAAAGACAGGGGCCTAAATGTACAGGAGAGATAGTGACATGACAGAATGGGAGGTGGGGGGGGGGGGTTATAAATAACAAAAACATCTGCATTCACCTTGTCGCTTGGCACTGCTATTTAAATGGCATGCCCATCATTTTCTGAATCACTGTTGTTATTCATGACTTTGAGCGGTAGAAATTCTTTGAGCCAAAAGGATCACACCTCAGTCGGAAGGACACAGATAAGAATGAGCCTCCGGCACTTAGACACCTCACCACAATGCTTTAACATTGAGTGACATTCTTGTTGGAAGATGGTGAAACGACAACATCGATGACTTGTTTGCATACTGAGCACAATGTTTTTTATGAATTTTATTTTCCTTCACTACATTTTACACTTCTACTCTTCCAACCAGCTGTTATTGAAATTGCAACTTGGCCTGACAGTATAGACAAGACAGGCATATACAAATTAGTTGGCCGCAAGTCTTTCTGGTTGGTGTGAGACATGTAGACATAGCGCAAAATTAACTTTTTGCCATACTTGCCAATAGTGATTAAATTGAGAATAACTGCAATAAAGCCATATAGTGCATTTTTAAAGAAAAATTTTATTTGCATATATACGTACAATTGCTAAACTTCAAATAGTAAATAAACTAAAAGGTAAAAACTGCTGTAAACATTTTTCTTTAGTACATGGGTGGAATTGAATTGCACACATTCTTACAATTTGATTATGTATTATGTTGCAATTATTATATATTTCTTAAAGTTAATAGCAAGTAAAATTATTTCATTTTTGCTTGGCAAAGCCCAATTTTACTCACATATGCCGCATAACAAGTGTTCATTTTGCATCCTGCATGCAGAACTTCGGTGCACCAAGACAAGTCATCTGTGCACACTATACACAAATGATTAAAAAATTCACTTTAATAAAATCAACTTTCCAAACTCTGTACGAAGCCTGGATTGATGACATTCTGCACATCCCTCCCCAGACACAAACCTGCACTGAGAGTCACACATTATCTTAAAAAATCATTAAAAAGTTCATAATTACCTAAAGCTTTTAAAACAACCTGGGATTCAATGGAGAGGCTGAGCGTTAACAAGAAACCCACAGAGATACAGGAGACTGCATGAAGCCAGCGCTCAGAACTAGGTGTGTAGCTCCCATATCAACCGAAAGCGAGCACTTCAGTCCTGCACCCCCTGCCAGCGAGGAGCCCAGCCGTCAAAACCCCCCAAAGCTCCACACACCCATCCATCGCTCCACTTGTCTAATTAAACATAGTTAATATTCATCCCAAGGTCTTATGCAGATGAGGTGCACGGCGCATTAAGTAAAACAACATGGTGGTGGGTGTTGGGGCAAATTGAGCCTCTGCGAGACATCATCAGTTTGACCTCATTCGTCAATTAATTAGAGCTATTAGGGGGTGGTGGGCTGGAACAAGAGCAGAAGTCATTGCTGTGTCACTCCTGGAAGCTGGTAAATGGCTTCTGCCCCTCCTCCTGTGCCTCTGAGCTGACATATGTCAGTCAGGCTGTCACTTTCAATGATGTGGACACACAAATAAACACACACAATGCTTTTGATGTGTGAGATGCTTGAAAAATCTTCATCTCCACTGGCTGCTGTCCTAGAGAAACTCCCTAGGCCTCTAATAGAAAAAAACTCTATCAGTTGAAGTTTTAATGTGTGTGTCTCACTATAATACAGTAATGTCCTGGACTAGGTGAAACCTGAATGCCTCAACCAGTGGGACAGAATTACAGATTTACAGACCGCTCAAGTATGATGCAATAAGACCACTATTATTCATTCATTCATATTTACACTTCACACAATTCACCTATTTGGACCATTGCAAACCAACAATTCAAAAACAGAAACTAAGAGCTTGTACCATAATGGGAAAAACATATCCAGGTCACATTGCATCCCAAAATAAAACAAAAAATGTATTATATTTAACTGACAGAAAGTGAAATGTGGCATACTGGTGAGCACTGCCATGGATGACTCCGCTTATGGGTAGGGGTTGCTGGTAATGTGAGGTGGGTTTGTGCCAGGTAGGGGATGGGGTTCTGGGTTGCTGAGTTATGGCCACTAAAAATGGATTCATATTTTTCAGCGCTGGCCCCTCGGCCAGCCATGCGGAGCAGCATGGTGCTCCCCGGGATCCTGTTTGTAACTGTCTACACAACAAGGACCCCAGGGAGCAGGCACTTAAATTCACTCACCTTCACCTTCACCAGATAGCACAGATTTGTTTCCAAACACAGGCAGGTGGAGTATGACCCAAGCCCCTAATCTCTTGTCTCAGACACACACACACACACACACACACACATACACGCACACATATAGTCCTCTGTGGGCACTATATGTGATCTACACGTCTAAACACCATCTGCCCGAAGACAAAGCTTGCATTCCAGGAACAGCATCTACAGCAAAATGTCCTCCTTTACCAGAGTATTGTCTTTTTTGTCTTCCTCTTACACACCCCTTCTCTTCAAGTAACGATGTATATAGATTGCTTCCCAGGTGGCAGTATATTTTTGCAGGAATGGGGCCATAATCCTGGGGTTTTAATGCAAGATTCAAGGGGAGGGGGGGGGTGCACGTGAAGAGTTGCATCTGTGCCGCAGAGTGACATAAGTGTGTGGTGGAAATGGCCGAGCAAATCTGAGCTCAGTGGCGTCGAGGAAAACGATGATGAAGTACAACATTAGCACAGTGATTAACTCCTCTCCTGCTCTTCCTCCTCTCCGTTCGGTCCCATTTCCTCCAGCATGTCAAGCTGTTTTGATCATTCCATGCGAGGTTCCCTCGGATCATCGTCCATCTGTGTAAGAGAGAGCTAAACCAGTGTGCGATCCAATGGAGGGCTTCACAAGATGACACCTTAGGATCCCCCCATTACAGCGTGCAATCCACAAAAAAAGTCAGAAATGTTAATGAGACGGAGACCCATATGTTGAGCGTTCTGATTTACTTATAAAGAACAATGTTGCTTGTGGAATATTACAACAAAAAGGTTGTTACATAAGGTAAAAAGGTTACTGATCTGACTCATGTTTAGCAAGCAAATTTCTCAAACACATAACCACCTCCACAAGTACACAATCACCTTCAGATTGCAATATTTTATAGATAATATTCACAAGTTAAAGGGACAATGGAATATCTAAAAGAGAATAATCTTGCCGCGATAGACAATGTTGATGGTGTTACCGGTTTTAAGCCACAACACCGGTTTCATCACTTTCCCACCGTGACACTGTCACCACAGTCATTTAGATTTTGTCAAGTATTTGTTTTTTCTTAAATATTTAATTTAAGTAAAAATAATAATTATGAATAATTTAGTTTAAAAGAGAGCATACACTATAATTAAAAACTGAACGCAGTCACAATGCTGCGTGCCAAGAGACAGTCACACCACAGATCAGTATAACTGCTTCATCTCTTCTCCCTGTGCTGCGTCTCATTAGAGACAACATTGGCCAAATCAGATGAGGAAGAACAACTGCCAGCCAACCTGAAAGCCAGCATCATATCTATTTCAGACGAGAAATATGAAGCTCTGCCAGAAGCAAGCAGGCTAGCTTATGTGCAAGACAATATTCCTCGACCCGCGCTATCGAAAATACGACCCGAAAATTGAAGAGACAAAGAATATGATAGAGGAAGAAATGGTCATCCTCAGTAGGACACAGAGATGATAAAAGAAATGGTCATCCTCGGTAGGAAAGCGCCTTCAACGCACCCCATGAGAGAAGAGGGAGAACAAAATGAGGACGAAGGCGACGTCAAGCAACAGCCCAAAAGAAAAAAAAATATCTGCAAGCTCTGTTAAAAAAAGTGTTTTTATTTATAATTTTTTTAGAGTGCTGACTTGTCATTTATGTAGACTAGGGTTATTTTGTAAGTTTTTCTTTTACATTCGTTTCTTATTTATATGGTTTTATCTTATTTAAACTTTGTGTAATTTATTTAGGCCTTTTTTATTTTCTTATTCCTTTAAAAAAGTTCTAATATTGGCTAGGCAATAAACGTTCATGGTTCTTATTTGTTTGGGTCCACAGTGTGCCGATATAAATTTTTTCAGCCTATGCATGGTGGTATTTTTATTATGTTATGTTACTAAAATGTCGGTGTTTAATATACATTTTTATTTTATTTTTTTCATTCAAGCAATTGATACAGTAGTGCCATTTGCCACTAATTCAAAAGTAAAAGTATAACGTGCACGCATTTATAAGCTATTATAACCAAGGAAGCGAGGAAAAGAGGACACCCCCTACCACCCCACGGTGATACCGGTATTACCGGTGTTGTCACATGTCGATTAACCAGTGGGAAATTTTCCTCACCGATGCAACCCTATCAGGGGCCACTGTAGACTTACGGTTGAGCTATTTTAATACAAATTTAATTATTTATGTATTTCAACTTGATTTTTTTTTTCTTGATTTTGCTTTTAGCTAAAAAGACTGAATGTACATCATTATCCATAAATAAATAAAAACACAAAAATACCTATTATTAAAATTATTTAAATGCACATACATACATACATACATGCATATAGTACACACAAACACACACAACTTCCGTATCATGCAGACTTTGAAGACTCTACATATTCAATGACTCTCTGTATTGCCCGGCCCTACCACTGACTGGCATTAATGACTGACGGATCAACAAGGTTCATTCTTGTTAATCAGAAGAGTAGGTGGCATGTGGAATTTTTCTAGAATTCTAGCACAGAGCAACAGTCTGACTGACTCATACAGTGAGCCATCATGCTGATGCTTGTTGCCACATCACAACTCACAAATCTTGCTTAAACTCGTAGAAAGAACAAAAGCCGAAACAGATGAACTTGTGAAAGTGTCTCAAAGGCAATGCTATAGAGAGTTCTGGGTTCCAAACATGTCTGGCTCATGTTCAGGATGCATCCTCTGCTGCCACACGAAGCCTACGGGGAGGTGAGAGTTGTGTCAAACACATTTCTCAGAGTGTGCCTTCTGAGGGACCTCTGTGATACGCATACTCTCGTGCCCCGTGGACGTTTCGTCACTGCACCCAGTGCTGCTCATTAGGATTCCTCATCATTATGGCTAAAAATGCAAAACAAGAATAAATGGTCTCTTTCATTCGCAAAGACAGCTGAAAAATTGAATCATTACGAGAATAACTATTGTTTGCCAGGAAAAAAGCCGAAGGACTGCAGGCTGTTATTAGAAGAGAATACGGATGAACGAAAACTCAAAGTGAGAAAGAACTGATTTCATCAACAGTAATTTACTCTCTCTGTTCAAATCATCCAAGGATGTTTGCTAACACGTATGTGCTGACAGCAGAAGACAGTATTAAGGATGGCAGAAAGCAGAGCATCAGCAGAGCTCCAAACAGCCAGCGTGACAGCAAGTTGGCCTCGTAACAACTACAACAACAACAACCTTTCCTCAGCTATCATGCTCGCCCAAATACACAAGCGTTGGCTCTCATTCCAGTGGCTAATTTCATTAAAATAGTGTCACTCTGCATTTAAATCACTTCTCATAAGGACAGCAGTTTGACTTTACTCAACCAACCACAAGGACACAATGAAAATGTCATGGCATATATCACCTATCTCTCATCACCCCGGTCTACAACATAAGGAGCCACATTACAAGAGAAGCTACAACACTTTCTCTCCCTGATCACATCCCAGTGTCTCTCATCTATTATTTAGTTTTTAATTTGGCTATTTGAGTTTTGCTCTCATTTGAGGACAAGTAAGCCACCTGCTATACGGCTTTTCATCAATTAAAGTAAATCCAACACAAGTCAACAGACACCCCTGCTGAGATTGACCATTAAACGCCTTATTGATATAACACACCCTCCCTGGTCATTATCGCCCTAATTCATGTGTAATTGCGTATGTCAGGGCTTTGAACTTTTCTTCCCATTTGTGTGACGAACCAAGGCTGTGCACATGCCCATATAAAACATGTCCACATTACTGTTGAGACGTCGCTCGCCTCAGATCCCACGCGTATTATCGATTGTTTTAAAATCTTTGCGGGCGAGATGATTAAAAGTCCCTTTGAGCACATTACAAATAGTCACCGATCCAAGCTTGTGCTTTACCCATTTTCTCTCCCAAAACTATGAAAGACCAGCTGGCCAATCTATCAGAGAAATTCTCTAAGGCCATAATAATATGCAATTGGTGAAAAGCTAAAAGAGAAGACCACTTTTCACAGGGATCTATTGCTCATTGTATCTCGTGTGTCATGGGAGCCAGAGATCGATACTCATCAATAGTCTATTAATAGCCTGGTCTGCAACACAGACTTCTAGTGAATAGAAGGGAGCTCAATAAAACCTGATATTCTCCTCTGTTAACACAGAAAGCCTCTCAATCATCTCCCTTTCCCATTGACTCAGTTCATTTTAGTAATGGGCCTGCTCAGTGCAATGTTAAACGATTCTCTGGTGGATAGAGGTGGAAGGATGGCTCTTTCGGGTGGAGCTGAAAAGAGATGCTGTAATATTTAATGGTGACACTCTCTATCCGGTGGACTAACCTAATGTGGCTGCCCCCAGACACTCTCCAGGCATCTAACCTAACCATGTACTGATAGCAGCAAAAACACATCACATTCAGTCCGTCTGCATTCCAGCTTAGCAGGGATAACTATTTGATGCCTGTGGGATGGTCTCCAGGTGCCTAACCTGACCAAACACTAATGACAACCCATGAAGGAAAATCAAGTGAGCTGATGGTTATCCGGACAAGAGCAGCCCAGTCCTATCACTTTGCTCTGTGTGAAAGATGGCCATTTGGGACACTTACTATGAGGCAGAAGGTCATTGTGGAGGTCAAAAGACAAGCTACGGTTTCTCGTCTTCTCTATCCACCACAGCCTGATTGGAGAAAGGGGTCTGATCACGTGATCTCCCCATGGCCCTTTCAGCAGGGACTCGCCCGATCCGATAGCAAGAGGCCATCACATTCATCTCTGTCAGAATGCAGTGTGCCATCCATTCATCAGCTCTGCCAGCCACTGCCACCCCTCCGCCCTGAGACTGTGCACATCCAGGCCTCACTGCATTCCAGTCATATGCTGGAGCTGCTCACTGCAACACTGATGTTTTTATTTATTAGGCCTTTCATTACCCTGGAGGTAAAAATTAAAATGCACAGCCATCTCCCATACGATAAACCCGTCTCCCACTGTTAAAAGAAAAAAATCTGGGATAAAGTGAACGTGGAATTGCGCCTGCCTATTTTTTTGTTTTGTTTTTGAAGGTTTAGGCAGGTCTAAATGCAAATTCAGCAGCATTACTCTTTCATCGACTAAAACATTTGGTCATTACTCATAACCATCACCCAAAGAGGTTTTAAGTTTTTAGATCTTCACAGGTGCGGAACCTAGGTGAATGAGGGGATCTGTGTTTTGTCTCAACAGAACGGCCGCATCTGAGGCAAGTGCATCGCATTATATGCTTTCATCAACTTTTACAGGTTATGTAATGTTTATTGTTGCTATATTTGGCAGTTAGTTTTTCTTGTTGTTGGCCAAAATCTCATGATATGAATTAAACGCTTATGCACAGCATATTTAAAACGTAAAAAAGTATATTGGCTAGATGGCAAAAAACCTACATCTCCAGTCTTCAAACACAAAAACATTAGCCTTTATAGACATAGTGTTTTTGTAAAGAAAATTCCGTACTATTCAAACAGTTATTTGTTTACCCTTGCTTTGCGAATAAGCGGAGATCTGTCTCCTCCGGGCTGTGCGCTCGCGTCAATCTGAGTGGAGGCGAGTGAAGTTACGAGGTTTCGCTTAGAGCTTGAGGATCCAATGGAGTTATAAAGTTTTAATGACAGCTCTTTGGTTCAAAATGTGTAAACCCCTCTGATTTAAAATAATAATAACAATTTATAATAGAGATATGAATTTTGGATAGTTTTTCACAGCACATTCATATGGCTATTCTCTGTCTGCCATACGAAAACACCGCCCCTAGATGAGGGGGATCCGCCAAAATGAAATGCAGGATCGGATATCTGAGGTCTCACTCCCAAAACTCTAGAAATGGCTTTTCATGTTTTTATCACATCTCAGCTATATAATTGCAATTCCTTATATTGCGGTATATCTAAATCTCAGATTGCACGCCTTCAGCTAGTCCAAAACGTTGCGGCCAGACTTCTTGTGAAGTGTAGCAAACATGAACACATCACTCCAATTCTCAGATCTCTACACTGGTTGCTGGTTCATCAGAGAATAGACTTCAAAATTCTACTCTGTTTATAAATCTTTATATAACCTTGTTCCTATCTACGTTTCTGAACTCCTTCACTCCTGCTTTGTTGGTAGTTCCACATGCTAGACTTAAGCGTAGAGGGGAATGTACATTTGCGGTGGCAGGGCAATGACTTTGGAATACCCTGCCTTTAGAAATTAGAATGCCCCCTTCTCTGTCTGTTTTTAACTCCCTGCTAAAAACCTGTTTGTTTTCCTTAGTGTACTGATTACAGTTATTCATATATTTACTTATTTAAACAGATTGTTCATATTTTCATCCGGTTTGCTTTCTGTGTATGTTTTTAAAAATGTATCTTCTTTAAAATACTTTGGTCAGCCTAGTGGCTGTTGTAAATGTGCTATACAAATAAAATGAACTTGACCTTGAACTATCATAAGAGATTAAATGCAAAACTGGCTAAATTTGATTTTACATTGTTCCTGCAATTAAGCCGTAGATACTGTAGCTTGGGACACTATTTGCCCCTTGAAACAACATTTCTCAACAAAATTATCTGGAAATTATACTGGACTTTGAATTAAGTGTATCTTTTTACTTCTCAATATTAAAGATGTTTTAATTTAATTAATTAAATTAAGATTTATTTGTATAGAGTTCTTCACAGTAAATATCTTGTCTACATAAAAATTAATTCTCTCAAATTTTCAGTGGACTCCCATTGCAGACCAAAGCTTGAAAAGCCTTGGCCTAAAGCATGGGTCCTTATCAAGATTTACATAAATACTCCTATGCAGTTTCTCAAATAAATTGATATGCTTATCATTTCAAACAATGACTGTGAATGACTTTATCTGGGTGTGACCGGCAGATTAAAAAATCAATCTTGCCAATTCCAACATCTGGAAATGGTTCAATACTGGTAAAAAAAAAAAAAAAAAAAGATTTATTGATCCTAAGGCCGGGAAATTCAATATAGTCTAAAGAAGTTAAAATTGTGGATCTACAAGCCAAGCAACTCAATAGTGTTCAACTCATGCAGTGGCGAGGATCTGGGCACTGTCTGATTCAATACAACAAACTGAGAAAAGGGGCTAGTAAAGCTGGAGAAACCAAAGAATGCAATACTGAGCTGCCTGAGAGGAAATCTAAGAGACAACAAATTCAATACAACCTCTTTATCCCCCTCATATGTTCTGGCAACTAGATTTAGTGTGAGGAGGTCCCCCAAGTCCCCTGAGGCTCCAGAGAGTATCTTAAATAAACCGGAGACTTTATTGCGTGTCTCCCTCAGAAGCTGCGCCAAGTCTTGCTTTAATTATGACAAATCCACACCATGTGCTTCTCATGTCTGCCAGTAGTGGGGGATGCTTAACACACAAAAAGAGCAAAACAACACTCAACATTAGATTTCTTCATTTCTGATAATTGTCATGAGGCAAGTGTGGTTTTTAGCATGTTGCACTGGTGTTACTAGAGGTGGTTGCTTTGGGAAGTCGTGGCCTAATGGTTAGAGGGTTGGACTCCCAATCGAAGGGTTGTGGGTTCTAGTCTTGGGCCGGACGGAATTGTGGGTGTGGGTAGTGCATGTACAGTTCTCTCTCCACCTTCAATACCACGACTTAGGTGCCCTTGAGCAAGGCATTGAACCCCCAACTGCTCCCCGGGCGCCGCAGCATAAATGGCTGCCCACTGCTCCGGGTGTGTGCTCACAGTGTGTGTGTGTGTTCACTGCTCTGTGTGTGTGCATTTTGGATGGGTTAAATGCAGAGCACAAATTCTGAGTATGGGTCACCATACTTGGCTGAATGTCACTTCACTTCACTTCACTTCACTTAGATGCCCGAATATTTATGCCCAACCTTAAACCCTAAATTATTTTCTGGTCCCAAGATATGTCTCAAATCTCACCTTTAATGAAAGTCAGTGCCATTTTTTCACACCTCTTCTTACAAGGCACACATGAGGTTTCATTCAAGCTCGTAGCTCAAACAGTACAAAAATTGTAAGGAAAATAAGGAAACACCTGTGTGTGGCTTTAGACTGATTATTACAGTAGTTAAATTCAAACAACAATGCAGAGACAATCTACAAGAGTATACTGTAGGTGGAGTGAGCCAGGACCACTTGCTTGGGGAGGATGATTTTCTCTTATCTAACAAAAGACATTCATCATTGTGGCCAAATTACAGCATGAATTAAAAAATGATATCAAAGACTGGTGTTCAGCAGAAACAAGATCAATGTGATATACGCCACTCATGAGGATAAAATAAATTTTAAGGAATGTGAAAGCATAGCATCACTGTCGCCAATAACAAAGTAACTTGTATAAGTAATTTGAATATCTGCTGCATTCTCTTGGGGCATTAGGATGAGAGAGTTCTTACTAAAACCAAGGAGACTCAAATGTGCATAATAAACTTGTTTAATTGCAAGCTTTGTTTCTTAATTTGTGCCCAGTGACATTAAAATTACCCATTAAGTACAAACTAGTGAATGAATTGTTCTGACAGGGCGGGCAGACTGTGCGTAAGGTTGTACTTTAAACATAAAAATAAAGCTCAAAATGTATGCCATGGTTATAATCCTGCACAAAGAGGCAGCTAATAAAAATCAGCTCAAGGCAGATGAAGCACCCATAATTCAAATGCATTCAAGGCACCCATAAATGTACTCTGCAGAAAAGGCTATTTTTATCACTTTTCTCTCTTATTTTGCCTCACAGTATCACTGTATCTATTTAGGAATGCTGCTATTGAGAAAAAACTGGTATGTGAACATCCTAAAAATGACACCTGTCATGAAATTCTGAAGGCTGTACATGGTGGCCCGAGGCAATGCATGTATGAGACTGATGGGTAAAGCCTACAGTGGGGAATTAAAGCCAGTTTTTACACAATGACACTGTAATCATGCATAAGTCTGTGCTAATTGGCATTCCACTAGTTGAGCTCATCTACAGTCTAAATACAGAACTTTTTATAAAACAAAAAAGTTTAACCCAAAATCTGTATCACATCTTTTTTTTTTTTTTTTTTTTTTTTTGGATTCTGGTGGATTCACAGTTTATCACTTTTTCCCCCTGACTGTGCCTTTATATGAATCAGAATGCATGAAACAGTTGCAAAACCACTGTGTTTTAATCACAATCCAAACAAACTTGCTACATATATAATGAACAGTTTTTGATGTAAATGAGATTTTATAATGTCAAAATATAAAGCAAAAACAGAAAAGCATTGTGAAATTACTGTACATAAAATATATATCTGCACGAAACAGAAACAGCAGATGAAATTCACTCTCTGACAGCAGGTGGCACTTAAGGAACAGCAGTGATACAGCATTTAAAAACTTTTGTGTTTAAGAAGTCAGACTGTACTTCGTTAGAAGGATTGAACCTTTAAGGAAGATTGGGCAACTCTGCAGTCATCTTTGTACAGTTATATTCTATGTAGGCAATAACACTAAGCAATACATTCTGACAGCAATTCTGTAATAAAGTTGCTGAGCTCAAATCATGTGCAATCTAGAATAAACATAATCCATCAAAAAGTTGAACGCCTCATCCAATCTCCTCCTCAAAATGTCTAACAAAGCTCAAGATTTAAAATTATATATTATTTTGAATAACACCAATGATTCACCTGCGTTCTGTCTAATTCCATTTCAAGCCATCAAATCAGAGCAAAGCTGAAGTTTAAATCAATATTCTCAATGACCCTTACAGTACACCTGTAAGCAGATTTTCAAGCACCCAAATTGCCTTTTGAATTGATTTCATCAGCTCAACAGTAATGAAACTGACTGTACAGCCAGAGTGAAAAAAAACTGTCAATCAAGCCATCTAACCATGAGCATCTCCTTCAGTAAATAAACATATGATAACAGCTCTGATCAATGCTTTCATAAAGAGGCTCCAAAAGACGATGGCAACACAGTCCAACCCTGTACTTACAAATGACACAGTGTGACACCACCTCGACTTGTGTTTTGTCAAAGGTAGATCATTTGAGTTCACTATATGCCCCTTGAACCTCAAAGAACATACTAATTTCCATGACTTTGATTTCATTATGCATCAAAGATAAGTGTCTCTCTCTCTCTCTCTCTCTCTCTCTCTCTCTCTCTCTCTCTCCATCCCAGAACTCTATTTGTCAATGTCACTGAACAAAGGCAAGGGGCAACTTATTCATGCCAAACATGCCTCCTGTCTCAACTTTTGGTTCCCCTTTGAGCGCTCTTTTTTTTTTAATTAAAAGAGGTCTCCTTTCTTCTTCTTTAGCAGAAAAGTGCTTCTGATACCTCACCTCTCGCTCTGTCTCTGAACACAGTGCCAACTCCCGAGAAGAGTCGGGCACGATAACATATCTTTCAATTACAGTTTTAATGTGACTACCATTCTTCTACCATTCAGTGCCATCCCCTCTCAGCAGAGCAAACCTTCAAATGGAGGAGTGACACATGGGCCTGCATAGAAAGGGCTTCAATTACACCTCTCACGCTCTGGTGGTGAGCAGGAACTCTCGCTGTGTTATCAGCAAACTGCTTTAGAGGTGTTTGTGTGTGTGTTTTGGTGGGACGGAGTGCCGAGTGAGAGGGAAGATACCCCCTTCCACCACCCCACCAATCCAAACCTTCTCCACACCCTTCAAAAATAGACAGGAGGGCAGATTGAGTCGTGAGATTAGAAGATGTGTTCTCACAGAAGGCCAGAGAGATACAGTATAGAGAATGAATGGCCATGTCATGTTGTCAATGTTGTAACCTTGGCAACAGACGGAATGCTATTTTTGTCCCTCGTTTGGCAACTAGGGTCATGGATGTGTGTAGCAAAGGTGGCAGAAGCATCCTTTCACTACCTCAGAGACCAGAGGTCACTGCTAAGAGTGGTCTAAATTAAATTACTTCCAAAGTGCCATGATTTTTTTTTTTTTTTTAAATAAGTAACATCTCATCTAAAACGAAAAAGTTATAAAGTTATCAAGTCTTAAGTCAGCACAATATACTGTATATCACATGTGAATGAATGGAAGCAAAATGTCTACAGTGACAACAAAATTTAAAGAAACTGAAAAAGGTCAAACCAAGTATTTCATAAACAGCCATCTACAAATAAGTTAAATGGAAAAACCTTTCAATCAGCTGAAACAAATAACTGCTGCACCTAAGTACACGCTTCTGCCTTTCAGAGTTCTCTCTATAATGAACTAATGTATCATTCATAGTTTAAAGGGCTCTTGTTCAAGGGCAGAGTCTCACATTTGATTCATTTAGTTCAAAACAACACTTAATTTGGATGTTCTGTGATTATTTGCTACTGGTGGAAAGTTAAAGCACTGTATTAAAATCTAATCTTTGCACACCAACCTGGCAAACGCTGATGACTTATGGGCTATTCATCATTGCCATTACTCCACCCCCTACCATCATCCTTCATCTGATGCTGGCCAGCTCTCCACCCTGAGCCCCCATCTCCTTTTCTCTGAATTGCTAGAGCCATTTATTTTCCTTCATTCTCTCAATTTCTGTCTTTTTGTCTCTCCATCCTCTGTCAGTCTTCTCTAGTTACAACTATGTACCTCAGGGGACTTCTGTGGTCTGAAACACTCTTTACACTGAATACTGGCCATAATTAGGAATGTGCACAAAATAAATAAATAAAAACAAAAACACATTCTAATGTGTATGGCTATTGCATCAGTGCTTAATAGGGGAAGACACTGCATCTCCAAGAGGAAAGTATTATGCTATCTCTCATATCTAAATCATTTGCAGATAAATTCAAGTAAAAAATAATACAACTGTCATGATCCAGTCTTTGAACTGCCGTTAATTCACCACACAAACTTCCACTCTACACAGTACACCCTGGACTACATTTCCCATGCTCCATTGCACCAATCACATTCACCTGATAACAATCACAGCATGCACCTGAGACCAATCACACACACAGCACAATCATCAGACACACTTTATAAGCATTCGACTTGCCCTCACACACTGCTGAGTATTGTTCTGCACATATCCCTCTCCTAGCGATAGCAAGCCATTCTGTGTTTGTTTTCATAGTCTTGTTTCGGGTTATAGTTTTCATAATCTTATCTTAGTTTCTAGTTTTCTTAGTTTAGTCTTTTTCCTGCCTTGCCCTGTTTTTCACGTTTTGACCCTTTGCTCTGGATTTTGGATAACCGCTCTTGCTTAGCCCTCCGGATATTGTTCATTCATCGAAGACCCATGCTTGCCCTAGGAATATTCTTTATCTTGCCCTCTATATACCTGTTTGCCAGTGTTTGAGCCATGCCAGTTACGACCACATCTCTGTAATAAAAGCTTGCACATTGATCCGCACATCTCATGACTCATCAGCCCCGTTACAACAACCGTATAAAATACATTTATATAATTAAAGAAAACTAATCAATCTCACTAAACTAGTCATAACCCATCTTTAACCGTGACATAATAAACAGGGAATTAATAAATACATAAAATAAAGTTTGAAGTTTCAGATCCTGGAGTTCTACAGTGTTCTACACTGTAGACTGTTCTGCTCCATTAAAGTCGTGTAAGGGTTGTAAAGTAACAAGGTCAATGTGATCTTTGGCATACTGAATGCAGTAAGATTTAAACGAGATGTTAGTAACATTCGAGGCATGTGCAATAAACCCGGTGCATTTGCCTAATGTTCAAAACAATTAAGCCCAGCCTATCAGAGCTGTTAACTCTCCTTGTATTCTGTCGCACATGTGAGCAAGCAATGCTTCTCCAAATGTAAACAAACCTATTTATATTTTAATGAGCCATGAAGCACACGTACATAACACTGAGAAAGGAGAGGGTGGGAGTAAAGTCATATTGCATGTTATTTTATGAGCCAGGGATTCTCAGACCTAGAACCACAACTACTGTAGGTTGTGTGTGGCATAATAAAAAGCTATATATAGAGGCACAACACAATCATATAACTCTATGACAGTAGTGATGTTGAAAACTTAACATCTGTGGACTTCATTCCCTCACAATTCAGTTAATAAAAAAATGACACATAGCCATCAGAATGGTGAAGAAACTCTCTCTATTCATCTGGCATAAATTATGATTGAGTCTCTGAGATGGGTGCACAAAGAAAGTCTATCAATACTAATATCAAGATTACACTTTCACAATAATGTCATTCTGCTTTAGGAACATAATGCCACCGGATATGTGGATGCATTTAAATCTCAAAATAAATGATAAATGATGATTCAATTTTCGTACTATCTTGTCTAAATTAATATAAACATTAAAACATTTTTTTTTTTTTTTTTGAAAGATTAGACAGAATTAGACAACAGCAAAAGTAATCTAAATGTGGGGGGTTCCCATTTCTCTGGGATTGTTGTTGGTTGGTCAATAAACACAAAATAGCCAAATATCAACTGAATAATAAATAGATCGGTTTATCACTACTCTATAAACAACACATAGCCATCTACATACAAACACATTCTCCTCTACACATACACACTCTTACATTCCCTGATGCTTTTTTCCTTCAATTTCACACACACACAAGGGTTCCCTTTTCTGTTGCACTATGATGAAGAGTAAAAATAGCAGCAGTACTATAGGGCGGTTTGGCTGGCAGTGTTTTTGGGTAAGGCAGCTGAGTGTGGAGGATTAAAGCAGAGCTTCTTTGATCAGAGTTGTATTTTTTAGAACTAGACCAGCACTCAGATTCACCAAATCCCTGTTGCCTCCTTTCCCAGGGCTCCCAGACAGGAGATTGCATTGTAACACACACAGACGGTACCACACAAGTACTGTAAATGCCTAGACACCAAACATATTGTAGAAGTATTTAAAAAAAAGTCAGTCTCTTGCTTGTAGAAAGTTCTGGTCAAGAATGTTTGAAAAGAACAGTCAGAGCTTATTAAAGAAAGGCAAAAGTGGAGATGTGTGCACGGAATGGAGTTCAGACCTCGTCGGACAGACGCAAACATCTTTCTGGACCGATAGACATGTTGTACTGTGATTGGAAAATGAGAGTCGAGAGAAGCCTGGCATTGTCTCGGGTTTACGAATGGGTGCCATTGAGGGCTTCGGATCGTTGTTCATGGTTCTCTAATAGAGCAGGGTTGAGGGGCCAGGATCGGTTATACAGACATCGGCAGCACATCTGTGAGCCGATGAAAAATTCAACAGCAGGTCTGCTCACCGAAGGAAGGCACAATCCGACTCCTCATACCCTCTGCAGCTGTTAATCATTTATCAATAAGTATCCAGCACACCAGGCAGGGGAGTCAAGCTTGTTAAAAACAATCATATGACACAGGGAAGAGGCAATCATGAAAAATATATTTTTTCAGGGAGGTGCATCACCATCCCCCAGCTGAAATACTGGTTTTCTTCTTTTCTGGGAAAGAACCGAGTCCATCAGAACACCTTTAGACCCTTAAGGCAGCAGAGGTATCAGACAGAAACAGAAACATGATACACAGCTCAGCAATACGAACGTCAGCTGTAGACCAGCATCCAGACAGGCAGAACAAAAAGGACTGGGATCCAAGCTCAAACTATGAAGTTTGAATTTAGCACAAGAACAGAATTACTTGAGGCTCAAAGAAAACAAACAGTCAAAACAAAAGAGGACTTTTTCGCAAAGCATAAGTTTTCTATCTTTGATGACCTTTACAAAGACTTTCGCATCTGTGTCCTGTAAATCATAACTTCGTAACAAAAACCCTCCTACATTCAAAAGCACACGAGAGGGATGGAGTTCAAAAGATGGGGGAGCACCTATTAACCTTGGACATGGTGTAAAATGTCATTATTTTCAGCTGACACTAAAGAAGGACCTGGGAAAAGCATCTCTCCAGGCGATACTGAATGTAAATCACTCGCTCTGAAGGAAATGACTTCCCGGGGCTGAGTGTTATTAATCTAAATTCTCTGTAAGTCAAATTGTTGCACATAATAAATATGGAGCAGCTTGTGATGCTTATCCGCTGTGACATTCCATACTTGCTAAACATTTTTTCCTAGTTTGTGCTCCATTCATGTGTGGATGGAGCCTATCAAAGAGACAGCTCCGCTGAGTGGTTTATGCCCGCACCATGTGGTGCAGATACTGGACACGGTGGGGCACTTCTGACCTGGTGAGGTGGAAACCAAGCTGGGAACCAGGCCTTCTGCTCTGCACTCTGAAACAGTAAATATAAAGCCTAGCTGTCCACACGGCATTCTCCAGTGTGTACATTTTAGAACATCTCTGTCTGCCCACTCCCTTAATGTAGTTTTAATGGCCTTAAGTAAAACACTTCTCCCCCACACAATATACATGACTGAGTTTGCAGATTTGAGGATAAACCACATGCTTTGGTTTTGAATAGGGAGTAAATGTATATGTCTATCCTTACATATGACAACATGCATTTTTGATGCAGTCCTAGATCTAGTAGATGCCTGGGAAACTCAAAACCAGTACGTCTCCTGTCTGTGATCTCAATAGCTGTGTGGCTTCAACTGCAGTCAACAGAAAGCAAACCTTATAAATTCCCAGCCTGACATATTAAAATAAGCAATCTTGACAGAGGGATCATTTGCATTTGTTGTCACAACAAACACTCTGTCATCTCCCACTTGGAAAAGTGACTCAAGCTCGCCATAACACTATAACAATCACGCTAGGATTTAGTCATTAAAGCAATTATCGTAGCACATTAATCCCTTTTGATATACCAAAACTATAGCCAACTGTCCACTTATTATATTGACCAGAATTTAATATTAGTACATCCCTGTCCATTTTTTATACAATTATTTTGACTAAATTAAACAGTACTAATGATTTATTTTAGTTTTCGAAATTAATTTTATTTACATAAAAATGTATCAAATAGTAATAATAGTGGCTATTTCAAAATTATTTAATTTTAATATTAGTGCATTCCTTTTGCACTTCCTTATTAATAGAGTCTATACAACATTGCTGCTGGAGGGGGAGTGTGGTGGCCATGTGCTGGCAGCATAGAAGAGGGGGAGGGACGGGGGGGGGGGGGCTGCTGGCAGGGCTTATTATGCAGGTGTAATTGCACACACATAGGGGAAGCACAGCCTCAAGGTCAGAGTAGGGTGGCTCATCAGCTTCAGCCGGTAGCAGTTTAATTAACTCCTCTGAGGGACCCTTCCAAAAAGCCTCTGATTTAATATACAGGACCACAGACACACATAGATGGGTGCCGTACGTAGACACCTTTAGGAAAACCACACTTATGAATGTTTACACATATTCAAATATGCCAAAAGTGTCTTGCATTTTCCTCTCTGAGAGAAAACAGCCACATCATATCCAATCACTGATATCAGTGCATTTCATGGATTCAGCCCATCAGGAAATATTTTGCTGATACATCACTAATGTATCATTTTGCAATTAATGTTTTAGTCAATAAAAAAAAACAAAAATAAGGGTCAATCCACTAGAAAAGCAAATGAATATTAACTTTTCAAATAGTTCACTTGCAGAAGGAAACTGAGGAAGCAAATATGGATGAACCAATATTAAAAATCTGGCTGACAATTCTATATTATTATTATTATCATTATCATCTTTTAGATGCATTGCATGCCATGGACCCCAAATATTATCACCTCAGTGGAAAGGACTCCCATTCTAAAATTTAACGTCAGCTTTAATGTAAAAAGTTTATATGGTGAAAAAGTATATTATAAATATGCATTAAATATTTTGTTTAATAGTACGTTACCTTCATTTTTTCATTTTTTATTAAAGATAATTTAATATACAATATCCGTTGGAATATCCAAGAAGGTTTGACCTGAAACACAAAGTCACAGAGTGTGAGCGATTGACTGGTTTGGACAGGACACACCTTAGCTCACAGAAAGAACACTCTCAAAATTGAGAGGACAGGCAAACACAGCAATCCAAACAGACATACATAGTGTGGTATGCCACCTATAAGGTGCAGAATAAGCAAACAAGCCTTAAGAGTGTGATCTGACAAGACTAGGCCCAGAAAGTGCCATTAGCAGTTGCTTTATGAGCCTATTATCAAGATGTTGGTTTGGAAAGATGTGCTTGTTGGGGTTGTGGAGGACAGATTGGTATCACATTGTTTGCAGATCAATCCAGAACTTTAATTAGCAAGGGGTCGAGCTGGGCAGACCCCCGGCGTCAGGTACGGCCCTTCCAAAAGAAGCTTACAGGTACCCGCAGCCCTAATCTGTCCAGCCATCACGCCCAAATTAAAGCAGCAAATGGGAAATTGATTTCTGGCCCCCTGTCCACTGCAATATCTCCCTTTGTCTTAAGGACATTAGGAGGGTTTGCTCCTTACCTAAGCTGTTCTTTAAAATGTTCATTATTGATACTGAGAAGAGATTGGCACAAGGCCAAAACAAGCCTTCCACCTCCTGTATCTGCAGTACTGAGTTTTTCACACCTGACTGCCAGGGGGAGGAGGGAAGGAACTCTGTGTCTCCAGCCAATCACAGAGCCCGACAGCCCCACTCCACTAGCAACTGATAGTTGGAATATCTAGTGTTTGCTTCAGATTTCTCCTCCACCTATCCAAACATATCAATCACTCTTTGTAAGAGGGAGACTCCAACAGATCTCTAAAAAGGATGAGTATGCAAGTGAGTCAGCGAAACTGCCGAGAAAGAGAGTCCTCCTGCGTCCTCAAGAAATCATATAGAACTAATGGGGTATAATCCATTTCCCTTCCAATATGTCACCTCTTCCAGGTCTCTCTTTGGCTGCCACTCTGTTGAGGCCTCCACTTTTGGCAGCCTACTATTTTTCATTTAAATTAAGCTCTCATGGAGGGAAATTCCCATGCACAAAACAATTCTTACAAAATCAGCAAGTGGGAACATAAGGTACTGTACACTATGTCATCTGAAGCACATGTGGATTTTGAACCAAATTCAACCCAGGATCACGGGAGTAAGTTGTGAAACCCAAAGCTAATGATTCAAATAGCCAACCTTTTATATATATTTGTATATATATTTGTACCAAAAAAAAAAAAAAAAAAAAAAAAAAAAAAAAAAAAAATATATATATATAATATATATATATATATATATATATATATATATAATATATATATTATTATATTATTTTATTATTTATTAAGTAAAAAATTTGTATATTTTCCCCCTTTAAGCATTCAATGAAAATTGACTTTTTTCATCAGTTTTTACAAACTTTTTTACAAAAATAAATAAATTTAGCTATATTTTTTATTTCTTTTTTGATACATTTCTTTTTTTATTTTACAAAAATAACAATTAATACCAAAGTAACACCTTAATTCAAGTTCAAAAAGCACTTTATTATTTATAGTTTTCAACATATACTGATTCATTTAGTAGTTTTAAACATACTACCAATATACTTACTCGTACTACAACTATGAGTAATTTCTGATACATAAACAAAATTTTATATATTTATATCTTAAAAAAATTATGAATGGTACACATTTTACAAGAAAATACTATTTTAGTTTCTCTAAAATGTCACATTTCATTCAGTGTTTTTCTTGCTGTTTCTTTGTTATTGTTTGTCAAATTTACTAGCAAATGACAGAATTTAAATTTTTTGGGTTAACTATCCCTATAACATTTTAATTTGAAATACACAAAAATAGATGTACTGTATGAGAACAACGAATGTACTGTAAGATTTTCAGTGACAAGGCAGCACTGGCCAGAAAGAGCAAGCAACTGCTCTGTCAACTGGCCTGAAAGACTCTTGCACTGTCCCTGGGTCAGCAGTTCATTTTTATTGTTGATCCCTTAAATGAGAAAGATAGTTTGACGGAGGCAAAAAAAAAGCATAGCTCTAGACACTGGTCTGTTCCTTTAGTTCCTCTGCTTCAACTTGGGTTCTATTCTATTTTTGACTAAAAAGGTGACAAGTGAGCCTTTGGGAAGGCAGGCACAGGCCTGGTGGTAAGAGCCCAATAAATCTGCCTGTATAGTGCGGCTCTTTTCTCATTTGTTAAGCAGCCATGTGTGAAAATGTTAATGAAGGCCTCCATAATCTAGGAGATTCTTACTATTCAAATTGTGTTAACGTCCCTGGCATTCTGCTTACACACTGACTATTGTGTGCATCAATCCTTCCACTGTCGGACTAATAATAGATCTAATTCCCTCCTTCAGCCTGGTAGCTCTGCATCTCAGTCTCTCACACTCTCTTTTACACAAACACACACATATACACAGAACACACACTGTCTTCCACTCCCTCTCATTCTCCTTGCATCCTAAAAAGTGTTTGGGGCCACATAGGTGCTGGCATTAAAACAGCGACACACCAGTGTCCATCACCTAACCAGCCCTCATCTATCATGAAATATTAAGAGCCCATATGCCAAAATACTTACCAAGCCAGACCCTTGCACAGCAACCATTTCTATCTCATTCATAATAGATGAGCCACAATAAAAATAAACATCATCGTGTGACGTTTCCATTGACCCCAAGACTTGGCTTTCATTTATCTTGAATATTTACTAGCTTGTTCTATATGTAAACACAAAGATGGAAAATCTAAGACCTCTAGTGGAAAGGAAATACTCTGAATTCTTACTTCTTCTTCTTATTAATATTATTACTATGACAGATGTTTGTGTTTCTTTTTTTCTTTATGAAATTGCATTATGTCCGATAATTCTTTATATCTCAGTTAAGCTCAGTTTTGGAGGAACTGCAGGCCAAAATACAAAATGTTAATGGCACAAAGATGAAAACATAACAGTTTGCACATGTCATATAATTAGTGCCCAATATTTGAAAAATGTAGATATATTAAAATAATAAAATTTAGAAAAAAAGAAAATCGCTATTTTTAAAAGTTTATCACTACAGCTATTCCACTATTCTTTCGGTCATATCTGGTCATGATGCATTCCTTATAATCATAAAAATTAAATAACACTCTCTTCTGACTTTTTTGGCTCTCTCTTCTCCCCCAGAATGAGAGGAGCAGGTGGGCCGACCCCAGGGTCCAGAGTCCATCCAATTAAGACACATAGAGAGGAGCACATTCCTCTATACTAGTGAAGCTTCCACATGGTAAACACACACACACACCGATACACATTAATTTGGACGGAAACACACAGGCTGCTACCATAGGCTCCCTTCCTGATTCAAGCTGTTTCCACTTCAGGATACTGCAAGGATAACTACTGACTCTTGCGCACCGCTCAGTATTGCTGAGACTAGACTGGCTGCACTGACCATGGCTCACCCACAATGATTCTCAGACAAGCCCCCTCAACCTTGATCAAATAGACAGCAGAAGAGTGTGAGTGAACGCCCTCAAAAATATACTCATCAACGAACTGTCAGCATAAACAAAAAAGCATTACAAATGTTTGCCCCCGATATCCCCCCAAAATGACCAGCTATGCAATTTTGCTTTGTTTTTAGTATCTAAGTGGTTTAAAACAGCATGTGGAATTTTTACACACAAACATATTTCAGAAAGATAAAGCACTTTGCACAAAAAGAGCTGTAAGTAAACAAGAAGTAAGCAATAATCCCAAAATACTCTGAAATTATATTTTTCATTTGCTGTGCAGTTGCACTGGAAATAAGAATCAAATATATTTCAGACTTTTCTTGAATGGAATTAATACAATTATTATAGTTGTGAGATAAACAACTCAAAACTGTTAACACTCCTCTCTAAACTATAGTATATATATATATATATATATATATATATATATATATATATATATATATATATATATATATATATATATATATATATATATGTATGTATAGTACAGACCAAAAGTTTGGACACACCTTCTCATTCAAAGAGTTTTCTTTATTTTCATGACTATGAAAATTGTAGATTCACACTGAAGGCATCAAAACTATGAATTAATACATGTGGAATTATATATGGAATTATATACATAACAAAAAAGTGTGAAACAACTGAAAATATCTCATATTCTAGGTTCTTCAAAGTAGCATATTTTGCTTTGATTACTGCTTTGCACACTCTTGGCATTCTCTTGATGAGCTTCAAGAGGTAGTCACCTGAAATGGTCTTCAACAGTCTTGAAGGAGTTCCCCGAGAGATGCTTAGCACTTGTTGGCCCTTTTGCCTTCTGTCTGCGGTCCAGCTCACCCCTAAACCATCTCGATTGGGTTCAGGTCCAGTGACTGTGGAGGCCAGGTCATCTGGAGCAGCACCCCATCACTCTCCTTCTTGGTCAAATAGCCCTTGATGCCTTCAGTGTGACTCTACAATTTTCATAGTCATGAAAATAAAGAAAACTCTTTGAATGAGAAGTTTGTGTCCAAAATTTTGGTCTCTACTGTATATATGGCTTACATTTCTAAAATAATTATATATGAATATATAATATATTATCCGTCTCCCCATCTATGTCTCATAAATACTTTAATTATTTGTAAATGTAAACATTTTTTGAAACATGGAAAATTACACTATTATGTGTCCATAGGTCTTAAAGGAACGGCACCATCCTTTTTTTCTGTAGATCTTAATTCTGTAGATATGCAACAGTGGGAATTTGAACACAAGTGGGAAAATCTCAACTAATAATATAAAGGGGGTGATGAAATGAGATGAGAAGTCCATAGTCTGGTACCTTCCAATAAAACGTCCATTGGTGTTAGAGATAAATAATTTAATTACCATTAAATAACAACATATAATATCCATTATAATAAATCAGGACAAAACATGACTCAAATATATAAATGTATAATGTACCACCTGTCATTTAAAAGTTTACCACAGATAATTTGAATGTCTACTACACAAATTTCAGGATCTTTAATGTCGTGAATCATTCTCAACTGTGTATTTTTCATCTTTTCTCTCTCTGGTGAGTGGCGTTAGTGTAAAAAGGTTAATTGTCTCTTTCAGTAATAAAATGTTGGGCTGTGGACCGTGACTGACATAAATGGACAGGGCTTCCTTTCTAGTGAATTTTCCAAAAGTTGTGATTTAGTAATAATGACAATCAGTCCACTTTATGTGACATTCCTTTTATTAGGGACCGGTGATTATGTGGTCGAGTCTGTGGTGAAAGAAAAATAATTTATCAATGACAAATAAATACTTTATTAAATATAAAATTGTATATATAATACTGTATGAATAGTTTTTCCAAAAAGTGAATTAGAAAAAATATAATATAATATAATAATGTAATATAATAGAATGTAAAATTAATTCAAGGTATTTCCTTACAAGCAAGTAAAAGTGTAAGAGTGTGCCACGGGCATAAAATAATAATAAAAAAACATTGCTGGCATGGTCAGTATAAGAAATGTTTGCCAGCTCTGAAGGTCAAGTATCCTTCCCATCAGCTGTGTGTGTGTGTGTGTGTGTGTGTGTGTGTGTGTGCATGAACATTAGAGCAGCATGGAGGTTATGTATGGAGACTGCCATCATTGACCACCTTACCTTCCTGCCTAATTAACTCTCTGTGCCCGTTTCCATGTTCTGCAAGCCCTCACCTGTAAATAAGGCCAGACATTTGACATCGGTCTGCATCTGTGATGTAGCCCTCATTAGACCCCACTACATCCCTCTGACCAGGATTCATTAAACCCTCAGACAAAACAAAAGAGGGAGACAGAAAGAGAAGGTGTGGAACAGATGTACAAGAACAGGAAAGACAAGGAGTTGTTGAACCCCTATTGGGGTAAACATCTAATGGAGGTTTAGGGAACATTTAAAGGGATAGTACACCCAAAATATGACATTTTGTTATCATTTATCACAGTGGCATGCACAGACTTCCCGAGGGGGGTGGGGGGGGGGGGGTGAAATGGCATTACGAGGGCACAATCGCGGACTGGGGGCAGAGGAGTCTGTATGGGTTTGTTGACCCTCGGCTAGGGGTTGGTGATATGATAAAAATATAATGAATTTTTTTTTATAAAAAAAAAAAAAATCATGATTTTATCACGATTCTTTGTCATGTTGGTTTTTCTAACAGCTAAACTAATTTCCCTATTATAAAGCCTTTTAAGGTAACAAAATATGAAAAAGTATGGCAGATATTTAGGCCAAAGTGCATGGGTGAAGATAAAAATCTTTGTCATTATTTTAACAAAGATACAAATTACAAATACAGATATTATACAAATAAGATAAAGTTTTATTTTCAGGTACAATAGGTGTATTTAGAACGAGCATTAAAAAATTGAATGAACAAATATAAAAATAAAACACTATATACATCAAAACCTATTAAAGCATCTGTATTAAAGTTTTTCAGTCAAGAGTACTAAGTGATTTTTCTCTGTGTGTTTGGTGTTAAATTAAAATTAAAGGAATAATTCAGCCCCAAAATTAAAATAGTGTTTTATTTTTTATACCTTCATGTACCCACTCAAAAGGAGTTTTAAACCTGAATATGTTTCCTTCTTCAGCTAAACATAAACTCTATTTTGAAGAAGGTGGAAAACCAAACAGTTGCTGGTCAACAGTGACATCCATAGTATTTTTTTCCTACTTCAAAGTCAATGTGGACCAGCAACCTGATACATAGATTCTTCAAAATATCTTCTTTTGTGTTCAACACAAGAAATACTTTAATATAGGTTTGGGACAACATGTGAGTGAATAAACAATGACAGAAATTACATTTTAGGGTGAACTATCTCTTTTAAAACATGTATCTGTTTCTTTCAGTTGTTTACTTAAATTTTAGACGTATCCAAATGATTTTAAACATTGTGTCGTTTTTGTGCCGCACTTTGAGTGTGCTTTAGAAAAACCGCATGTCAGAAAAGCACCCAAATTAAATGTTTAAATAACCACTAAGGCTTTAAAGCAGATGCAAAAAAATATTTTGTGAATAAGTACATTTTTACAATGATTTTTGCTGAATTATGACTCCAACTTTGTTTTGTTCCTTACAAAAAAAATGTCAATTGTATACATTTCTAATTTTTAGTATAGTGTCCATGTCATATGACACATTTTTGACATCTCCTTTGGTATTCTACAGAAAATAGTCAGTCACACAGACTTGAAAGAGCATTAGGGTGAGTGAATATTATTATTATTATTATTATTTTTTGGGGGGTGAACTATCCCTTTAAGTCGTCGCTTACCAATGACTGAATAACTACAGAACATGCCTTCTATCACCTGCCAGGATATGATAGATTGCAGGGATAATTTTTCAGATATTGTTCTGTGCAGAAAGAGCTGACGAAATCAGCTAAAAATGTTACATAACCATTTATGAGCAATCACTTCTCAGCATCTTCATCAGAAAACACAATATTAGCTGTGCAGAGAGCTTGGCCTTGGTCTCTGTGCAGTATGGGACAGTATTCTAAGCTCTACATTAAAACCTGGGCCTTGTCTGCCTGTCTTTCCTGTGGCTTTCCTGCCATGACCAAGATGGAAAAAGCTTTTTTACTGCAGGGTTTATTTGTTTGCGTGTTTGTTTTTCTTTTCTCTTTCATCTTTGTCTTTCAAGGCTGCCCTCTTCTCTCCCTCCACACTACCCAGAGAGCGAGGGAGCGAGAGGGGGATAGTGAAAGACCCTTTGAAGGAAAGATGAGAATTGAAATGGGCTGCTGCTGTAAATGTGGAAGAAATAGGATAAAGCAAGTCAATCTGCCTGTGAAGACTGGACAGAAAGGACAAAGCATAGGAGCAAAATGGGAGAGAAAAGGATGAAAGATGGGGAGAGATCGAGAGAGTAAAGCAGTTGGAGAGAGAAAGCAGACAGAGTTCCAATTAGTGCCTCAAATATGTATTTGTACTCTTCAGCTGCACAATAAATGTATGAATTTCTTTGCAATAAAAATACCCAAAAGTTACACTAAGCTCATAAACCACATCGAATCCAATGAAATGTAGACATCAAGTGTGAGAACTCCAAAAGTGACCAAATACTTTTCATGCCTGCTGTAACCTCAAGCAAACGGTTTCTTGAGTAATATTGTAGGACCACAGGGAGGCAGTGTTGTGAATGAGCTGACTTAACTGAGTTTTTAGATCAAACCTAAGTGGCTGCATAATCAGTACATGCTGTTGCATCGAAACAGCGTTGTGTGACTGATAGAAGGATAATGGATCAAGAGATCCCATTTAAATGATCCACATGCCAAACTGCGGCAAAAATGAGATCCAGGTGAAGCACTCTAGATGAGCTGAATTGCTTATTTGATCGCCTTTTGAGGACCTGCAAAAGGAATCTTCTGTGCTTCTTGAGAAGATTTGTAATTAAGACATGCGCTATGCCATCAGCTGGGTTTTGTTTTGTATTAATTTGTGGTGTGCATCCTGTGCATCGCTCACATTGTGAGTGTCTGTAATTAGTCTGCCAAGAGGGAAGGAAAGGAGAGAGGGACGTACAGTAAGGGAGAATGGAAATCTCCTGGCCTTCAAGGCAACATTCACGTTCTTTAACCTCCAGCCCTCATTCCCCGCATCCTTCTCAAACCTCTTCTGATGAGACTGTCATTTATTTGTTTGCTGGTTTGTTGTTTTTTGTGGCCCTAGGGCAGACTTCTCACTACCGGAACGAGTTAGAATTGCTACCTTCTCACAAGTACATTCTGGAAAAAAAATTTATGGATATGACATTATGTTATTTATTGCGTGTTAATCATTGTTCTTATTAGTCAGTTTTCAGTATTCAGATATCATGTTAATATAGTGTGACGATATACCGTTATTAATAAAAACACCACATGTAATTACCGTATTTTCCGGACTATAAGACACACTTTTTTTTAATAGTTTTGCTGGTCCTTTTTAACTTTATATTAACCTGTTAATAGCAGATTTCTGTTTTCATATACTTTAATTAAGGGTGATTATTTGTTTGTTCAAATCTATTAACGGTTACATGATTAAAACTGATCTTGAAGAACTGAGTGACAACTTTGCTACATTTATTACAGCATTTATTAATCTTAATTCATGTTAATTTCAGTATTTACTTATGCATGATTTAAATCTCAAGTTGTCTTTGTAAACATTAATGCACTGTGAACTTACATGAACACTTACATGACTCTATTTTTATTTAAATTAACAAAGATTAATAAATTGTGTAATAAATCTATTGCTCATAGTTAGTTAATACATTTTAATACATTTATGTTAACAAATGACATCTTATTAGAACCCCCAATTTTCCAAACGTAACCAGTCAGTGGTGTAAAAAAGTTGACCAGTCCATGGTGTAAGAAAGGTTGGAGACCCCTGCTCTAAGGCATGTACTGTATGAAGAACAATAACAGAGTACAACTCACACAAACGCACACACAATTTTATTTTATTTTCGTGAGCTGGATGTCTCTAGTGAGTACTCCATATGGAAAAAGAGCACAGTAAATATTAATCATGCTGTTGACAATGGGGCCATCGTAAGCTAAGATGAGCTGACTGGTTGCAGCGTGGCAATGATAAAATAAGCTGGTGCTTAAGTATGTCAACTTTACATGGCTTTATGAAATACTCAAATCTGATTGGTCAACTGTGGTATTCCGTTGTGAAATATTTTATAAAATGGCAGCTAAACTATATATTAGAATATTAGTCAGGGCAACCAATTTCATACACTGTGCTATTTTCAATGTCTCATTATTTATTTCACAAGTAAAATCTAAACAAATGATCAGTTCAATATTCCATGTACAGTAAATTGATGACTTGTTCAGTAAGCAGACATTCAATAAGAATGCTAATACCCTTGTAATATGAACCCTGAAATGAACAAATAAATATTAATGAGTTGAAATTAGAGTAAAGCTAACATTACAAAAAAAATTACAATTACAAAATGTAGTTAAAATGAGTTCAAGACCTTGCATTTATTTTCCCCATTTCACTACCTGCATCTTGTGTTTTTGAAAGCAAAAACATACTTTGTGTGATTGGACCCTAACACTGGGACAACATTAAAGTAATATTAGTACTGAAGTTGTCTGAGGCTATTTTCACTACAATCAATAACTAAGACACTCAATGGTACAAGTTGCGTTTGTATGAAATGCAGAAAGAGAGAGTGTGGTGTGTGATACGAAAAACACAAAAGTAGTGCTGGTCTCAGTTAAGCAAATAAGCAGTCTGATATAAAGCTTTGCTATGGACGACAGCAAATATTAGGATGTATCAGACGTCTAAATGCTGCAACTGACCAATCAGAATAGAGTATTCCAGACAGCTGCATTACAGTTTGCGAAGATGACCAGCTTTATTTATTTTATTTATTTATTTGTTTATTTAACAGGGACAGTGTATGGCACTCAGCCATACCAGAATTAGCTACAAGCTAAATTTCATCTGTAGTCCCTGGGCAGGACGAGGTAACATATGATTAACAATCACATATAAATATACCATAAAACGTCATCACGCAAATAGCCTTTCAGACAACAAAGTTTCACATTCTTAAAAACCCAATAAAACAAAACAACAGAACAAAATAAAATGCAATATTAATAGACACAACAATACAATGTTAGGATACGACAGAAAATGAGTTTTTTGAATTTATGATTAATGGGTACATGATTGTATCGATTTTAGTCATAATTTTATTTTATATTTAAAACAAGTAACAGCTAACTTACAGCTAACTGTAAATTATATATTACATACAGGCCTTGAGCAATAGGAAGTCTCTCAACTGACCTTAAGCCAAAGATACAAGCTCTGAATTATAAGAAAACATAAATGATAACATTAGGATTTAAAAACAAAAAACGTTTTGTCAAAAAAAAAAAAAAAATCAAGTGTCTTAAAAATCAAGAGACGTTAAGCATAGCCTCTGTTTGTGTTTCTGCTGTGTTGTGTTCCTGCTGTAGTGCAGCCAGTCAATAAAGGGCCAGCAAGTGTCTTTCCCTGGAGGGGCCCAAGGCCCCTGCTTTCTTACACTATTTTTGCAGGTGCTAAAAGGCTCTGTTTATGAACCCTCCACCTGGGAATAACACACAGCCTTGCCCCCTCACACCCATTTTCTCTCCTCACAGAGCATGGAAATTTGTTTCATCTATCCATTTCTTTATCCTTGCTTTTCTCTCAAAGGGACACTTTTATTCTCTCTCTCTCTTTCTTGTCCTTCTTTATTCTCATTAGTTTTTCTCTTTGCTGTTCTGCAAATCTTCTCCTTCACCTTTTTGAGTCTTCTGTATATCCAGAGACTCCAAACAGGAGCACCGGTCAGGGATTCTGAGGCCTTGCTTCCACTTTAGAAATCCTATTCCACACCTACTGCACTTCCAGAGCTTTGTCTAGCACCGCTTTGAGAGTTGAACTCCCAGTACGTTCAACTTACTCAGCATAGTGCGTAGAAAAATTAAGCAACAAAAGGTGAAGATGCAAAAGATGCGAGGGAGAAAGAGAAATTAAGGGATGGCTGTGGGGAACGTAGATAGCGTGCTTAATGTTCACAAACCCCCAAAAACCATTTTCACATGGACAAAAACCTGCATAAATTTTGCCTAGTGGATAAAACATGAAAGGTATTATTTGTCAGAAAAGGATTGGGCCAATAACTAGAATTACAACTGGCCTTGAATAAACCACTTACTGTATACAAAGGTTCAATTTACATGTCAAGATTACATGTTTTCCAATGTTCTCATTGTGGAAAGGACATCTGGAGGGACAAGTTTTGACTATTGGTTTTCAAAGATTATTTTTGGTTTTTATTATTATTATTATACAGTTAAATAACAATGGTTTAAAGATATAATTCTTGCTGTTTTCAATAAATTTAATTTCAAGTTTAAAAATAAAAAAATTTTAAAAAAACCTTCTATGTGAGAACTATATTGCCATGACAGTAAACTGAAACAAAATAAAATGTAGCTTTGACATTTTTGTAATGTGATGAAACAACAGCATAGTTCAATGCCATTCAACTTCCGGTGAGTTATTTTGGCCTGCCTAGAGACTCAAGGAAAAGGTGAATGTGCACAAATAACTTTAGATTTTAAAGAATGACAGTTAAATGTATAAAAAACCGTTTTCTCAAAAAAAAAAAAAAAAAAAAAAAAATTCAACAAGGAATTGGCTTCTTATTGTTTCTCACTGAAAATCAAGAATCAGAATCAAGAAATCTGTAGCCACCTAGGCCTACAGTTAGCCCTTCACCCCCTTTAAAGCAACATTACAACCAAGAAAACACCAATTTTTATTTACTTTACTTGAACAATAGTTTACTTAAGGAAAATTGCAGTTTGATTAAAAAAAAAAACACTATTGTGAGCCAAGTTCCTATCATTGTGCATACTTCATGTACAGTATATCACATTGAAAAACATATTGACTTTAATATAAACAAAGCGTCAACTTTTCTGTTTCTCTCCTGAAACCAACACAGAAGTGACTTAAACTGCAATTCATCGACTTGCCGCTAAAGGCTGGCTTCAAAAGAGAGTCAATCCCATAGACCCCCCATGTTAAAATGCCCAACTTTAGAAAATAAAAAAATATGTTTACATCCTGGTACAAAAAGTGGTTTTGGCTGCTAAGATGCCGACGGCCGGCTCTACCCACTTTGGGCTCCAAAAATGCTCTTCAGAAACCTACGGGTGATGTCATGGACACTACGTCCATGTTTTTATACAGTCTATGATTTAACCCAATAGTTCAGACAATTCACTAACCACACTCATCACAAAAGCCTGTAAACATGTCAATGAAGGAACTGACTTTTTACATACTCAATTTTTACAGGTGTTTTATCAATATTTTCAATTATGCATTGCATTTAGTTTTGTTTTAGGGTTTTAGGAAATGTCTGTAAACTTAATGGAAGATGTACAGTACTGGTAATTTTTTGCCAGAATTCAGTTTTTCTACAGATTTTTTCTTACAGTGTAACTGGATTTAAAATTTGAATTTGAAGTTTTGAACATCCCTACTAGATAAGACACTGTATTCAATCATCTGTGATATCTGTCAGTTTTGTCAAATGAAAAGAACATCTTTAGAGATCTCAGTTGTCTTCAAGATATATGACAGCCACACTTCCTGTTATTATAAATCTTTATATTTAAACCACAAGGCAATCCCCATCTGTCTTACTAACTCCTGTGGTGTCTGTAAAGCCAGAACAGAGGGCATCTCTCACTTATGTATCGTAACAAGAGTCTGAACGCATACAAGGATGACCAGGTGTGGTTTCTGTGGTGTGTTGGCTTGTATGCTTGAATTACACTGGCTCTGCTGATGTGTGTAATGAGGAGAGAGTCAGGTCTTGTGTGCTCCCTCTGAGCTGACATTTACCACCACTATATTTCGGCAAACCACAGAGACATCTGTGAAATAAATATGCAAAGGTGTGACTGCTCTCTCCACAAGTCCATGTACAAAGCCAAGGGAAAGAACAGGCTGACCCAAAGCTGACTGTGTGGATGGAATTATTACTGCAATACTGTTACAGACTTTACAAATGTACAGTAAAAAAGAAAAAAAAAAGAAAAAAAAAAGATCCATAAAAATCACAAGCATTTTTAGTGCAGTAGTGGCATCTGTTGAACTCTGTTAGATCTACACTATTGTTCTGAGGTTTGGGTCAGCAAGATTTTGAACAGTCAGAATTTGACCAAAAATACAGTATAAACTAACATTAACAGGTTTTTTAGAATTCTTTGATGAATAGAAAGTTCAAAAGAACAGCATTTATTTAAATGAAAAATATGTATAAAAAAAGAAGAAAAAAAAGAAATTGTAACATTATAAATGTCTTAACTCTCAATTTTGTTTAATTTATGCATTCAGTACTTGCTGAACGAATGTATTCATTTCTTTAAAAAAAAATCTTTTGAACGGAAATGTATATGAACTTCAAAAAAGCTTCAACCCTCAACAGTATTGAGTTCTTAATAAACTGAACACTGACAAAGACGTCTGACAGAAATTCTTGATCAGCTACTCAATATTAATAATTTCAAATAAACTGCTTTCCGAAGAATGACTGCACTCAACTATTGATATATTTGCCTAGTTTTCAGATACTCTTCTGTGAGGACTGCAGTTAGGAGGGGTTGTTGACACCGCAGCCTGTGGAGAGACCTGGAATCAATGGCCAACCGAAAAGCTCTCCAGTATGTGGTAAAACAAAACACCCATGCAGTGAAACAGGCACAGGGTTGGACACCAGCAGGGAAGGCAGGGGTCCTGCAGAGGCACCCCTGATTCAATGCAAGTCAGATCACAGCCCAGCTCCCTGGTCTGTCTCATTACGATAAGCCCCCGGGACCCCTGGCCTCACACCACCTCCATAATAACTCAGCCAGCTCTCCCTGCCGCAGGGGCTCCACCATTAACATTCACATTTGACTGAAAAACAACAACAGAACAACAACAACCTCAGAGGTCTGCTGACAGCTTTCTTACTGACATCTACAAACTTCGCAAGATGCCTCACACTCTCGCCCGGCCTCTCACACCCGCATCAGCTGACAAAGCAGAGGAGATTATTGACGTTCAGATCAGACCGAAACGGCTCTACTGTTGGAACATATGTCCCTGAACAGCTGAAGTTAAATCAAGCATTGCCAAATATTTTCTTACCTGTGGAGTAGCAGCGAGTGCCAGATTTCCAAGGAGCCACAGGTCCAGAGCCGACATGGAACAGAGGAGAGAGAAGATTTGAAAGTTAGTGGAAAGCTTGGTGTTGTGACACATTTTATGTGAAGAGTTAACCTCAGACACCTTTCAGACAGAAACAGATTTTCCATGCAGGAAAATAAGGTTTTTAAAGTAGCAATATCAGTGACATTGTTTTCCACTTTCTATAGTACTGACTCAGCTAATTCTGCAACAATAATATTCCCAATTAAGGTTTGATTCGATTCAAATAGATTGTTCTATTTAATGGATAAAATATGAAAATATATAACATGAACAACAAAAACAACAACAGTTTTATTCATATTAAATTATAAAACTATTATTTAATAATGCTAACAAAAATAAAATAAAAATATTATGACTATTAAAATATTTTTACTAAACGCTAAAAATTAAACAATTAAATAAAAAAAATTGACTAATTTAAAAAATACTTTTGTAATTAAAAAGCATTTACAAAAACAATCATCACCCCATCATCATTTCATTGAACAACAGAAAAATTACAATACTATTAGATGTCTTAATATATTTGCTTTCAAATTATGTCAGTGAAGTTAAACCACAGAGCTATAATGTTTTATTTATTTTTTTTATTCAAAAAAAAATTTTCCCCCGAAAGGTGACAAATTGACAGTCCTGTCTGCGTTGCTTTATCAAGAACAAAATCTACTTAAGCTGCAATCTCAACTCACACAAAGACAGACAACTTCCTTTTACTGTATAAACATGGTCAAATCTGATTAGCATTTTAACCGTCAGAATACTCATTGAGCCCTGTGATATGACATTATCATATAAACATGTCACAGCACCCTGAGAGGGTACAATACAGTCCAATGTCATTTAAGACTAACGGAGTTTGTGTGTTTCCTCCCTCAGAGTAACATACACCATCACAGTTGAGTACCCCAGGAAGGCAGGAAACGGGGAAGAGTGCACTCCTAGCCTGCCCCTGGCTCACCTGTCACTCAAACCAGACTGAGACAATTATCATAACCTGTAAAGCAAAAAGCCACCATGGGCTCCCGAATCTTGCTATCATGTGACACCTGGGTATGCGTTAAACACGGTATGTTTGCATGTGCATCATCGGACTATTTGATTTATTCATGAGGTCTTTATAGTTCTTAACATAAGCGACAGGGTATGGTTAGCCACTATTTTGTTTTCATTCACCGGCTTCTGTGACACTTTTATCACACTTAATGTATTCAAAAAAAGAAAAATAAAGAAAGAAAAATCCCTATATGCTCACTAATGCATAGACACGTATCTGGTTAAGTGTATTCTTTGTATCTTTTTGGTATTGCTCTGAGATAAACACTCCTTGTTCTCAACATGAACGGTACGGCCTTTTATTTAAAGGCATATTCTGGTAAGTACATGACTTAAGTACAAGTCAAGTTCAGTTGACAGCATCTGGTATAATGCTGACTGGTATACATAAATAATTTTGACGTCCCTTTTTTCTGGATACAGACAAGCACTTGCAATTGAAGTGAATGGGGCCAAACCATAAACATTAAAATACTTTTGAGTTTTATATAGCCAGAAGATGCAAACAATATGTGATAATCCTTTAACACTACATCTAGGCTGCACTTACTCCATTGCCAAGGAAACAGAAATGTTTCACCACCTACAGTAAAAAAATACTAGTAATTAGAAAATATGCATGGCAGACCAATATAATGTACCACCTATTGGCTTGTACTCTCTGGCACGCGTTTCTTTAATAGGAATGGAGGATCATCAGTGACAATTCTTGTTTCATGTGGCTGTGAGTGCATTATTATTAGCTGAGACATAAAATAACTTTAAATAAGAATTATGTTCACTGAGAGAGATTGTTGTGAAACCCCACACAATAAATCAGACCGCGCTGTCACCCGGCACTCCACAATCATGAAAATGTTGAAAAGTAACTTGATAGGGGAAAATTTTTTTGAAAAACAATGTTTTATGCAGAGAACCAAACTTCACCAATACATCACCCTGTTCAACAGAGGAAAAACCTGTGGATTAGACGTGTGTGATTACAGTTCGGATGGGCCATCATTAACCCCAACCTCACCCCATTAATCTCCATCACATCGCCCTGACTGCCATGTCTGCTCAATCATGAAGTGCCTAGCGCCTTCTATAAACATCACCGTTACATAGAGAGTTGGAGGTTTCCGGCTCGCACAAAGCATTCCAGCCCGCTCCTCATACATTGGAGCAAGCTGTTTTACAATGAGGCTGGAGACTGCAACATGCTCTAATTGATATGACCTTTAATTGCCTCACTCACTGCAAAAGGAGAGGGAAAAAAAAGACATCAAGCCTGTCCGCTGTGGATTGAGGGCAAAAGAGGGAGAGTCTGCACAGGGCCTACACATTCAGGCCCCCTGGACATAATTAAACCTGCATAACAATACTTGTTCTCTGCCTCAGCCTTCCAAATGGGGCTCTGCTGTACAGAAAACAGCCTGGTTTAGGATTGGTGCTCAGGACACACAATCAGCCTGAGTTTGTAAGTGCAAGAGAAACCTACAGGATCTGTTGTAATGAAGACAAAACAGCAAGTAAAGGAACTTAGAGGAAATTGCACATTTTATCCAATGCAGACAATTTCAATGGTTTTAAGAGGATGATTTTTACCAGTGGACAGTGTGGTAGGTCAGTAGGGGGAAGAACTTTTTTTGTTCAGCTTTTTATACAGATCTTCCTCAGTACAGAAAGGCAATTTAATACCAGACATTTCCATTTGCACACTAGACCAAGTACAAGTGCATCTCAATAAATATAATGTCATGGAGAAGTTGATTTATTTCAGTAATTCAACTCAAATTGTAAAACTTTGTGTTAAATAAATTAAATGCACACAGACTGAAGTAGTTTAAGTCTTGGGTTCTTTTAATTGTGATGATTTTGTCTTATATTTAACAAAAACTCACCAATTCACTAACTCAACAACTTAGAATATGTTGACATTCCAATCAGCTAATCAACTCAAAACACCTGCAAAGGTTTCCTGAGCCTTCAAAATGGTTTCTCAGTTTGGTTCAGTATGCTACACAATCATGGGGAGGACTGATCTGACATTTGTCTGGAAGAGAATCATTGACACCCTTCACAAGGAGGGTAAGCCAAAACATTCATTACCAAAGAAGCTGGCTGTTCACAGAGTGCTGTATCCAAGCATTTTAACAGAAAGTTGAGTGGAAGGAGAAAGTGTGGAAGAAAAAGATGCACAATGAACCGAGAGAACCGCAGCCTTATGAGGACTTTCAAGCAAAATCGATTCAAGAATTTGAGTGAACTTCACAAGGAATGGAACTGAGGCTGGGGTCAAGAATGTCAAGGAATTTGACTTCAGTTGTCATATTTCTCTGGTTAAGCCACTCCTGAACCACAGACAATGTCAGAGGCGTCTTACCTGGGCTAAGGAGAAAAAGAACTGAACTGTTGCCCAGTGGCCCAAAGTCCTCTTTTCAGATGAGAGCAAGTTTTGTATTTCATTTGGAAACCAAGGTCCTAGAGTCTGGAGGAAGGGTGGAGAAGTTCTTAAGTCAAGTTGCTTGAAGTCCAAGTTTTCACAGTCTGTGATGATTTAAGGTGCAGTTTCATCTACTGGTGTTGGTCCAATGTGTTTTTTGGAAACCAAAGTTACTGTACCCTTTACCAAGAAATTTTGGAGCACTTCATGCTTCCTTCTGCTGACCAGCTTTTTGAAGATGCTGATTTCATTTTCCAATTCATTTTTTTAAATTGGTCTTATGAAGTATTCTAATTTGTTGCTATAGTGAATTGGTGGTTTTTTTTAAATGGAAAATCATTACAATTAAAAGAACCAAAGACTTAAACTACTTTGCGTGTGCACTGAATTTATTTAATACACAAGTTTCACAATTTGAGTTGAATTACTGAACTTTTCCACAACATTTTAATTAAGATGCACCTGTATTAAAGTCAGGTCTGTCAAAATTAACATTAAGATAAATTATAAATTAACAATAACATTCAATATAACATTGTAACAGTATGTTAAAAAAGTACAGTAAAATATTTTTAATCTATTTAAAGTTTATGATCATCATATAGTTCCCACACTTTCTGACCAATGAATTTGGAATGAATTTTCCATTCATGTTGATTGCAAGATATAGGCATGATTTGAATTAAGACTAATTTGGTAACTAATGATTTAGAACATTTTGTAAATGATTCAATGAATAAAACTGACACAAAATGAAATACTATATATGGAATACATATTTTGGCTAGATATTCTTGTGTAGAGCAAAGTGTAACTAGAAATAAGTGGAAACATAATTCAGAACAACGACGACTTGACAAAATCATCTCCATTAATGGCACCGTAAACTTAGCTTTCCGATAAGATGTAATTCTTGTCCAAATCATATCATATTGTCAAACAGGAAGTCCCTGGCTGTGATGAAGTGAGTCACTCAGCTCATTTGCTGTGGGGACACAGTAGGCTTTCCTGCCTACAGCCTGCCACCAGCAGCACAGATGTCTAGACCACAAACTCATTTGCTTTCCCGTGGCTTGCCAGGCAGTGATCGTGAAGGCCTGTGCTGAGCTGAAGGGAGTGGATATGTCCTGATTGAGAGTGTCCTTTATTATAGGGCTCTGACAGGCCTGCTGGGTTGGCTCAACAAGCTCCAGCTCCATGCCTCCAAGGGGAGCATCACTATTTGCAGCCAGTAACAATTGTTGCAAACACTTACACTGTGTGTTTGGAGCACTTCTATCAAACTTTTTAGTGATATTTAGTAGAAAATGACCCAACAAGAAGCTTTTAGACCAAGTATTGGGTTGTCCAGCAAAGCTAAAAAAGATAAGAGGTCTTGCTGTCTTGTATGTGAGAAACAACCTATGTTATATTTTCAACAGGGAAAACCATATGCACACTGTTCAGAAAAGCCTGTTAAATTGATTAACTCAAAACTCTTGGATGTAACCAATGGTTGACAGATTGGTTGACAGATGGTGTTTGTGTGTAGACAAGAGTTTTGTTCTCCTTTAAACTGTGCTCTAATATCTCATCTCCTGGCAGCCGAACACAAACCAAGGTCCCAGAGGAGGTCCTGACCTCTTGGCCACATCAATCCCCAACATCGAAGTGAAAGGCTGTGTGGCTAGTTGAATTAGGGCAGGTATAGATGACCTTTTGTTTGCACAGTGGCACAGTGGCTCTGTCAAATCAACATTTGACACAAGTGCAGATAAAGTGACACCATTTTTGCCTCCACTTCACCTCTTGCAATGAGAGCCAGGTTCTTTTACTTGGCTCAGCACTTTCCTTCCCTCCCTCCCACCTTTCCTGATATTGTTCCCAATTGGCGGTGTGTTGCTCTTGATTCAGAGAGCCAGTGTAATATTGGTTCCCCTCTTTCTCAGATCCACACAGACCAATTATGAAAGGTCAAGCTTTCTTGCACTACAAATTATAGCTGTGGTGCAATAGAGGCACTAATCACATGACTCATCTGTACATGGGTGGTATTCTAAGTGATGTCCTAAAATGTGTCATAGACAACCCTGTCCCAGACCGGAGAGAAAGCGGGGGGCAGAGTGGCTCAATTAAACAGAGGAACAAACAAGTTTTCAAAGCCTTTGCATAATGATGATACACTGCAGGCCAAATTATTCATCTGAAAGCCATCTTGCATCATGTTCAGGAACTTAAAATAGCTGCCTCTAATTGTAACACAATTGGCTTAGCTTGCACTGTGCAGCTGTGAGCCTGTCTGTCATTTAACTGATTACGGCAAACGTGCCAACCAATCAGGTAGCTCATCAGGCTGTCTGCCTGGTAAAGGAGTCAGCAGTGAAAATTTTGATAGAGAACAAACACAAACAAGAGTGTTAAGACAGAGAATACAATGAACGTCGGGTCGCTCCATCAAACCCAAACCCATTCTTAACGCTGTTGAGCAAAGCAAGCAGCACTGGCAGGGTTCAATTAAAGATGGTTGTGAAACAGACCCTAATCCTTATTGTGCATTTAATTTACTGTAATTGCAAGTGGGTCCTGGCTTTTCATCCAGCAGACATTTAAAAATACAGCAGTGAGAGAGCAAGACAAAGGAGGTTAAAGTGAGAAAGAGACAGAGGTTTGGGAGGTACACAGTGCAAGACTAACAAAACATCCAGTGCTCAGAGGTCTGAAATAATCTACTGTATCTGTCTACTGTAGTATTCTGATTAATTATTTTAACTTTTATATTTTTGAATTCATTCAAATGATAATTTTTTTTTAAAATGTATTATTTTAATCTTTTCCATTTTAAAACGTAAGTACCTGGTGGATTATGTCTACATGTACCCCTGGTAAGGAATCACTGCTGTAGACAGCACAAAGAACGCTCAAGTCCTTGGGCTCATGCAGCTGCTGCCACCATCATATCAGTGATTCAAGTTTATTGACGCACAAACATAAACACACACACACACACACACACACACAAACACACGTATATGTGACTGACCCGAGGGCCAAACCCTTGATTACACCAAGACTGATGGAACATGGTTGAATTCCTAATTCTGCTAATGCCAGACTATTTACCACATGAGTGAAAGCATGCCCAAAGGCTGGGATTTTAGCAGTGATTTTGGAGACAGATGGATGGTTCATTCACAAGATCATGTTGCACAGATTTCCAGCACTGTATTTAAAGTAGGGGAGTAAACTCGCTAAGTCTAGAAGGCAAAACTTCTGTGGGAGTTTATGTGCAGGACAAAAGTTCTCAGAGTGGGTCACTGCAATGTGTCTTTAATTGCTACTTTAAGCTGACTTTCAGAAGGCAGGAAAGATATTCAAAGTAAATTCTGTGCTAACAAAGTCCTTACATACATAACGTGATTTATAGATACTGTTTCCAATTCATATAACTGCAAGAGAATATAATGAATTATGTTATGCGAGGTGGTACCTCTGTAACTCCCCACTGCTTCTTAGAGGACAACTCAAAGAAAACCCAGAACAGATGTAATCTAAATGAGTATTTGAGTTAATTAACCAATATACACATTAGAGCAAGATATGAACCTATAGTTTCTGCTTGGGTTTGTCTTTGACTTGGTTTATCATGAAAAGAGAAAGGAAGACTGAATTAAGAAAAAAACTAGAGAGTGCTTTCTAATTACAGAGCTGTGTGATAACACTCCTGTCTCCTCGTACCTACTGTAGGTATTGTTTCATTTGATTACCTTCATCTACCTCACTTACGCTCATTAGAGTATGCAAAAATAAGCTCTTTAAGGTGTTGCCATCTGACATGGAGGTAAAATATGGCCAACGTTCTTATTTGAAAACAATAGAGGTGTGAACTTTTGTAAAGGGTTATTATTTATGAGTTCCACTAAAGCAGAAAAACAAGATGCCACAAAACCATTAATTGATGATAAACATTAGTATTTTGTTCTGTTTTAGCAATTAATTAGAGAACTGGGCCGCCTGATAAATTGAAATATTCTTGCTCAGCATAATGATTCACATGAAAAGTCTGTCTTTGTATCATATGTGTCACATGTGGCGCTTAATTAATTGTCCTTGATTCAATAACAAATTCCAATTAGTTTTATTTTCAGCGCATAACAATCACATCTCCTGTTACAAGGGAAATTAAAAGACACGAAGTGTCAGCTATAATCAGCAAGATGGACTGATAAAGTCTGTGGGCCTTGTGGATCCATTAATTACACAGTTCTTTGGAATATTCTATTCTAATTTACCAATTGTGGCATTTACAAAATATTTGTTGTATAATCACTGATAAACAGTGGCCACGTTCTACATACATAATGCATTTATTTAAACTCAAATCAATATTTTATGTCAGCCATTACTGCAAAATAAACCCAAACTCTGTCAATGTCTGACTTAACTTTGTCCCTTACTTACAGGTTCTTTTGAGCACATCAAAAAAACACTGGTCCTCATTTAACATCTAAATTAATCAATTACAAGATGAGTTAAAAACTTGCGATTTCCATCAACTCCTTCTTATTATGAAACAAAGGGAAGACAAACCTTTTGATATGTCATTAAATCATGTAATGAATCATATTTCCATTGTATTCCTGCAGTTTTAAAAGCTGAAACGTGAGTGGTGCATTACAGGATCCCAGGCAGGAAGGTTGGGCTGCGTGAGGAAAACAGAGAAGGTGGAGAGAGAAGAGTGCTTTGTGTCTGAACACACAGCAGAGGGAAAACCTTCAGGTCACCATCAGAAATAGGGGGAGAGATCGAGACAGAGGGAGATGGAGAGAAACAGACGGTGTGAAAGAGAGAGAACACAGGGGAGATAAGCCAAGGGGAAGTAATGAGAAATGGGAGGACCCAAAAACATTTCAGAGAGAAAGAGACAATCCAGCGATGGAAAGGACATTAATAGAAGGAAGTACAAGTTAAGGGGAGCTCAAAAGCACAGGAAGAAAAGTGCAGAGATGTCTGAAATGAAAGCAGAGGAAGTAATGGTGGGTATCAGGGAGAGAGGGGGAGAAAGGAGGCCTGATGAGTTCTCACATGCCAGAGGAGGGGGGGAGTTAAGATGTCTGAACACACAGCAGAGGGAAAACCTTCAAGGTCACCATCAGAAATAGGGGGAGAGATCGAGACAGAGAGGGAGATGGAGAGAAACAGACGGTGTGAAAGAGAGAGAACACAGGGGAGATAAGCAAAGGGGAAGTAATGAGGAAATGGAGAGACCCAAAAACATTTCAGAGAGAAAGAGACAATCCAGCGATGGAAAGGACATTAATAGAAGGAAGTACAAGTTAAGGGGGAGCTCAAAAGCACAGGAGAGAAAAGTGCAGAGATGTCTGAAATGAAAGCAGAGGAAGTAATGGGTGGGTATCAGGGGAGAGAAGGGGGAGAAAGGAGGCCTGATGAGATTTCTCACATGCCAGAGGAGGGGGGAGTTAAGATAACTGAACACATTGGAGACGTCTGACTGAAGTGTATAGTGCACATGAGTGTAATGGGAAAAGTGCAATAAAAAAGGCTGTCATAAAAACGTCAAGCACTGCATTGTTTTAGAAATTGCCCTGTGTGGACATAGATCAGTCGTGAAGCTACAGGAAACCTATTATCTGCTTTTTTGGTCACTTTGGATTTTCCCTTGCAAACGTAGCACCAGATTCAATTTCAACACCACATATGTCTGCTTTCCAGACCATTGCCACACGTGCAGTCAGTACAGGAGAGTGAAGGCGATCATGTGTGTGCTTGGAAGAGTTCTGCACATCTCTCTAAGGAAATGATATTCTTGATATTTAACACACTTTAGTCAGCTCAGAAAAAACACTTGACAGCAAATTTTCTGTTGGTTTCTCTGATGTGAAAGCATTGTGGCTGTACACTGAATTGGCCTTGTAAAAAGCAAGCACACAGTGTCCTTTAGACTGTCCAGACAAATCATTTTTGTCACAAATGTTTCAGTGGTTGCAGATGGTCAGATTTGTTAATGTTTGAGAGAATACTGTGTATGCAGTGTCAATCTTGTCAATAAAATTACTGACAAAAACTTTGTTAAAGTTGCACCAAAAATTTTTGCAACTACTTTAAAACATCCTGTTGACAAAAATATGACATGGATAAAAACAATACAGGCTGATATTAACAATGCACTAAAAATGCTTCGTTGAGAACCTACCCTTACCAAAAAGTAGTATTCTTCAAGTTTATTTTTTTAAGTATACTTAAGTAAAGTTCAAGTATATTTTTAAGTACACTTTATGTAGCAAGTATACAAATATCAGTGTTCTAGTAGTATACTTCTAAGTGTATTGTTTCAATACTCCTTAGAACTAAATTGGCCCACTTTCTAATATATAAAAGTATACTTTTAAGTATACTTTAAGTATAACAGTAGCAAACTTTGAGTACACAACTAGTTTATCTTTTATGTTTGTAGTTTGTACTGCAATTATACTAAAAGTGAACTTATAGGTATACTGATAGTTTACTAATTAAATATTTATTAAACACTTACAGTCGTAATTTCGATTTTATTCTCGAAAAGTATTTCTACTCTATTCTCGTTATCTTAGAATTTTTTTTTTTTTTTTCAACTTGGCACTAAAACACCGTCATAGTATTCTAGCATACATGTGCTACTAAAAGCAAGGCCATTTTTATCTGCCAAGCCGAGATCTCTTTGTCCATCCCAGACATCCAATCAATCATTCCCTTAACCAGGCCAGCCACGTGTCTCCGTGGACAAGCTTGAGGCTGAGTCACCTTGTTTAGAAATGCCTCTATGGTCAAGCCTTTGCTCAAAAACTTTAAAAAATCTCCTAGCCTTGAGAACAGTAGCCCCAGGTAAACAATCAGCAGATAAAAGATAGGAGCTGCTGGCCTCGGACTTGGATGGTCTTTGTTTACTGGCTCTCTCAGTGTGATCAATCAGAGAGGAGCGGAGAGGTGAGGGCTGAGAGTGGAACAAGATCCACCGCAGGATGAGAGTAAGTTGAGGATGCACTGAAAAAGTTATGACTGAGTATGTTGGTTCAAACCTCAGCACTGCAAACTTTCACTCCACAATCAGTGGTCCAGGTTATGCAAAACAAAAAGATATCCATCTCTATCACACACACAAACAAACCCACAAAAAATGACAGGTAAAATTACTATCATTTTTTAACAGAAAAAAACCCACCATAACTTAAAGAAAGGAAGCATACTTTTTAATAATTAAATTATCTGGTGTAGGATTAAGAATTATTTTTACACCCAATATTAGAAGGGGATGAAAGGTCATTTTAGCTATACATTGTACATATATAAAAAACAAATGCACACCACTTTTATATACATGTACAAATCTATAACTAAAATAGTACAGTTTTTTATGTGGTTGCTAGGGTGTTCCGAGAGGTTTTTAGCATGTTGCTAATTGCTTTGCAAATTGTTGCCATGATGATGAGGAAAGTGTCTCTGCCAACTACATAGAAATAAATGTGGGTGCAACAGCCTAGGAGGAACAGCAGAATTAGGGCTGTCAATTACAATTAATCACACTGTTTTGTAGTAAAAGCACTTACATTCTATTTAATGGAAGAAAACAAAGCAATGAATTAACACTGGATTGAGCAATTTGTCTGGATGACATTAGCTGAATATATGTGCATAGAGGTGATATAAAGAAACTGGACAGAGACAGATTACTGCAGCAGTGCCCTTTGCTTATCTCCCCAAAAAAGAGTAGAGAATAGAGATAGATATTCAATATTTGACAGTCTGCATCTAAATACAACACTGCAATAATTAAATATAACTTATACATAAATATATTTTTGTGACAACATTTTTGGAACTGACCTGCAGTTCTCTGTTTGTTTCTACTCTGAAATGAAGTCAGGCAGTAATATTTAACCGAGGTAGTAAAGCTTAACCCGGTGAGGTACCGCAGGTGGCATTGCTAAGAGAGTCGTTAATGAGCCACCCTCCAGTCTAAGAACAGCAAAGTTGCCTCACCATGGCAACCTTCTGGATCCTAGCCAGCTACACATGTCAGACTCTGAGCCGCCAACATTCAGCATGTGGCACAAATGACAGGTAATTAAGACAAACAAACATGCACGTACACACACACTCAAGTGCCCAGAGAAAACACACATATTCTACTCGCTGGCTGGTTACTTGTGTGACACGGAGTCATTAACTGCCTATCAGAGTGACTGGAACTGAACAAGCCTTTGTGTGTGTATCATAAGCTTTAAATGGCACTCCACCTCTGACCTGGCTTTTCTTTGCAGATAACACCGGTGTCAGAGATAGCTGTCGAATCGCTTTCTGTCATCCTCAGGGGTAAAGAGACACAACAGCAGTCATTCGCAGGGGGGTACTACAGTTTTTTTCCATAAACAGCGTCTGATTAAGCCTTATGTTTATGATATTGAAAATGGAAAGCACTTCGGATAATACAATCATCTTACCACATCAAGATGTGGAACTATAACAAAATATGAATGTCTTGCTCATAAACCCCTTTAGGAGATGATATCACCTATTGAAGCCGGTGGAGAAGACCCTGCATAAAACTGAGCAAGATCACAGTGAGAGGTAAAAGATGCAATTTGGGCTGCAACTTTGATGAACCTTGCAAATGTAAAGCTTGGCCAAGTTCAGCAGGATGAGAGAAAATAAAAAAGGCGAACGAACAGAACAACAGCACACCACATCAATAGACTAGCGGTATACCTGGATCACTCCCAAAACCCAGAACCGCAGAGAGACTTTTAAGCTTCCCCCCACCCCTCTTCTCTTTAAACTCCTCTCTTTGATCTTCCTCTCTCTAAAGTAAAGACACTTGCTGGATGCTCCACTGAGAGTTCCAGCATCCGCCCAAGCCTTCCCACTCTGCCAACATGCACAAAACTGACACTCCACATCCTTCATGCCCAAGCCAAACTTTTCCCCAGGCCTGAGCAACGGCTTTCAAGGCTGCACATTATTCCTGGTGGTGGCATTTTAGGGTGGCAGGGTTTGGATTTCTTCTGATGCCAGAACAGGTGCTTTCATGGACCATTTATTTACAACCTCCCCTCTGTATTGATCTTCTCTGCTAGACAAATAAGCAATCCCTACTTACTTGTGAGCCGAATTAACAGGCTTCATCCATTAGCAAAAAATATAAAAAAGTAGGTAGGCAGGTCTTCCCAAATGTTTTTGTTAGCTGAAACCTTTAGATGTAAAATGTTTACTTGAAGTACTCCATGGGATTTTAAAGTTAATTTTTCAATTATCTGATTGGCTAATCTTTTTATGTTGATTTTCTTTATTTTAAAATGATTCTTACACATAGGACTGAACTACTTAAAAAAATACATTGTAATTATTTTGTCATAAACTGTGATTTAAACAGCAATATGATATTTTATTTATTATAAAATTGTCAAATTTTTCTGCCGCTGACACAAAGAATGAAGAGTCGACTGCTAAAGGAAATCTTATCAATAAAATACCCTACCTTAAAATAACACTACAAGTTACAATACAAATATTTAAATCACAGTATTATAGTAAACTAACACACTGAAACACTGCAAACCAACTTCTGGAATTAAATTCAGACTTTCAACTGATAATCACAATTTGATAAGACACATCGCTGTGTCAGCTTTATTTTGATTAATTATGCAACCCCATTTATTCATTTTAATCTTACATTTGGTAATTAATAACTAGCTTTTCATCAACTCACAACCCCCCTGCAGATCCCTGACAAGCCCCTGTTTTGGAAACCAAGGTCAACAAGTAAAACACCTGTTGTGGAGAATATACTTCTAATAAAAGTCACAACAATGGCTGCTGTTCTGGCATTGTAAAACAACTCAAATTATTATAAAAACAATACATTGCATTTCTCTGTAAGCAGAACATGTTGTTAGGAAATACACATACAAACTTGTTTGGCAGGTTCTTCTGACAAAGTGAAAAACGCATATACCGAGGAATGACTGCCTTCCATTTCACTAATTAGGTAACACTGACTTGATGATGGCAAAGATATGTTCACATTTCCATTTCACATAAGGCGCTGATGAGAAAAGGACTTTTGGGACTTGTGTGGTATAATTTTCCTCATTGTTTTTACAGTTTTTTGAAAAGCAAATGGTACATAAGCCATGCTAATTAGTTTACTTATATTATAAAACATTAGGAAAATCCTTAGTTTGAGATTTAAAAGTTCAACATGTTGGAAAATGAGCAGATTAAGGGTTGTGAACAGCCTTTCATTCTATGTTTGAACAGATTTATAGTGTTTCAAAATTTTAAAAGTTTAAGAAATCTCTTCTCCACTGACAGATGAAGCAGAAGTGAGAGTTAAGGTAGACTGAATCTCATCAGCATGTTTTCACAGGTTGACCGCATCCTTCCCATGAGCCTTGGCTCTTAGCATTAGCACCGTGATGGTCTCTGATGGTGCCGAGTGTCAGTAAACCTCCTCGCTTCTCATCTGGGGAAAAGCTTTATCTTGTCCCGCTGTCCACCTTAATGCACATTGAGATGTCTGGAATTCAATTATGGACACCTCTTAACCAGGTCCTAATCTCACCACCCTCATCACACAAGGACTGATGGACAGTCTCGCACCTGGCCTTAAAAAAAAGTTGGGGTGGAAAGAAATAGCCGCAAGATTAAGTTGCCATCTTGGCTGAATTTCAGACCATAGCTGAAGTTCTTAGGGGTGAAAATGTATTATATGTATGCATGAGTAGCCATGCCTATGGGTTAGAACTAAGCTTAGCAAAGAGGTGATGAGGTAGCGATTGAGTAGAGCAGCAGGCATACAAGAACAAACAGACATATATAACCCTGCATGACAGATGACCTTTATAGACCGCAGCCAGGGCTCTGAGTCTGTCAACCTGTCGGAGAGTCAAAAAGCTAGCATGAACGTCATAAGCCTGGCTTCTTCATGCTGACGGCTGCCTCCATTAAAGTCCTGGGGTCCGACATGCTCTTTGATTGACAATTCCCTCATGTGAGCTCCCTGGGATTGACTGCTGTGGCGTGGGGGAAGTAAAAAGGCACAGTGTGTGAAGCTGACCTCATATGTGCTTCAGAGAGAGCATACCACTAACTAACATGCAGGTGGCTAATTGTAAAAGTCAGGGATGTGATTGGGAACACACAGCTGGTAGTTTTATTGTTTTCAGGAGCATGCAGGGAGCTAAATCTGTGGTCTTTCGGGCACTGTGGCATGAGGGATCAGGTTTCGGACAAACATGCACTTGCATGTAATTAGCCGGTGTTTATTCCCTCTCTGCGTCTGTCAATCAGACAGACTCTCAAAATTCTGACGAAGATGTCAGAAACAGCATTGTACCCCAGCGCTATTGACTAAAGTCAAAAGAGCAATGATCTGTGCATGGTATCCGTATCATTTGATAGGTGTGGATGCATGTTCCCCCTGCCTGGCCGCCTCCTGCCTGACTTAATTTATCTGAGAGATAAGCAGGTGGATGAGGGGAGGGAGATGCCGTCAGACCGCATGTCACTGACAGGACTGGCAGAATGAGTGACGCGGCTAATAGCTCCATCCCATTACCTTACCACAAGATGCACCTTTATCTCCGCCAAAAGGATTGTTTGTTTGCTTGTAGGATGATAATATTCACCAGGTCGTAACACATCAAACATAACAAATGCATTTGTGCATTTTGAGAGGATTCTAAGTGATGGGTGTTGAATTGGGTGGTTATCTTGAGACCCAAGCTGGAACTACAGAAACATATTTAAAGTCAACATGAAACAGGATTTGAAACCCGTCTCCCTTTCATAATGAGACATGCATTACCGTTCAAAAGTTGGGGTAAGAAAGATTTAAATAAATGCTGTTCTTTTGAACTTTACAAATATATTAATTATGTTACGTCCGGAGACGAAGTGTTCATTGATTTGTATTCTTTTAATGTGTTTCTGTGTTTTTTTCATGATTTCTCCTCCAACTGCCTGGCAGGTAGTTGATTGCTTCCAGCTGTACCTGCTTACCAACCAAGAGAGAGTCCGAATAAAAGCAGAGATCCAGCTACCAGAGAAGAGAGAATGTTCCCCAAGAGCTTTCTCCAGAGCGTTGTCTGTGTTCTGCCCAGCCTGTTGTCTGTGTTCTGCCCAGCCTGTTGTCTGTGTTCTGCCCAGCCTGTTGTCTGTGTTTTGCCCAGCCTGTTGTCTCAGTTGTTGGCTGTTGAGCTGCTTAGTGTTCTGCTTTGGGTATTGTAGTAGTTTTGTTTCTTTATTTATTGTGAAATTCTTCCATACTTACCTTTCATTATTTTAGTTAGTTTTTAGCTGCTGTTATCAACATCTCTTTTAGCGGCTACTTTGATGTTTGACTATTTGTGTTTTGTTATTTTTGATTTGTAAGGTGTAGGGAGGTGGATGCCATTTCTGTTTAACCCTGTTGTCTCCTGTTTGGAAGGAAGGGAGCTAGGGTATAAACCTGTATTTGTTTTCTTTGTTAGTATAGTTACAGGTCATTAATTCCAGTTAGCTAGTTTTGTTTGTTGTTTTGGCCTTATCCTCTCCTGAAGTTAATGCTTCCCTTCTTTTTTTTTTGTACTTTTTCCACGAGCTGTAAAGTAATAAAATCTTTTTTTGGACAACTTGTGTGTGGTGCTGTGGCAGGACTCAGAGCAACGCTCTTTAAAATATATTACTTTTGTTGCGTCCACATTCACCCCTAGACATATGCGGGACGTAACAATTAATATTGTTATTAATAAGAAATATAACATGAGCACCAAATCAGCATATTAGTATAATTTCTGAAGGGTCATGTGACACTGAAGACTGGAATAATGACTGCTGGAAATTCAGCTTTGCTATGACTGCTGGAAATTCAGCTTTGCTATCACAGGAATATATTGCATTATAAAATATTTTTAATCAGAAAAAAACTATACTGAGTTGTAATAATATTTTACAATATTACTGTTTTCTTTAATTTAAATGCAGCCTTGATAAACATAAGAGAGTTCTTATAAATAACCTCAAAATCTTACTGACCCAAAACTTGGACAGTGTATAATGCACTGAAACTGAATATCCAATAATGGTAATAAAAAAAAAAAGTAAATAAAAATCAAAGTAGAACTGATTGGTGAAAAGTGGGTATTACATACCAGAATGAAGCCAAAATAAGAGTTTGCTAAATAGCTGCAGACCTTAGTCAGGGTAATATCATATTTATTTTTTGACAGCGATAGAAAAAAGTCAGTGAATAAAGTAAGTAAATTGTGTTTTATGGATTGTGCTGTTGTTTAACAACATACTGATTGTTCAGCTGATGAAGTGTCTTATAAATAGACAAAACTCCATTAAACTGTTGTGAATCTGGAACAGTATGTGCCATCATTTATCCCTTACATTTTCATCCACATTAAATTCAACATGGCGTCTAACCTGGTGGATCAAGTTACTACATTTTTGTCAAAAACTATGATGATGATGATTTTTTTTTGGAATCGCATACACCAATGAATCATTAACATCTGTTAAGAAAGTAAATAGGGTCCATTTTGATTTCATGCTGACTTTTACAATTATTTCCAAAAGATTTTTACCTGATAAAAGGTTAACACTGTCCTATGCAAGTAAAACAAACATTCTTCTGAAATACAACTCTAGAAACCCCAGATATAACAGACTACCAGAAATCTAACAAGATGTGAGGAATGGAACGGATTATTCTGTGTTCTCTTTGGTCTGCTTCATGCTGTGGTAAAATGTGCTCTGTGGGTTCCAGGTGCTGAGCTATGTAGACTGAGGGATATATTGCTTTAATTGGGGACTTACTGATCTTGCAAGACAATTCAGTGCCAGACGTTATCGTCAATGTTTCTGCCACTTTTCTGCTGTGCAATCACAAAAAATGATATCAGGCACAGCAGGTGATCCATAAAAGCCATTTTTAATCCTTGTTAATTATTCCTTTAGAAGTCCAATGAATAAAACAGATCAAACTAGGATCAAGTATCTATCCACCTAGCCAGAGGTTGCTGAACTCGAAAAACCTACATCTCTAGTAATGGGACCTTGTTTGTTACTTTTTTAGGTGCAGTGTAAAATGTTTGTTTTCATGCTTGCAACTTTTAATCAGCTGGCTGGCGTTTTCAATGAACTAATGAGAGACTGGGACAAATTAAGCTCCAGTAGGAAACAAAGAAAAAAACATGTACTATATATGCTCTTGAGTTTAAGAAATACCATTAGACATTTATGTTAAGTAAGTTACACTAAGCAATTGTAAAGATTATATAGAAATACTATTTAACAGTGACAACAGTCCCAGAGCTTTCTCAAAATAAAATGTAACAAATAGAATAGGGAAATACATAAACCATTAAAATCTAATTAAAATGCAGCACAGAACTTACTGCAGCTTCCAATGGAGGTTTATTTAAATTCCCGCTCTGTCAATTTAAACATTTACCCTTACTAAGGCTCTTCAAAATTACACATTTTCAAAACTGATTAGTTGGTATGTTATCCAAACGATTAGTTGACAGGTTAGACTTAAGGAAGCTACAATTAGGCTGATTTCAGCTCATGTCTTATGAGGTATTCACTCAAAACATGGTCAAAGACTACCGTCTTCACAAAAAAATGAGAGCTGTTGATTCTCAGGTTAGTGTAGATATATGGGATGGGACACTAGAGGTGTCTAGTTCTGACTGCTGGACATCTAAATGTTATCGTTGGGCTACAGTACGTACTGTAATTGCCCATAGTTTTTAAAAACTATGCTAACAAATGGGATGTATGGCCAGTTAAAATAAGACATCACTGTATTTTGACAATAAATCATTCTACAGGGGAAAGCATTTGGATATAAATGCAGTAATGCATAATATATCATATCATGAACATAGTAAACAATTGTCAATCAATTGATCAAATTCACTCAGAATTCCTGACAATATTTACTACGCATCCTGTTTTAATTTACATCACTGCATGTGGGCAGAAACAAAACATGAAGAAGTGAAATCACTCACAGTAATGTTATCTTCTCTGGTGAGATACTGTAGACGACGAAGAAGATGGATCGGATTTGTTACACTGACTCACTCTTATTGTTACTTAATCTGTGTCAGTCATTTTCGATATAAAATGTGTTGGCAATTTTTACTAGTAAAATTTGCTACAAGGGCTATGACTTAGGTGAAATAGGGAAGGAAGAGGAAGAGAAAAAGGAGGAGGAAAAGAAGAAGGAGATGGTGAAGAGGAGTTGAAAGAGGAAGAGGAGAAGGTGACAGACAAGGAAGAAGGAGAAGGGGGAAGAGTTATCCGAACACAAACTTTTCCCTTTCCTCTCACACTCCTTTCATTCCCTGTCCTCTTGTGCTGTGCTGAATTTTTTGTGCTGTATAACTTGACTGCTGTAAAAAGGACTCAAAGGGAGGAAGCCACTGCTGGCAGGCCATCTTAAGTCTCCTTACTGGACTGCCACTTATGTTGAATGAATAATTAACTGCATTGAAAGAGTTAAAACAGCACTTACATCACAGGCAATTCCCTCTTATAGCGGCTCTCATTGGGTATTCATGCCAGCTCAGCCAAGCACACGACTGGTGACTTCCACATTAGTATATTTCATGAAAAAATGACACAGACTTACTGTAAGGAACAGAGAGCAGGAAGTGCTGAGGTGGCACCACACTTCTTTACTCTGCTTCACAGCACAAGAAAAATGCTTTCAAATGACACTAAATATACACGACTGCACAGGAGTCTACGCTGTCTGTGACTGGATGTCAAAGCCCCGTAACCTATGTGCCTTCTCCACAGTGCTTCATTCCATCGTGCACTTATGACATTTCGCTTTGGGAAATTAAAAGGCGAAAACACTGTAAATATGAATTGCAAATCCGCTGTGCAAGCAGTTTCAATGTGTCCATATAATGCATTGTGATTCAAAGAAAAATCACAGCTTCGCAGCTCTCGTAAATATGACACAAATTGCTTATAAGACTGCAAATGTCTTAATTTCTGGAAATTAGGAGGGAGAGAAAGTACAAAATAAAAAAAGTTATTGAGGCTACATACAGAGAGGAGGGAGCAGGCCATAGGAAACCATAAAGTACAGCAAAGGAATAAAAAAAGAGCAAAAAAAAGAGTAGAGAAGAGGGGAAAACTGTTCTATGCCAAAGCAACTCTAACTTGCATTTGATCACTGGGAATCTCAAGCATGAACCATAAATATATAATAAACAAAAATTAATGGAGGAAAATGATGTACTAAGTATTTTCTGCCTTGGCACTGCCACAGAGGCAAGCGTAGCAAGTTAGATTCATCCATATTGATGCAGGGTGTGAAACATTTGTTAACACGTCTCTAGCAGTATGACAACTAAACTGTGATAGTGTGTGCGATATGCTACAAAAGACTATAGAATTTGATGAAACTTTAAATGTATAAACTACAGATTTTTTTATAATAACTGTGGTTAATGTTATTTCTGACTACAGAAATAAGAATGAAATGGTAATAAATGTCAAATATATAAATTTCATGTTTTTATTATACATTAATTACAAATAAAATAATGTAAAAATAAACGTGTATCACAAATTTTAAGAAAGTTAACCAATAAAATCTTTCTTTATAATGCATGACACCGCACACACCACGTGCTCCTCCTCACCTGCCATGCATCAGTCCGCTTCATATGAGGGGTGTCACTGTGCGCCTCACACCTCGCCCCGGTGGTTATGATTGGATTGTCACACACCATGCTAACGAGCATACAACTCATGCATGTATACAGCCCCCAGGTACCTTACCGCCAACCTGACACTTATGAAAATGCCTCCCAAAATGTGTGTCTAAGCAACAACAAAAACCCTTTATTTGGCCTTCCGAAAGTAGATGGTTTTCAGCCAATCACAATGCACTGGGTCAGTTGGCAAGTGACAGAAGACTGCTCTTGTCAGAAGGAGGGACTTTGTAGAAAGCGATGCGTTTGAGAGAGGCAGGGCTTAGAGGACCTACAATAATCTACAGTATTTGAAAAATAATGTGTTTTTTGAACATTAAAGCATGTCAACATATTCTATTTCACAAAATACAAAAAATAATGAACTTTAAAAAAGCATCATATGACCCCTTTAACTTTAGAGTATCTTCCAAAAACTTGTATTAGTGCTGGGCTGCAATCTTGGCATGGAGCCCCGATATTCCCTAAAAGGTCTTGGTGTAGCACAATACAAAATGGTAGCTGGCTTTGCTGAAGACTATTGACAAGTGAAGGGTAAACTGAAGGGGAGGGAGGTGGAGGTGGAGGTGGAGGGGGACCATTGAAAAACTGCCATCAGTGACTTATAAAAATACTCTTATTTTTAAGAGCAAATACTCTTTCAAATATCTCTTAATTAGAATATTACTACTAAGCATCATGTACACTAATAAAGTGCAATAATTAGCCCTTTGTGTGGTATTGTGGGCAAAGTCAGTTCATTGTCACTGCTGTCATTTAGGAAGCTTGCAATGACTAGCATGCAATAGTGCTGGGCTAGAATAAATGAGATGTTTCAGAGAGACACAGGCAGGTGTTATGGAAGATGGAGCCTGATACATCTTTGTGCCAACAATCTCTAAAGACCACTGTAATTGAATTTCCACAATTTCCTTTGTTCGTGCCACAACAAAGAAAATTAGATAAAACAAAAGAAAGAGAAGCCAATATGCCATGAAAAAGAAAAGCGGTAAATAAATGTATTAGCAAAAGCTTTCACATTCAAATGCAGAATGAAACAAACACATTACTTAAACACAAAGCATCCAATCCCTGATGTGCCGACTTCACCTAAATGAACAGGCCGTTTCTCATCTCCTTTGTTTAATTCTTTAAGCTCTGCTGATGAGCCCACAAGAGCACGCTGCAGCTTCTTATCCTGGTGGTGAAACGAGACTTGTGCAACTGAACTGGGGTCAGAGAATTAGTCAGCTTGGGGTGTGAGAACATGTTTTCTAGGGCTGGTATTGCTGCCCTCATTTATGATACTAATTGCTCTGGGATAAAATCAGAAGGTAATGTGAGAACATGGATGGTTGAATGTTTCTAGCAGTATCTTTCAGCAAGCCTGTGGAGCGTGGGGCATTTTACTGCCCCCAAACTGAACAGTAGTGCATATTATTCTATAAAATACAAAATTATTTAACAACAACAGCAATACTAATACAAATAATACAAATAAAAATTCAATTTTCAAAACTAATCTCAACAAAAAGTAGGTCCTTACATCATTAAAAGGACAATGACATGCAGAATATTCTACCTCTTACCATGTAACACTTTTTTCATTATTCTACTCCTGCAGAATGAGTGTTATTAAATCCATTCTAGTAGCAGGTCACACCACAGACTCCCTCTTTTTAAAGAGCACTATCACTCAATAAACATTGACAAAGTTGAGCATGGATGAGCTATACTACCAAAATGACAACATTGTGCCTTGATTCTGTATCTGACTACTTTGTGCTGTTGAAACAGCTTCCTGGCTGTAAAATCTCAGACAGATAGAAGAAGTTGTACATCTAAAACCAGAGCCCTCAGGGGTAACTCTATAAACTCTGCCAAAAGACATTGTGGGATGTTCTGCCTTCACAATACGAAAGATCTCAAACGCCTGTCAGAGAGGTAAGCATAAAAATCAGGAATCACACAGTGTATATCTGTATTATAAATTCTGCATGCAATTTCAGATGGGGGTGGTTTAAAGCGGGTTGCCTTCTCTCTCTGACAGCAAGTCAGGACACTGATGATGCTGCCACCAGCTCTATCGCTCATTCTGCCATAATGGTGAAGCAATTACAGATAAGGCAACGCTGCACGCAGACATCTGCTGTGCAAATATCTATATCACATGCTGGGATGCTTCTGGGACCCCCCTATAGTAAGCATAATGCCTTCCCCCCTCTACAGTTCTACAGCACACACAGTGGTGAGTGAGATGCAAGCTGTATATAAAAAGGAGGGGATCGTTGAGTTCAATTTGTTTGCATGCTGGGTAATGTGTGCATTTTGCTGGAGATCTTCCAACTTTTATTAGAAATTTCCTGAGGCAAACGGAAAAGTAGGGAATGTGAATGAAAAGGCACAGCTTGTTAGAGAGTCAACTGAACTTTTTGCATTAAGATACTGAAAATGCCCTTCTTTAACTATTCATTGCAAAGTGCTCATTTTTGATCACAAACATATAAAGCCCCCGTTAGCAGCATGGCTACAGCTTGTGCTTTTTTTTTTTTTTTTTGGGTGTATATGCCCGCCTCTTCCCCAAGGTCACGGTCACATCTCAGTCTCGGTACAATGAGCATTTAGAGCGAGTGCACAGCTTGGGAAAAATAACAGGGTTGCCAACACACAGGTGTTTCCAAGATCCACATGAAACTGCACAAAGTGGACAATAAAACAACAAATGTTCAATCAGGCTAGTTGATCCTGTTGTTCACAGAGTAAAAATAGTAAAAGCGCTATTCAGTTATCTATAATCTAGGGGTTAGGGATGAGGATGAGTATGGGGGACACCCTGCCTTTCCGCTGAAGAGTGTAACAAATAAATGAACTTGCCATTTCATCCTTTTTGTCTCGATGGGAGAAGTGGGCCAACCCCTGGAAGGAGTCTGCCAGTGTAGAAGGGGCATAAATATAGGAATAAAATGTATCATGCACATTAACAGTGAGGTATGGCAATGAAAAATACAGGGCACAAAAAAAAAAAGTAGAATGTGTGTAAAAACCAAAAGTGAGGGAAAAGGCCATAAAGCTAGGAAAGCCCTGTCTGATGCCAGCATGCCCCATCTAGGAGATAAAAATGAATGATTCCACTCCGCATCTCCATCCAACTGCAAACCCTTTAGTGCTCAGAATCCACGCGAGACCGAGTCAAAAGATGAGGAAAAGGGATTTAATGAAAAAAAGGCTGCTCTCTACCAAGTTCATCTCAGCTGAATTCAGCTGAAGCTGAAGAGAGCATTTGTTCTTTCTCTGGTTGTTGCATACAAACATCCTCTCAGTCCCAGGGCTCATGCATTTTCTAGGGTTCCTTCATACTGAGTTCTAAGACAGAATAATTACAATAATACACAAGGTAAAGATCTACACTGCTCCTGCCTCAAACATACAAACCTTACAAGGTGTCCTCCCTATAGCCATTTCCTCGATAATTGGGATTACACACACAAAAACACACATACTTAGATACTGAATGCTCTATTGACATGGCAATAATTTTCCATAACCATATTTCTACCTGAAGTCTAGTCTAAATGTTAGTATTTGTGAGGTTAAAGGTGAAGACAACTGGGTGACTTAAACTCCTGCTCTGAATCAATAGAAAAAGTGCCAAAGCTCTACCACTAAATCAATGTTTAAAATCTTTACAAAATTGCAAGTAACTCTTTCAATTTTCAATTAGTTGCACACTAAATTGGACTTCACAAATTTTAACAGTGAGAAGTGATTTGACATCAGACGTTGGCAGGTGCTAGCAAGACAGCTTGTCTACATTGTGCACTATCAGAGTTAGGTGTGAAGACAGCCTACACCCTCCACACAGAATGCAGAGGCTCACAGCTCCCTTCAGTACACTGGTCTGCATGGAGTCCCTCATGGAGAAATGCTAGAATGACCATCTCTAGAGCCATGACGCAGATAAGTACTAACACAGGTTGACTCTAACAACCTTAAGCTGTCCAGAAAATTAAGACTCTGCTGAGAGATGTTTTGTTGTAAACCATAGAAAAAAAGGTGGCAGCTTACACATGCTGCATCCTAAGAAACACAGGAACTGTTGCCCCCCCTTCCCTGTTTGTTTTGTTTTGGATGGATGTTGTTTTGTTAATATAAAAATAAAAAGTTGATCACTAAAAAAATAAACACAGGAGTTTGATTCTAGTATTTGATTCCAATAGAGCTGTGTTAGCTAGGATGACCATATGTCCTCTATTTCCCGGATATGTCCTGTCCGGGATTTCTAAATTGCCTAAATTGTCCAGATTATAGGTGTGTTCGGCTTGAAGCAATGCTCCACAGATCGATCAGTATTTGACATCAAAGTACCACGAGTGCTCTAGAAAGCAGGCGCTATGCATGCTGTCGAATCGCTCTCTATCTGGACTTTGTTGTCACACAACGATCGATCTGCGCAGCATCACTTCAAGCCGAACAAACCTTTTGGGTGTTTTGTTTTCTATTGGTTTCATATTTGCTGAAAGTAAAGACTGAAAAGAAGTTTGATCAATAGCATGCAGGGATTGTACATAATCAACCAATCGCTGCATGCGAGAAGGTGGGATCTACAGAGAATGGTAAAAAAAAAAATTGGAAAATTGGGAAAATTTTGATTTATGAATATGAAAAAATATTTTTTTCTACAAATTTCAGTTCATAGCATGGAACAGACCAAAATAGCAGGAGGCTGTCATTTCTACCTGGACCGACAAACAGTTAAATACTACTAAAATACAATTTTTCCAAGTGACCTTAAAGTAAACGACAGCCACCCTGTGGGGCTCATCTGAGGCCAAAGGAAAATTGTCCTGTTTTCCAGCTCTCTCTGTCCTACTGCTAGAGAAAATGAGCTTTATCTGTGGGACACTGCAGCACGTGAATAATGCCCCCCTTTCCAACTGTGGCCCCTGTGAAGTCCATCAGGGTGTTTAATGGGAAGCAATCCATTTTTAATTACCACATTTTGGAATGGAGAGGTTTGGAATGGGAAACACTTAGATAAGCCTTGGAAAGTTCCACAGATGTTACTTGGCCTGGGGCTGCACACGTACAGTTGAACATTTCCTGTTCCCCAAGGTGACACTTCCAAAGAGATATCAGATATTAATACAGAGAGGATATTAATCTGAAATTAATGCACACCCATTTGATTAAGTTAGGAGGGTAATGCAGAACATGGTGAGAGATCAGTATGTTTGAGTTTAATTCATGTGACATTAATCTTGTGCTCACAAGGATATCTGTGACGTGAAAGACAACACGGAGATGAGAAGATAGAGAGGCTCTCTATAATGCAAGGAAAAATAAACAACTCTCTCAAGTGGTGCTATACTGTCAGTACAGCTACAATAACGCTGACCTTTTCAGCAAGTTAAATGGGCTCAATGCTGATGTAAAAAGAACAATGATACTTCAACAGAAATGAAAAAAAAGACCTTCAATGCACAGCAACAGATTCATAAGTCCTGTCAGAGAATGTTAAGAAGACTGCTTTTTGAAAAAAATATATTCATTCAACACTACCTATGCACATATTTTTTCACAGCTTATTTGTCTTTGCTTCTCAGTACTTGATTTTTTAATCATGTTATCAAGGTCGAAAGTCAACAATATACCAAACTCAAGTGATTTCTTAACAGCTATGAAAGTGCATTTTGCATCATTATTGTGATCATTAATAACATAGTTTTGTTTTAATTATTTTTTTCTTGCAGGTCAACGTATCGCTTACAGCACCAGTGTCTGTCTCCCATTAAAACAGCATCTTTATGCCCATTAAAATTAACAAAAATACAAAAATAAATAAATAATGTAACTGGCAAGAATATGGCAAAGCTCACATTTGGCATATGGTGAATTTCAGACCCTATTAGTGATACACATCCTGACAGGAATACTTGCACCAAGGGCACCTTTATTAGCCTGCATTTATTGGACACGCTCCTGGTTTCTTCCATCAACTGCATGTCTGGGCGGAGCTCAACATGAAAAAGTAACTCAAATTAAAGTTGAGTTAATCATGAATAGTTGGAAAGGGCCATAATCCAGGCATATGTTAAGAATAAATTACTAATTAGGCCTGGCGAGTAACAAAACAAGTCCCAGTCTGCTCGAGAAGTCTCGGCTTGTTACTAATATATGAAAAGTATAAACAAACAGCAATCTGGTTGTTTAGCTTCTCCAGCCCACTTAGAAGGATCCAATTATGGAAGATCCCTAGAGCCAGCAATACAATCAGTGCTGAGAGTGCAGGCATTATGATTAACTATGAAGGCCACATTCACAATGGTTTCTACAGCCAACCAAGCTGCACTTTAGGGTGAATATGTAGCAGTTCAACATCAGAAAGGAGATGTCATGTCCACTGTCTGATCACCCCGTTCTTGTGTGTGTGTGTGTGTTTCTGTATATGTCTGCATTTCGTGCGCACATGGTGTTTTGTTTTGGTTTTGATCGCTCGTCTTGCACCTATCTTTGGCGTTCCTCCCTCCCCCTCATTATCACAGTTTCCGTTTCTAATGGTTTGACCTCGCTCACCTGAATTCAATGTCTGTTCATCTCTTGCTCTATTTATTCCCGTCTGTCGCGCCTATCGGTGCCAGATCGTTGTTCGGCAACAATCCCCGTGTATCCACTTTGTCTGATCCTGTCAAGCCGTGTTCTGTCGTGCCTCTGTTTGCTGCTATTGGTTTGTTTTGTTTTTCTTTTTCCCCCCTCCCTCATTTCCTAGACCGGGCACCGGCATTTCCCAGAAGAGTTTTTGCACGGTCGCTGGCTCGCTCGTGGCTTCCTCTCCTCTCCGCTATCATCGCGGCCGCGCCGTTGAGCGCCCCCTGCCGGGTGTTTTTGCAAGGACATTTGAAGTCTCTTTTTGTTGGACATTTTTCCTAATTTCCCGGCCTGTTTTTGTTCATTGGAGGAAGTTTTTTCTTTTGAGGTTTTTGAATAAATTGGTCCTGCACCGTAACCTGCATCTGTGTCCAGTTGTGTTCCTGACAGAACGATCTGGCCAAGATGGACACAGCAGGTACAGACTCTGTCAGAACCGCAGTCACCCAGCAGGGTGTTCTTTTGGGCCAACACGAAGCCAGACTCACGAATACCACAAGGGAGATGGAGTTCTTAGCCAACCAAGTGGCTGAGTTGACCAACCGGATCCAAGAGCTGCAACGAGAGGCTCCTCAGGGTGGTGCAGTTCACCATCTTTCTCACCATGAGCCTGAGCCCCGATGCAATAACCCACCACCCTATGATGGGGACCCCAATTCCTGCCGGGCCTTCTTGTCCCAGTGTTCTGTGGTGTTTGCCTTGCAGCCACGCACATACGCACTTGAGATGTCCAAAGTGGCTTTTGTTTTGACTCTTCTGACCGGCAAGGCCAGAGACTGGGGAACCTCCGTCTGGGAGACCAAAGCTCCCTGTTGTGCTTCTTTTAAAGATTTCCGCCAGGAGATGGAGAGACTGTTCGACCGCTCTGCAAGAGGTCAGGAAGCGGCTGACCAGCTAGCACGGCTCCGTCAGGCGGGTCGCTCAGTGACGGACTATGCCATTCATTTTAAGACTCTTGCAGCGACCTGCGACTGGAATGAGGGGGCCTGTCGAGCTATGTTCCGTGCTGGGCTAGAGGATGACATCCAGGATGAGCTGGCCACTCAGGACCTGCCACGTGACTTTGACGATCTGGTTAACATGGCGTTGCGCATCGAGGGTCGCCTTCACCGCCGTCGTCAGCGCCTGGCAGTTCGTGCACCCTGGAGGACTGAGGAGTCGTCATCTGTCTCCCCCACAGAAACCACTGAGCCTGAGCCTATGCAGGTGGGGCGCCTTCGGCTCACTCCTCAACAAAAGCAGCAACGCCTCGCCCTAGGACTATGTCTGTATTGCGGCAAATCAGGTCACTTCGCAGTGGGCTGTCCACTAAAAGTCAAGGCTCACCAGTAAAGAGGGGGATCCTGGTGAGCGCTACCCCTTTATTACATCCCCCCTCCTCTCGCACTCTCCTTCCTGTCTCTATTCAGTTTGGTGGTGTCCTTAACTCCTGTACAGCACTGGTTGACTCGGGAGCTGAGGGCAACTTTATGGACCTCTCTCTAGCCACCCGTTGGGGAATTCCTTCCATTCCTCTTCCCAAACCTATTCCTGCCCGTTCATTGAATGGCACTTTAATAACCACTGTCTCATATGCCACTCCCCCAGTTAATCTTATAGTCTCGGGCAATCACCGGGAGGTGACCACGCTGTACCTTCTTGAATCCCCGAGTGCTCCCATAGTTCTGGGGCACCCGTGGTTGGTGCAACATGGCCCTCACGTGGATTGGTCCAACAACTCTGTCCTGTCTTGGAGTAAGTTTTGTCTTGCGTCTTGTCTGGGTGCTGCCCCTTTTCCTGTGTCTGTGTGTCCTGTCTTGCAGGTGGAGGCTGCTGATTTGAAGGGGGTCCCGGTGGAGAACCATGACCTGTGCCAGGTGTTTAGTAAGTCCCGGGCCACCTCCTTACCTCCACATCGCCCTTATGACTGTGCCATTGAGCTCCTCCCAGGCACTTCTCCGCCCAAGGGTCACTTGTTTTCCCTTTCAGGCCCTGAAAGAGAGGCCATGGACAAATATATTAATGAATCCCTCAAAGCCGGTCTCATCCGACCCTCTTCATCTCCTGCAGGTGCTGGGTTCTTCTTTGTCAAGAAGAAGGACGGCTCCTTGCGTCCTTGTATAGATTATCGAGGCCTGAATGACATCACTATTAAAAACAGGTACCCCTTGCCTCTAATGTCATCTGCCTTTGAGTTATTGCAGGGAGCCAAGGTCTTCACCAAGCTAGACCTTCGGAATGCCTATCACCTTATTCGCATACGTGAGGGGGATGAGTGGAAGACAGCTTTCAACACACCTACGGGACACTTTGAGTACCGGGTCCTACCATTCGGTCTGACCAATGCCCCAGCTGTCTTCCAGGCCCTGGTTAATGACGTGTTGAGAGACATGGTGAATCGCTTTGTCTTCGTGTATCTTGATGATATCTTGATATTCTCCCCATCTCTGCAGGTACACACTCAGCATGTTCGCCAGGTGTTACAACGGCTGCTGGAGAACCAGCTCTATGTTAAGGCGGAGAAGTGCGTCTTCCATGCCCAGTCGGTTCCGTTCCTGGGGTTCGTTGTTTCTGCGGGGGAGATCAAAGCCGACCCCTGTAAGGTAAGGGCCGTTGCCGAGTGGCCAGCTCCTGACTCTCGTAAAGCTCTGCAGCGGTTCCTGGGGTTTGCCAACTTCTATCGGCGGTTCATCCGGAACTTTGGTCAGATTGCTGCACCTTTAACGGCACTCACCTCTCCCAAGGTACCGTTCAAGTGGAATACTGGGGCACAGGAGGCCTTTGATAGATTAAAGTCCCGTTTTATCTCTGCTCCTGTCTTGTCTATTCCAGACCCTGAACGGCAATTCATTGTTGAGGTGGATGCCTCCGATGTCGGAGTGGGCGCGGTCCTATCTCAGCGGTCGCACGAGGATGGAAAGGTGCATCCCTGCGCCTTCTTCTCCCACCGCCTGAGTCCCCCAGAATGGAATTACGACATAGGTAATCGGGAGTTGTTGGCGGTCAGGCTGGCTTTGGGGGAGTGGCGTCACTGGTTGGAGGGCGCGGCTCAGCCCTTCCTGGTCTGGACGGATCACAAGAACCTCGAGTATGTCCGTTCGGCCAGGAGGCTGACCTCTCGACAGGCTCGCTGGGCCCTCTTCTTTGCCGGTTCAATTTCTCACTGTCTTACAGGCCCGGGTCAAAGAATGTTAAGCCCGATGCTCTTTATCGTCTCTTCGAGGCTCCTGGGGGAGGGGAGTCAGCAGACACTATCTTGCCCAAAGGGGTGGTGGTGGCATCCCTCTCTTGGGACATCGAGAGACGAGTAGAGGAGGCCCTACTTAAGGGGCCTGTGCCGAAGGGGTGCCCAGCGGGTAATCTGTTTGTTCCCACCAAGTTGCGCTCTGAAGTCATCCAGTGGGGTCACTCATCCAGGCTAGTCTGTCATCCAGGAGTCCGGAGGTCGCTGGCTGCCATCCGTCAGCGATTCTGGTGGCCATCCATGGCCAAGGATGTCAGGCAGTTCGTGGCTGCCTGCTCGGTGTGCGCTCAGAACAAGACTTCCAACGCGCCTCCCGTTGGTCTGCTCCACCCATTGCCCATCCCTTCCCGCCCCTGGTCACATTTGGCCCTTGATTTTGTCACTGGCCTTCCGGAATCCAAGGGTAACACCGTCATTCTTACGGTGGTGGACCGTTTCTCTAAGGCGGCCCATTTCATTCCCCTTCCCAAGCTCCCCTCAGCCAAAGAGACTGCTCAGGTGATGGTTGATCATGTATTCCGGATTCATGGTCTTCCGGTCAACGTGGTCTCTGATAGGGGTCCCCAGTTTGTCTCTCGGTTTTGGAGGGAATTCTGTCGGCAGATCGGGGCCTCTACGAGTCTGTCTTCAGGATTCCATCCCCAGACCAACGGGCAGTCCGAGCGGGCAAACCAGGATTTGGAACGTTCTCTTCGCTGCCTGGCATCCCACAATCCCGGCTCCTGGTGTCAACAGCTGTCCTGGGTAGAATACGCCCATAACTCCCTTCCTGTTTCTGCCACAGGTATGTCCCCATTCCAGTGTTCTGTCGGTTATCAACCTCCCTTGTTTCCCACACAGGAACCCGAGGCTGCGGTCCCGTCTGCTTTGGCCTTTGTCCGACGGTGTCGCCGCACCTGGAAGAGGGCCAAGGCGGCCTTGGCCCAGGCTAATAGGCGGACTAAAGCAGCGGCCGACCGTCACCGAACTCCTGCTCCCCGCTATGTGTGTGGTCAAAGGGTATGGCTCTCTACCAAGGACCTGCCTCTCAGGGTAGCCTCACGCAAGTTGGCACCCAGGTTCATTGGCCCATACCGGATCACGAAGGTCCTGAGTCCGGCGGCGGTGCAGCTCAAGCTCCCTACCACGCTTGGTCGGGTGCACCCTGTTTTCAATGTTTCCAGGGTTAAACCTGTGTTCTATTCCCCTCTTGTTCCATCTGCCCCAACCCCCCTCCCCCCCGTCTAGTGGATGGCTCCCCGGTCTATACGGTGCGGAGGTTGCTAGATGTCCGACGTAGGGGTCGGGGCTTTCAATATCTTGTGGACTGGGAGGGCTATGGCCCAGAGGAGAGGAGCTGGGTTCCGGCCCGGGACATCTTGGATCGGACACTTGTCGAGGACTTCTACCGGCGACGAGGTGAGCCCCTTCCTGCGGCGCCTGGTGGCGTCCGTCGGAGGGGGGTACTGTCATGTCCACTGTCTGATCACCCCGTTCTTGTGTGTGTGTGTGTGTTTCTGTATATGTCTGCATTTCGTGCACACATGGTGTTTTGTTTTGGTTTTGATCGCTCGTCTTGCACCTATCTTTGGCGTTCCTCCCTCCCCCTCATTATCACAGTTTCCGTTTCTAATGGTTTGACCTCGCTCACCTGAATTCAATGTCTGTTCATCTCTTGCTCTATTTATTCCCGTCTGTCGCGCCTATCGGTGCCAGATCGTTGTTCGGCAACAATCCCCGTGTATCCACTTTGTCTGATCCTGTCAAGCCGTGTTCTGTCGTGCCTCTGTTTGCTGCTATTGGTTTGTTTTGTTTTTCTTTTTCCCCCCTCCCTCATTTCCTAGACCGGGCACCGGCATTTCCCAGAAGAGTTTTTGCACGGTCGCTGGCTCGCTCGTGGCTTCCTCTCCTCTCCGCTATCATCGCGGCCGCGCCGTTGAGCGCCCCCTGCCGGGTGTTTTTGCAAGGACATTTGAAGTCTCTTTTTGTTGGACATTTTTCCTAATTTCCCGGCCTGTTTTTGTTCATTGGAGGAAGTTTTTTCTTTTGAGGTTTTTGAATAAATTGGTCCTGCACCGTAACCTGCATCTGTGTCCAGTTGTGTTCCTGACAGGAGATGCATAAAAATGGTGCATTTCAACATTTATCAAAGAGGTGATTTCTTCATTTTTGGTGGCATTTGGCATTCTTTTCATGGGTACTATTGGCTTTATACCATTAAGACTACAGTGTTGTTCAACACACATATGTTCTATTCTTGATTTTTTGCTGCATTTTAATTTCTTCAAGCCCAGCCCAGCTATACACCCCAGATACACCCACAGTAGGGTTGAGCATAGCTGCTGAGCTGTGTGTTTTATCAAAGATTTGTTCTTGCAAACACCATTTCTGTTGCTAACGTCTGCATTCAGAGCCTGTGGTTTAATATGTATAGAGATTAGCTCATTTCAGTAAACCGCACATGCAAAAGCAGATGAAACGGCCAGTGTCAGAGTTATTCCAAGCTTCCCGTATGCTGTAGTCTCCAGTGGGCCCTTTCATGGCATTTCAGACGGAATGAGAGCAAGTGGTGGAGAGGTTGAGGCCGGGATGGATGAGAGGAGCTTCTTTTGCCATTCATCTTTCAATGCTGGAGGTCATGTGCAGTTAGTCTGTGGGCTCTTAGGGATCTGTAAAACACTCTCCCTGATGGCTGGCTGTCAAGTGTGCTGAAGCCAGAGGAGGGAGAAAAACACATACCATGCCATATGATTCCTTCACAGCCCAGCCAATCAATCCTTTTGCCAAGCTTCGTCCAGAAAAATCTCACGTTCCTGTAACAGGTGGTGGAGGGCAGGTTTCAAAGATGTTTCATTATTAAGCAAAAGCGATTCTAATGGAACACAGAAATCATTTGGGATTGAGAAATTGTTAGCAGTGACACATCGCAGCAAAACCACTGATCACTGCTTTCATCATACTTCACACATCCGAATACAAGTCACAAATTTCAGATTATGAGCATCTGTTTCTGTTCATCCAAGCAGTCTGTGACATACTGCCGGAGGCCAAATGACATGATACAGCTTGCTGACAGACTGGAGACCATCTCACACATACACAAACAGTGGTCTTCTCCTTGACCAAGCCTAAAAAAAATCTTGTAGTTTAATTGGACAGGCTCATCACCAGCCAACCGCTCAACCTTTATTGCATGCCAACAATTTATTTGTCATTCCAGTTTGATATCAAGCCATTTCTGTGCAACACAATGATAATAGGGGGATAGGGGTTTGACCAGACAGCCTCTTCCTGACACTCTGCTCCATGATTAATATGCAGACCAATGGGTGAATTGAAAGGGTTATTTGTTTGTGGTTTCATTACTGATATGTTGGCCGATTTTCAATCCGTAATAACATCTGCGAGTCTTACTGATCATTCTGGATTTTTAGCTCATTTGGCTATAATCAGATCATGTATTATTCAAGTATTTTATTACGTCCAGTCTGCAGTTGCATAAAAACTGCTCCCACTTTTGCAGGTCTAAGCTCTCTGTCTGTGGAGTGCCAATAAAGCTAAAATAACCCAAAATGCTCTAATCTAAATGTATGAGAATGTAAGTATTGCTTTCTTACATTTTGTACATTCAATCCTGTAATACTGCAATCAGAAAACTTAAGATTTTGGATTAATAAAAAAGTCAGAGCCATGTTATGGTCTGACCTTTAGCACACATCACATGCTTTTATCATTTTATTAGTATTAGAATTTTAAAAGCGTGCACAAATTCAAAAGATAGAAAAAAGAGAGCCATAGACTTATGGGCAGTGTTCTGACATATTGCACAACAGCGCTTTGGTAGACCTGAATTCAACTCTTGGCTCAAGGTCCTTTCCCATCTCCCTCTATCTGCTCTTTTCCTTTCTTCTCTCTCTTCAAAATTGCCATCAAAATAAAAGGAAAAATGATCACAAATATAATTTTAAAATTAAAAAATAACAAAACAAAAAAACAACTTTAAAAAATTTGTCACATTTGTCAGTTCAGTCCATATGTTTTCTATGGAAAAATGTAAAGTTTGCTATAGAGTAGAAAGCGGGTAGGATTTACTGAATACCCTGATATAAACAAAGAGGTTTGCACAGCGGCATGCTAACTAGGTTATTAAGGGATTAATTACAGGGTTAACAGTAGGTGTCAAAACCCTGCCTGTGTGAAAGACCATCTCTCTCTCTCTCTCTCTCTCTCTCTCTCTCTCTCTCTCTCTCTCTCTCACACGCACACACACACACACCATCATCTGCTCTCTGCCTGGCCGGCCTCACAAGCTCAGGAAGGCAGTCCGGTCCATGAAAAGCAGAAGTGGGGGGAATACTCCCCTTGCCAGGGCCCTGAGGCTGAAGTGATATGTTCATGTTTGTTGGTTGTTCTTTAACCAAATGTTTAAAATGGGCAAATGAGAGTGGTGCTTATCCAGCAAAATTGCTGCTAGATGGAGCAGAAAGTGCACAAATGTTCTATGACACACCCATAATGAGGTTTCATATTGATCCAACTGCACTGAACAGAACTGCTGGCTCTTCTTTCTTTTCTATTTTAACCAACACTGTTCGCTTTAGGCTGCTATTTATTTGGATAGACTCGCTGGTCCTCGAGGGCCTCTCATGCACAGACAGGTGGCCCAGCTGAGCATATCACTCCAAAACATCATCAACCATTCAGAAACTCTATTATTTAGCTGGTTTGAACAAGAAGAAGGAGATGGATGGACTATATTTGGAGGGAAAGAAAAATTCATGTCAAAAACACATGCTGGGAGATAAGTCTCAGTACTCTATGTGTAATGCAAGGAGATCTTATGGAAATGTGACTTTCTACAAGACCTTTATAAGCCCAGTCACTAACTGACAATTGGAATGAATTCATAATGCAATAATACCTGACTATTTACAATAATTTACATAAATTATGCCTGATAGATAAAACCAGGAGCCTCCACTAAAATATATTGCAGGGATACTAAACCTCAGGCAAAGAAACAAAGAGACTTTATTGGTTAAACAGTAACTGATGGTTTATCCCAGGCTACATAAATAAAACGCATTGTTCTAAACACATATTAGCAAATCTTGGGTTCACAATGCTGTTGAACAACCTCAAAATAACAGATACCACAACCTGCAAAATCACAGTTAATTAAAACTAATTGTGACAGCAAAACAAACTCGTTTCAAATTTAATTTAAACAAACACTGATTTTAGTTTATGATACATAAAGAGCACAAATCTTATGAATTCTCTCGTATCAATAAAGTGCAGATGTACATACAATGTAAGTAAGAGATTCATTCAGCAAACCGTGTATACACAGCTTCACTGATTATAACAGGAGTTGGGTTTTTTATTTATTTTTTGAGGGTGCTTAAATTTGCGGTAGACTGAAGTCAGTCAAACTGTTCTTTTGATATAAATGTTCTTTGCTCATGTTTTCTGTATAATTTAATCCCTGTTTTTAGCCGTGAAAGTGAAAGGGTTATAATTAGTAACTTGTGACTCCCAAATCTGGTTCTTGCCTAAAAAACAAATTTATTAAGCATGTTATTAATAGATTACACTAATATTAGGCTACTTTTAGCCTTACCCTGGCGTTGGTTCACCCTCCACCTATGATAAAGTGTTGAGATGCCTGAGCTGTGCAAAAAAAACTGAATATAAATAAATAATCTGTTCAAAGAAAAACTGATGAGAATGGAACATTTATATAATAATAATATTAGTTATAATAATAACCAGTGTCCACTCCTCTAATTAGACCTGGTGGCTGAACTACACCACACCCTGAGATCTTTTGTACTGGAGCTTGTGTTTCTTCCACAGTGGGACAAGAAGGGCATCCAGGCGTTGACTTACAAGGTTTAAAAGGTCACAACGCCTTACCATTAATCATCTCTGCATTATTCAAGTGTGAATGTGGCCCTCAAATGTGGAATCAGCAGGCCGAGCAGAACAACGATTAAGATGTCCTTCCAGCTTCCCTCCCTGTGATTTAGCATTCACATATCTGCCCATTTCTACTCAGCTGTGTTCTGTGTTTCACAATTTCAGGTATCCCAAACCATTCATCAATCCATAGGTCAATGTGACAACACTGTGTCATTTAGTAAGCAGCACAGAGTCTAAAAACCAGAAAAAAGAGTAAGCCATTTCTTATATGCTACAGGTGCAACATTACCTCTCCCACAAAGTCATATTAAAACACAACAATAAAGTAAACAGAAATATGGTTCAATGGGGCTATCGAGGGAGGTAGTTCATCTATTTTTGTTTTTGTTAAATGGGTAGAGACTCATAAATTGCATTACAAGTCTGGAACAACTGGAAACATGCACTCTCGAATACTTCAAGGACTCATTTGAGCAGCATTTAATTTGGCATATTAACACCAAAGGATCTGTTGAAAGCAAAATCAGGTTGTTCCAGGATTTACATTGGGGATTCATGACTGGAATTAAGGTAGAAGTCTATAAAATAGTATATCAATCACTAATATAAACTTATTGTTTTCCAGTGGGCAAATATTTTTAAATGAAACTCGAAGACAGAAACAGTGACAAAGATGCTTCAATATAAAATGCATGATTCATTCAAAGAGCCATATATATTTGAGCATATTAAATCAGTGCTAGTCTGGGGATTCAGAGTGTAAAATAATGAAGCATTTAGAAAGTGATGTGTGCTTCACTGGGCCTTACCTGATCTGTACCACCAGGGGAGCACCAATCTGTGGTGTATTAGGAGAGACGCATTAATCCTAGCCTTTCCATACTTACACAATGCATATCCTTTTTAATTTCATCTGAGAGGCATCTGTAACTGTCATTGATTTGGTGTGAAACTTCTCTGGAGGCACTGTGAGCAGTTTAAATTAGAACACTCTGGGTAAGCACCATGGGGCTCTCCACCTTCCACACAGCAGCCACGGTAACATTCTCTCCTTGCCCAAATGTGCTTTTAATTGAGTGACATATAATCAGGCCTTGAAATACAACACTGAAGCTAACAAAGTGGGCCAGCGAGGGGAAAAAAGCCTGCAAACGAGCCAATGCTAGGACTGGCGTTATGGATGTGAATAGCTGTGTGGTCTGCTGATGTTAAAGGGGTCCAAAAGATTAATATAGCTCACATGTGATGCCACAAATCTTCTGAGATGAATGTGAAAACCCCATGCTTTTAAACAAAAGAAAGACATTTTGATGTGTGGAGATTACAGCACCACCCATAAGAAAAAGCTTCATGCACAATTCATGAAAGAAGAATTAAAGTCTGGAAATTAATGCATGCCTGCTTCTTATAATACAAACAGAAACTGGTCTCTTTGTCATATGCAAACACCAACGCTCTAACAGAAACAATGAATTGACACATTGTCAGACAATAGGGCTCCTGTTGGGTGGCCATGAAGTAACATGCATATGGCGTTATTTACCTGTCAAATGTCGAGAGCGCATTATGGTAGCATGAAAGTACATTAATATAATGTGCGAGCGCAAATTTCTCTGCTCGTGCACGGGAACTGGGCTCGCACTCTCAGATACATGTTGCTCTTGTAAGAATTTTCTCTGGGCTCGCTCAGAGAGTATGCCTGCAGTTAAAACGTGTTTAGTGCAATCTTTCTCAAAAAGGCAACAACCAATCAGAAATAGGCTTCAACGACTGACCAATGAAAACACGAGATCGTACATGGAATCTTATTGGTTGATACTGAACCGCACATGGAACACATGGAATAAGTTTACTGAAGTTCAATCAAGATGAGCCGAGATGGATCCGCCAAATCGACGATCTTATTTGTTTTGATGTTAAATATGTCAAATGTATCGTCTTGATTTTTTTTGTGTTGCTTTTCACATCATTTCAGGTAGCTGGTATCAATCTCAGACTGGTTTGGTCAATAGTTTGCCAGGTCTTCTTAGGTAAATGGAAACCCTACTTAAAGAGGTTGTTCCACATTATTAAACAAGTCACAGTTCTCATGAAATATGGTGAGGAAGAAAAATCTTTCTGAAGAAAAGTATGAAACAATGCAATGTCTGGCAATGGCTTCAAAACAAAAGCAAAGCAAAAAGCAAACAGAGATTATTGAACTGTCAAAAGATCATCTTGGTCAGATGAAGATTTATTAAGAACTGTATTGTAATGCCAGCTGTAAAAAAGCCACTGCTGAGCAGCAGACATGTGTTTGAAGCTACTGGAGTCCCAAGATCCTCTCCATGCAGACTGACAGTTTCAGCCACTGCTAACCAAACCTCACAAAGAGAAACCTATGTGCTCTAAGTCACTCACAATTGCTTTTAGAAAAATATTGTTTCTTCTGATGCCTTTTGCATTGTTTCATACTTTTCACCTTGAAATGAGAACTGTGACTTGCTTAATAAAGTGGAACAACCTCTTTAAGCAGGGTCTCCATTTACCTAAGAATACCTGGCAAACTATTGACCAAACCAGTCTGAGATTGATACTTGAAATGATGTGAAAAACAACACAAACAAAAATCTGACTCTTTATTGTACCGAAATCCTATTGGTATTTCACTTGCATAATAATTTGGAACATGGTGTTAAAAGGTTCTGATACATAACATCACAGCGCAGCACAAGTGTGCACGTTATTTTGTAATGTGAAAGAGAAGAAAGTCATATTCAGACATTTACATCCAGTTTTTCCATATTGATTGGATTATTTCAGGTCTACACCACCTCTTTTAGGCTGATCGACATTTCATTCAGATCAAACTCAATCAGAACAATTAAGGTGTTTATATGAAGGCTTTTCAATATGATTGAGTAACCTTTTCTGTGTTCCACCTCAAGACAGAGTATCTCTATATCAATGGGTGTCATCATTGCAATGCTTACATATTATGATGGGAATTGCCTGTCTGTTGAGAGCGACCTCATGGCCCGTCTCTACACTTCTTCTTTCAGAACATTGGCTGACAAGCAGAGCAGACAGCACTCAGTATTCAGCCAAACAAACAAGGGTCAAAAAGAGAAATCCCATTAACACAGGCCTGTTTCCTTGCACAGCATGTATGTGTGTGACAGTTCAGCATGCTGTGAAGGTGAAGCTACAGCAGGGTAGAGAGAAGCACTGATAAGGCAGAGCGAGGATACACTTGACCCTGGACACACTTCACGTGTCGGCTGAGGGGAACAGGAAGCAGCCACTACATGCAAGGGGAGCCGGCTCATCAAGGCAGGCAGACAGGCAGACAGAGATAGAGGAACACACTCAGGGTCAGCTTGATGGGCACTTGTTAGTGCACCCTGGAGGGCATCTGTCGACACACTTTGACCACAGACTGGAGGTGATGTTTCCCTCTCGTTTTTGAAAAAGAGCAGAAGAGATAAAAACAGGAATAAATAAAGCTTGTATGACAGTGCTTATAGTGTTGTCATGCACGTCCCCGTCTGTTATCTATTACAAAGCGCAGACGAGAGGTGACGTTTTCTTTGCTTAGACACGCAAGACTATGGCACTGGGTGGCAACCTTCAAACTGGCCTATCACTCAAGCTGCCAACTTGCCTCATGTCTAAACTGGGCCCTCACACACTTTCTGATTGTTTATATGCACTGCAAACATACAATTGGAACCTCAGTGTTTGACTGGAGGGAGATATCATGCATCAAATTTTAATTACAGAATTACTACAAGATAACCAGAACATGCTGGAGTTGTTGATATGAGCCATGTAACAGTGTAATTACTGGTTACTGATTGTGCTCAAGCAGCTATAAATGAATTATCCAGCCTTCCATTTACATCAGCTTATAGATTTAGGCACTGCCTGTTGTGGAAGACTAGAGAGTTAGAGAGAGACACAAGAAACAAACAGGCCAATATGCTGAATTCACACATTTCACAGCAGCACACATTATTCTTCCTCCCATCTCTATCTCTCGCTCTCTCTCTCTCCCTCACATAAACACACACACAAACACATATATATCGAGAGCTCAAAGAAACACATGAGAAAAACTAAACAGAAAAGAAAAGATACATCATGGAACATTTTTAAAGCAAGTATAAATATGAGCATGTGTGTATCATCTAACAATATGAATCCGATAAAAAAAAATGCAAAACATAATTGGCAATTCAGTAACAGAAAAAAATAAGGTTTAAATAATAAACAGTGGGTAGTCAGGTAATGCTGATTGTGCATTTAGCATTTGTATACACAGGAAGAAAATGTGGTGTACAAAACTAAAACAATTATATCAATACAACAAAGATATCTATGCTGGAAACATCAATTGACATAGGTACTGTTTATTTTTTCACATTCAGATTTTTTTGTGTATATTTTTAAATAACAGCCAGCAAGTTTACATTGTAAACAAATTAGCCCCCTTTTTATATGTATTCCCACTGAGAATAAATATATTTATTATCAAATTTTATTTGAATAATAATCATACTCTACCATTTGGGATAAGTAATGTTTTTTAAGGTGAGTAGGGTAAGAAATGAATAATGTTATTCAGCAAGGATACATTAATCAATATGACTTTTACACTGTTACAAAAACAAAATGTATTTCAAATAAATACTGCCCTTCTGAACTTTTTATTCATCAAATAATCCTGACAAAACTGTTTCACAGTTTCCACAATTTTTTTTAAGTTGTCCTCAACATTGATAATAATAATAATCAATCCTTCTTGAACACCAATCAGAATATCAGTATGATTTCTGAAGGATCATGTGACACTGAAGACTGGAGTTATGACTGATGAAAATTCAGCTGTGCCATCACAGGAATACATTACAATAAAAAAATAAAAATAAATAAATATTTCACAATAATAAAATTTTTACAAAATCTTACCATAACCCTAACCTTCATATAAATTTCTACAGGTCAGTTATTGAATAAGGTAACCTAAAAAGCTGTTGAAACCAAAAATTTGATTGAAAATGATAATGTGGAATCACTCTCTCCTTGACAAGCCAAGTATGTCTTTCACACATTTGCCACAGTTTCAGTCATTATCCAATTATGATATCACGATGCATTGCGATGTGTATCATTTTGTGAGGTAGTTAGTGATACCCAGTTTAGCTGGTCCAAGTTAAGTGAACATTCTGAGCTGAAGCTTCGATGTTTACAGTGTAGACAGTATCATGACATTGTGGTGTAACACTTCATCGGTTACTTACAGTGCATGCACAGTTTAATTAGCATTACATGGGATCTATAAAGAGAAAAATGGACAAAAAGGTGAAAGAAACATAAAGGTACATTAAAATAAATATGATATGGTTACCAAGAGTATGCAGAAGGTCAGGGGTCAAGGTCAACATAAACAGGAAAACCGGAAAACATGGCAGTGACATAGATGTGTCTGTGGAAATAAATATAATAACAAATCAGTGAATGACTCAGAAAAGAACTCAATAAAGCGATTCCACATCACCAAGAAATCCAAAGCTCCACTTTTGAAAGCTCAAACAGCAGAATAAGTCACACAGAATGTTTTCTGTTTACCACAGGATCAAGAGCACTTCTCTTATCCCTACAGTGCATTGTGCATCCTGTTTTTATCCCTCAGAATAGTACAAGGGAAGCTTATGTAGGACAACAAACTCCTTGTCATTCTTTTTCATAGTTGCCTGTGCTTTAATAAACAAAGACTCCCAGTAGAGAGCGCAGAAATGTGAGTTAAATATTCAAAAACTTAGACAGCATCTTCTTATCATCCTACACTAAAGGGATGAGTCATAAATTACACCAGGAGATTAGGTGAGTTAAACTGTATGCAAGAACTGTGCTATGACATCTAACAAAACACACACTAAGACATCTCCAAGGTGACATTTCATGCCAGCAGTAATTAACAGAACATGCACCCACCACCTATTTCAGAGAAGTGCATACTGATACGAAAAGGATGGTGCATGTTCCAAACCAAGAGGGCAAATACATACAGCGGTATTAAGAGGATCGCCAGAATAATGTAAAGACGGTAGGACACTGCAAGCAGAACACCTTGAGCTCATTACAAAACTAGATTTTTACACTTGGCCATGCAAAATGTGTCAAAGATTATGTGAGGCTGTTGTGGATGGTTACTTGAGCATTGCTATGCAAGGTTTTCTGGCTAGTTCCTACAAGGCTTGGGCAAAAAAAGCTAAAAATAAAATGCATCTTCATAATTCTCAATCAGTGATTTTCAATATATGCTTTACCTTAATATTTAAAAGGTGGTTCTTGATTCACTTTCAATCAGAGGAAGCAAAATTTTAGCCTTACAGTCAATATAGCTAATTACATAAATAATGCTTAATACAACAAGTGAAATACAATAAACATGTAATTAAAGTGATCAAGGCAAGTTTCCCCTATTTTTCGCTGAATGCAAATATGCCCCAAAAACAAAACAGCAATATTTCCCTGCATGAACTAATAAACTAAAAAAAACTGAATTGATGAACAATAAACATTAACTGATGATGCAAACAAATTGTCAATTATTATTATTTTTATTTATTTACTGTATATGTCATGGTGCGTACTAGACAGAGGACTCAGATGCAGAGTAGAAAAAAGGTGAATCTTTATTCTCACCACAAAACACAAAATAACATAAACAATAATAAAATGCTCTGGCGCACACAGAGATCTCCGAGCTGGCCGGCACACTGCGGACCACTCACGCTGCCGAATCTCCGAACTACGGATCCTTTTACGAAAAACATAAGGTGAGACTCATACTTAGAACCCTACAAAACATGGGCAAAGGAAAAACAATCTACTCACGACAACAGACAGAAAAGCAGAGACATATAAGGGAGTGGGGGAACGAGCGACAGGTGGGGAAGAATCAGCTCGTGATCTGCACAACCCCGCCACGATCAGCACTGATTGCCCTGACCACGAGCTACCGAACAGACAGGACAACACAGACCGCAGGGGAAGCTGAGACGGCACCCTGCACCATGACAGTATATTGCTGCTGCCACACAGATCTAAAATAATCATGTGATTTACTTCAAAGCTGTTTACCTTCACAGACATAGCCAACTGTTTTTGTAACTATTGTGTGTTTTAAACATAAATTTGTGTGTGAATGAGAACTTAGTTTAGTACTCACATCCTGTGACAGCTGCTTTCTGTCCATGTGCTTTGAATGTGTGCACTAATATGGGACGTTTATTTTGAAAGCGAGAGAATGTGGATCACATTCTCCATCTTGTTTGCCATCATCTTTAATAATTCTGTCTAATATGGATAGAAGTCTGTCTAATAATCAGAATGGTTTTAAAGGGATAGTTCACCCAAAATGAAAATTTTATTTTTATCTGCTTACCCCCAGGGGCATCCAAGATGTAGGTGACTTTGTTTCTTCAGTAGAACACAAACTGAGATTTGTAACTGAAACCGTTGCAGTCTGTCAGTCTTATAATAGATGTGAATGGGAATCACAGTAAAAAAATAAATAAATAAAAACTAACAAAACCAAATTAAACCTTGTGGCTCGTGACAATACATTGGTGTGTAAAGACACAAAAAAATCGGTCTGTGCAGGAAACTGGACAGTATTTATATAGTTTTTAACCTCTGGTGCACTGCAATGCATGAACTGTCTGAACGCAGCCTGCACATGAGGTCTTCTTGTTCTTGCTTTATGGCAGATTGCACTTATAAATTAATTGACCATTGACACAATCTGTCTACAATCTCAATCTCAAAAAGGTGCATGAACTACAACTACATCTTCTACAAACTTGTCTTATACATATATTATATGATCAGAAATAATGCAAGGAAAAAGCAAGGTAATTCAAATTCAAAATATCTGAATGTATAACACCAATAGACTATTATTAACTATAAATGTTCTGTAAAAACAATGAAGAGCAGCTTTCAGTCTGTCACCATGATGCAAATATGAAATATTATACATACAGTAGTAGGCTAGTTCTTTACAGGTTTTTATTCGATTGCACTGCTTTCCCACAGTTTTTTTATGTAAACCTGGACGGGTTTGACTGTTGAGCTCACATCTCTTGCAGTGTCTACATTTGGTTCAGATTCACACTACTGCTCTGTCATTGCTTCAACGGTCAAAAAATATAGACAGTTGAAATGTGATCCAGCCCAAAGAAACTGGAGCACAGCACAGCAGACACAAAGCAATTCCTGCCCCATTAAACATGAGCTAATCATCAAAGACAAATTGCACTTCAGAGGGATATGTAAATTCCAAATGAGATGCAAGTCATCAAAAGATATGCACAATTATATTTGGTAACTTCAAATGGAAGGAGTCTACTTTCAAACCTAGTTTCCAGACAATGGCACAAGCCTTCCTGATTGTATTAATGGGCTTTCTGCACATCAGCCATGACACGTACCTTCACCCCCAATCTATTTCTTCTTCGATGGATTATTCTCCCCATCAGATGGAATGCAGTTAGTTTAAAATAGAGAAGCACACAGACACAATTACCCATTCTACAGGGACTCACTAAAGAGCTGATCGATACACATAGTATAGCAGGTTCAATTCCTTTCCTTTGCGCAAAATATTTATTCAGAGGATGTTCCGCAGGGATCAAAACTATTAGATTCAAACAAAGTGTGCTCACGAGTACTGTCTTTAGAGAGTAAGAGAGAAAGAGAGCGAGCGCATGAAAGAGTGAAAAAGTGACAAAGACAACGAGAAAAAGAGAGATGCAATGAAATGCACATTCCTGCATTCATTCCCAGTCTATTAATAACAGAAGTGACACTATATGAGCCGTGAGGAAAAGCATATTGCACAAAATTGCAAGTGCAGTGATAGGAGAACAAATTAGAGAGAATGAGAGTTTAGTGAAGGTTGGAACTCTAGGGGAAAACAGCAATGTTGGCACAGCACCTCGAGAGATGCGACTGATGGCTCGCCTTCAACTCTGAGACACATGCACCCTTACATCATTGTTCTTAAAAGCACTGTTTAGTCTATAATATCAGTCAGACTCCTTGCAGGGGTCAGTTTTCTACATGATATTTCATCCAGTTGGAGTTATTAAATACCCTTTGCGGTCAAGCTGACAGATTTAAGATTCCTAAGATGAACACTTCTAACCTAAAATCTATTTGATGCCTCTCCCCCATCCACCACCATCACCACACAGCCTTATCAAGGGAGAACAGCATGCAGATATTGTCAGACATGCTTTCAAGTAATCCTTATTAAAGAACTAAGAATTTCACGCCAAAACAGTCACTCCCTCTCCTTTCCACAGGGCCTTACAAGGGTGCCCATGTGCCTTTGTGGGTTCTATTGATCTCTTTGGGCATTTGCTGCTTTTAAATCAAAGGCTAGGTGTATCATATTACTACACTGCTTTAAATCACTCACTATGGATGTTCTTGTGGAGATGACTAGAGTAACATTCAGCCATGTTTAGAAAGGTCAGAGAGAGGTATCAAAGAGGTCTGCATTCTGAAGCTCAGCTTCAGACAAACAAAGCCATCTATCAAATAGAGGTATTTGGTACAAGATTTTCATTTTTTTTATGTCAAAAGAAGGCAGGTGATTTCAAATTCTCATTCAGCAGCTGAAACACCTGCACATAAACGTGCTCAGACACAATAGTTTTTTTCTGAAGAAAGCAAATGTGCATCAACCTGAAGGCCAGAGGCTGATTATTAGTTATTAAATATGTACAGAAGCAGTCCTTTATGCATAAAATCTATTGGGTGTTGGTGTCCTTGATAATTTAACATTTTTAAAATTGAGTCTTTTGTTTGTACACGCGCCAGCAAAACCTTGTGTTCTCCTTTGCAAATCTGCATAATTTAAAGAAAGTTCCACATGCTTTCTATATTCAAAATAATGAGCTATACAAATATAATAAATTTGAAATAGTGGTTCACCAGTTTATTATAACAGATAAGGAATGCTAAAATATTCCCCTTAACACCCAGTATATTGTTGCACTTTTTTTTTCCTTTTCATTTTCAATGAAATATGTAAATGTAAAATGGGGAACTATAATAATAATAACAATTGATTTTTATTTTCCTCTCTTTTACATGAGAAAAGAAAGAATCACTTCAATTTCTGAAAGTGACCAGCAGTGTTTTAGAAGTACATAAAATGTAATGTCGCAAATCAGAAAATATAATTTTAACATCAATGTGAACATACAAACAAAAAAAAATAATGCCACTAATTTTAGATCATTGTGAGTTTGCTTTTAATACACTTCATATTCCACAGCAAAAACTATAGTCTGAGAAATTTGAGAAACATGATTAAAGACAAGTGAGCAGTCAGTAAAAAAAAAAAAAAAGAAAGAAAAGGGAGTGGGGGAGAACAAATACACAGCACTGCATTGTATAAATTAAATTTAGATTAATCTTTGTTATGGCTGTTTTGTTGTTTGATTAACATTAATGAAAAGGGATGTAACGATTCACTCAATTCATGTTTCGATTCAGTTCGATTTGACTCACGTTTTTTATTTCAGGATTCGATTCGATTCACAATTTAAAAACAATTTTTTTAACAAAATTATATTTAAGACTAATTATGAATTAAATATGTCCTTTTATTATTGCTTGGACAAAATGCTGAACATTTCTTTGTGAAAATGAAATATAAGTATAATAATATACTAATATAGAACTTACATATTATTGCTCTTTTGTTGGTTTTGATTGCTTCCGTTGTGCTCATTTGTGAGTCACTTTGGATAAAAGCATCTGCTAAATAACAAAACTAAATTGAATTTTAAAAGCAATCCCCAAATCAAATTAATAAGTAGCACAAATAAAATAAATAGCTTCATATAAACAATACAAAACAAGTCTTTGTCTGTGCTCTTTCCATTTAAAATTAGAGGCAACCACTGCATTTCAATCATGATTCAAACAAAGATGCTGCATACATGCAACATGAGCAGTTTTGAACTTTTTGACTTCAGTTTTGTGAAACTATACATAAAATATCTGCATGAAACAGTGGACTAGCTGAACGAGACGCAGATTTACTGTCTGCCAGCAGGTGGCAAGATGAAAAAAAAATACCATCTAAACAGTAAGTTCCCCTCAGACATGAATTCATATAAACTCTTACCTCTAAATCAGTGGTTCCAAAACTGGGGTGTGTGCACCCCTAGTGGTGCGCAGACTGACCACCAGGGGCGCGCAAGAAAATGTTTGTAATGGCGGGAAAAAAGATCGCTCTTTATTATTTTTATGTATTTAACTGAGGTAAACTTTACATGCAAAGGTTTCATTAAGAAATACAATTTCAAATTTCACATTACATTACTATAAATTACAATTGATTTAATTTCATTTTACAAGCCAATTGTGTCACAATAGCCCCGCCCTGTTCTTTTAGTTCATATTAGGTGCTAACTGATTATTCTTTCATTTTTTCACTCACTACATTCAACAGAATGGACACCTGGGGCCGGATTCACAAAAATCTTCTTAAGAAATAAATTAAAATATTAAAACGTTCTCAAATATATTCCTAAGAACATCTTAATTTTTTATCTTAAGAAGAAAATAACAGCCATTATCTGAATAAATACATGTTGCTGCTAAACTCACTCCTGTAGATTACCCTAATTATCATAATCATAAGCACGCACAAGACTGAATATTTTTGTTGTGACTTTGAATGGCGCTCAGCTTCATGTTTTTATTGCGGCCTGTTTTTTAACAGTTACTTTTAAAATAGCCTGTCTTAAGCTGCAGCAATATGTTTCATTAATTTTTGTGTCGTGTTTTTGCGCTTTCATCTGAGTGAACGCTTCTGATATTTTAGTCCGCGCTTCTACAGCAAATGCATCCTGCGCACTCATATACACCGAATATTGCCTGACTCGTTTCAGGGTTGCTAATGAGTTTTGAAGTCAACAAAAAGCAGCGTCACAAGATAAGAGATAAGAATATTCTTAAGATTAATTTTTTGGGAATACAAAATATCCTTATGTTTTTTCTAAAATTAAAAAATAAGAAGAAAATGGAAGTTGAGAAGAAATTTCTTCTTGAGAATGTTTCGTGAATCCAGGTTAAAAACGGGCACTTTAAAGAAATTAAATATTTATATGTATGTATTTATATTTATAATGTATTTATAACAGTTCTTTTTATGTTTTCTAATCTACAGTGGATATATGTATTTGGTTATTGAAAATAATAATGTGAAGTTTAACAAAACTGTCATCCATTACCCAGAATTTTGATGATCTGTGTGCAAACATGCAGGCCCATCCATCTCACAAAAAAAGGAAGTGATCTTTTATTATTATTATGTTTTCTAATTTACAGTGAATATTTGTATTTAGTTATTGCAATTAAAAATGTGAAATCTAACCAGAGTAAGGTGTTGGGGGGTGCTTGACAGGTGCCAGACACTAGAAAGGGGTGCATGCTGAAAAAAGTTTGGGAACCACTGCCCTAACCACTGCTCCATTTGATAGGCTTAAATACAAGTGAGTTCCACTTTCTCATAGATGTTTTGATAGCCCAGCGCAGCCTCAGGAACAGAGGGGACCCCAGTAATGGCCCTGCATAGAGCATAGTTCCTAGCCTGTATTGGAGCTGTCACATGTGTGTTTGGAGCTGGAAGGCAGACAGGCAATTTTAGCAGTGTATTGAGAATCAATACCCTATCACAGTCCTCGTGTGGAGTGCACCATCCTTCAGAGGCAGCATAATTTATATTGTTTTTGCCCCCATGCAAACAGCCCACAGAGGGAATACAAGCATAGCACAAGAAGATGAGCAATGCACAGGGCATGGATGAGAGTTAATGTGTAGTGACTCTTATAAATGCAGGCCTTAAATACCCAGGATACATCACTTTATATGGAGCTAAATGCACCGCACAGCGGGGAATGCTTTGCCAGTTAGTTTTACTGATATCGGTGTTGTTCATTAAAATGCCCAGACTTGGATTCAGTTGTCTCTTCGTTGTTTTCTGCCTCTTTCACAAAACTGTAATTATTATTGTTAGTCTTTTGTCAAGGCTTGTCTATCAGTAGATATAGATGCATTTCTATTAAGGGTAAAACAAACTATTGTTCCATCAAAAAGTTTGTGATGTCTCTATTATATCTGTTCAAAGGAAGGTTGGAATTTCTTTCTGCGATTTGCATATCCATTGTGGGAGAACATCTGAGCAGGAATGAAAATAAATTAGATGCCGCAATGATTTAAATTGGCTTTATCTGGACATTAGCAGGGACAAAATTATAGTGTTTTCTCATGAAAGACTACATCCATATATGTCCAAATCTGACAGAAACAACACCTTATTCAAACTATTGATCATGCCTCTTAGAAAAGAATTAAAAAAATCTTGGGACCAATAACAATAAACCTTTGTTATTGGTGCCAAATGAATTAAACTGCACTACCAAAAACTCCAAGTGAACAAAACTGTATTCTGCTTGGTCATTTACAGCCGGCATTACACAGTTCTTATAATTGCCTTGTGGTGTTAATGAACCATGTGATTTTGCATTTGCTTGTATTAGACTACAATAGCCTCCCTGAAACCACCAAAAACTTTATTGATTCCATCTCATCTACCAGGAATAATATTCAGACATCCAACACTTGAAATCAACAAGACCCGAAAGGGAGTAAAAAGTTACCATGGTAGCATGAGAACCAAAGTCTCTGCTTGTTGACCCAGACCAGCAGGTGTCTCAGAATCAGATCAGGATAAGAGATGAGGCTGTTACAGACCCAATCACTGCATTAAGGTGGAGATCATAATCGAAGTGGTAATGACACAGCCATTCTGCCCACAGACACAGGTTCTTTACACCACCCAGTCTCCCTCTGTCTGCTTATCAGTCAGAAAACACTTGTTTTTGCACAATTATATGGACAGCGTTTGCACACTTATAAGGGTGACAACAAACTTTCCAAGTGGTCCAAATATTTTAAACACAGTGCCTAGTCAGCAGACATAATTATCTTTGAACACAAAACAATGCAGCCTAGACAGTTAATATAATTTTAATTATGATCTCATGACCATTTTTTCCTGTCTTTTTAGTAAATAATTAGTTATAATAAATATTTTAAAACATAATGTCTGGAGTTGTGTCCCAATACACTCCTTTTTGCTCACTCTTTTCTCATACAGTAATCTATGTAAAGTTTACAGTGTAGTGAATAATTGAGTTACTGAAGAAGTCAGCAGTTTTGAACACAATATAGCCTATGCATGAATGCATAAAACACCTCTCACCACAGTGGCAAGATACCATGATAGATATGAGCAGAGCAAAATTTCCTGTTACCCATCCTCTCTTTTTCCACTCTGACAGTTACTCTCAATTGCTGTGTGAGAAGTCTCCTGGTATCATGCTGATGCGTACATTACTATTACAGATACATTGAATATTGACTAAATTGTCTGGACAATTGGATAAGATTTCATCATTTTGCAAAATGACAGTGTGGAACAGTCAGTCCTAAAAACAAATCTGATTTGTGTGCAGTATGAAGAAATCCTGTGATATTCTGGTCCATATACAGCTTGAATGATACAAATTTGAGATATTTGCCTTGTTTCATAAGACGTCTGCACAGTCATGCTCTTATGTGAAACACTGAACAAATCACAAGTCCACACTTTAACAATACACACAAAACCCGACATTTGTTCAGCACTAGAGCTGGAGAGAAAACGTGCACATTTACAATCATTTCACATCATCCAAACACACCAATTTGCATCTGTCTTGAAACCACAACCTCAGAGTAAGCAACTGTCAACCTCTCTCTTACCACACTAATGACTCTGAGACCAAAGTCAACTTAAAAAGCCTCAAAAAAATAATCATTATTCACCATGTCAAGAAAATAAATTAAATCTGTTGACTATAAGATGTGTTGAGATTTATAAAGGAAGCAAAAGGGAGCAAATATCCAATAATTTTCTATATCCTTCCCTATGTAGAGTAGGACTACACCATAAATGAAACACACCTTAACCTTCCATTTGCCTTTAGGGTACAGTTGATTGGCAAACCCCGTTCTCACTGAATCATATGTAATATTCAGAGAGAGGTATAAACAGCCAAGGACTAAATCTGATAAAACAGCACTTCTTCTATTCTCTCCCCTGACATACACTGTAACGGATTTTTGTAATTTGAACAGTATTTTACTGTAATATGTACAGTATAATACTGTTAAATGTGCCAACAGTATAATACTGTAAATAGCAAAGGATTATGGGAAAATATAAGTTTAGTACTGTAATTATTCTCTACTGTAAATCGATTTACAGTAGCGACAATGCCCGCGAAAAACTGACCAATGACAACGGAGACTTATTTTCAACGGTTTTTTTTTTCGGTTGGTTGGGACAACTGAGGAAACACTCAACAAAAAGGTTAGTATTGTTTCTGTAATTATTTTATTTAAAACCGAGATATTTTCAAATGCAGTCACTTATTAACAGCAACCTAACACGAACCAGTGTTGCAAATTGAGTGAGTTGTGAGGACAATATTCCTGTAGTCAAGACTTTTTTTCTGCCTGTTTGTCAAGGCCTGAGGTAATGTTACAATTGTTACTGCCGTTATCATTATGACAACTTAAACGGGGTGAATAAAGTTTACATCGACTGATATTTAGTGACACAGAAACAAAATAAGCTTTTTTTAAATGCTCCTCTGCCTCTTTAATGTAAATTAGCTAAGCAGGAGGACTCTGTGGAAACTTTACGTTAACAGCAAACTATCTTGAAGTAACTTACAAAAAGAAAACGTGAGGCAACACTAAAGACGGAGGTTGTATAACAGTATTTTGAAGTGAATATTTCGTTTTCATTTAGTTTTTTGCTGTTAGAACCGCGGAACGTCGGAGGTTTGGAGTTGCTTGGAGTTCTTTTCTGGCGGTTACCGTCATCTGAAGAAACTGGTAAGCTAACAATAATTCAATGAGGAAAAGCTGGTGATTATTATACCAACGTTGACTCTTATATTAAAACGTTAACATAATCTGAAAACTGTCATTTCTATCTTTAACATACTGTTTAAAAAAGCAGCAGTCAAGATGGTTGCGCAGTTTTGTGTGCGAACACTGCAAGTTATCTGTGCGAACGCATTACAGATTTTACCACCGTATATCATAATGCATAGGAACCTGTCTAGTTTTAGGTTCAATGGTGGTTTGCCGACTTGTCCTTGTAGTTTTCAGATTCTGTCTGCACTAAAGTCACACATGCTTCGTAAGCACACACAACCAAATAAGGTTAACTGCAGACCTGCTCAAACGGATCCTGTGATTTGTCAGGTTGTGGGATGCGAGCATAGCCTACTGTACATCCCCAAATTTTCCTAGCTTCTGCGACCATTTAAATTGGCATATAAGAGATGGGGAAAACGTTACCTGCCCCTTTCCCAACTGTGAAAAACATTTTCATGTAAAATCATCTTTCACATCTCACATAAGCAGAAAAAACAGAGAATCTTTGGAGAACCCTGTAATAATAGATGCTGATGCATCAAACTGTAGACATGACAGTGACATCCATGATGACAATGACATCCATGATGACATTGTTGTGCATTCTGAGGTTGATGATAATTGCAATGATAAAGACGAGCATCCGACTAGCTGGATGGTGCCTTGAATGGCAGACACCGCCGTCGGTGTATGAATGAGTGATTGGATGGGTGAATGTGATTCAACTTGTAAAGCGCTTTGGATGGCCATGTGGTCTGTTGAAAGCGCTATATAAATGTAGTCCATTTACCATTTTAAAGAAACATTTTTGACAGAAGACATATTTCAAGAGGAATTTTAATTATATGGCACCTGAACAGGTGTATACAGGTAAAAATTCCAAAGGAAAGGACTGCTTTTTGCAGGATGTTCCAGTAAATGAGACCCTCAAAGCCCTTTTGAGCCCTTGAGTCAGTCAAAGCACAGTACATTGATGCAAAGACACACAGATCAGATGACCCACATTTACTGGAGGATGTAAGAGATCGCAGGATTATAGTTTCTTAAGACATTTCTAAAAGATTATTACTGTTTTTGTATTCATATGTCATGCATTTGAGGTACACTTTAATTTTCATCATCATTTATGATCAAACTTCTATTTTGCAAGATAGGCAGACAAAGATATCACAGAGTGACATATGCTTATAAAGCACATTGAGAAGTATTTTAAAACAAGATGCAAGTATGTTCTCTATAAATGTAATTAATTTCTCCCAACCTTATGTTAATTGCTCTACTTTTAGGTCACTGCAACTCCAGCAGATGCAGAGAGAAGCCTCTCTCTGCCCAGTACCCCAAGACTGATTGCACTTGGTAAGTCTATTAAAAAGCTTTTTTAATTGATACTATGGATGAGATTAAAGTTGGTCAACATCTACCAGCAGACAGATACCCGAGAGCTGACTGAACGTCTGCTCTTGTGTCAACATAACATGCATGCATCGCGGTGCTCTTGTGAACATGTGTTGAAGATTTATATTTTGTAAATAAAGTGGTAAATTAAGTTTAATTATTTTAGGCAGCAGCCAATCCAACCAGGCTGTACATCACAAGCTCTTATCCTAAAGCTTTTAGGCTGCATTTATTTGATCAGAAACACAGTCATATTTTTAAATATGATTGGAATTTAAAATAACTGTTTTGTATTGAAATATATTTTAAAATGTTATGCATTCCTTTTTTCATTACTCCATTCTTCAGTGTCACTTGATTCTTCAGAAATCTTTGTAATATCGTACCCTTGGAATTATAAGGTTCTATCTGACATTTTTGTCAAAATTTAGTTATTTACATATTTTTATTCTGTGGCCACTTCTTTACATTATATGATGTAGTTTTTTTTTTAAGTTATGTACATTTTGGAACTTTTTATTTAGAAAATAAAAGGTGCTTTCTACATGGATTCCAAAAATTTAAAGCTCAATATCTCAGAACTGCTCAGAACGCAGATAGAACCTTATAATTCCAAGGGGACGATATGTTGACTTTCTGCTCAAAAAACATTAAAATTAAAAACAATAATTTTAATTTGACGCGTGTGAGACACTGCAAAAGACTTGAGTGTAGTAGTCATATGTCTTTCTCTAGCACATTTTAAACAAGTAAAATATCCATTTTCAACTTTACATACACATCATGACACGACATTGTGTATGTGAGTGAGTGGCGTTCACACCAAATGCGAAAAGAGCGTCTGGCGCAAGTGACTTTCGTGTTAAAGGGATAGTTCACCCAAAAATCTAAATTATGTAATTAATAACTTACCCTCATGTCGTTCCAAACCCGTGAGACCTCCTTTTATCTTCAGAACACAGTTTAAGATATCTTAGATTTAGTCCGAGAGCTCTGTCCCTCCATTGAAGCTGTGTGTATACTGTCCATGTCCAGAAAGGTAAGAAAAACATCATCAAAGTAGTCCATGTGACATCAGAGGGACTGTTAGAATATTCTGAAGCATCGAATATGCATTTTGGTCCATGACTTTATTCAGCATTGTCTTCTCTTCCGTGTCTGTTGTGAGAGAGAATTTAAAACAAAGCAGTTTGTGATATCCGGTTCGCAAATGAATCATTCGATGTAACCAGATCTTTCTGAACCAGTTCACCAGATCGAACTGAATCTTTTAAATGGTTCCAGTATGCATAATCCACAAATGACTAAAGCTGTTCACTTTTTTAATGTGGCTGACACTCCCTCTGAGTTCAAACAAACCAAAATCCCGGAGTAATGCATGCACTCAAACAGTACACTGACTGAACTGCTGTGAAGAGAGAACTGAAGATGTTTTAAAATTAATTTATTGATTTTACATAAAATAGAATAAAAAAACTGTGAAAATATTGTGCAATCAGTTCGGACATTGCACAGTGCTCATTCAATAAATGCACAGCTAAACAGATGAGTTTTGAGTGTATATTTAAATGTGACTAGTGTTTTAGCACATCTGATCTCTTCTGGAAGCTGATTCCAACTGCGGGCAGCATAGTAACTAAAGGCAGACGGCAGTTGTTTTGTGTGAACCCTTGGTATTTCTAACTGACTCGATCCTAATGATCTGAGTGGTCTGTTAGGCTTATATTCAGTGAACATATGTGCAATATATTTTGGTCCTAGGTTATTTAGTTACTTATATACGAGTAAAAGTACTTAAAAATCAATCCTAAATGTAACTGGAAGCCAGTTTAAGGACCTGAGGACTGGTGTGATATGCTCAGATTTTCTGGTTCTACTCAGAATCCTTGCAGGTTTTGAATGAGCTGCAGCTGTCTAATGGTCTTTTTTTTTTCCACTAAACTGCAGTGTTTTGAACTCTCTCACAACAGACACCGAAGAGAAGACAATGCTGAATAAAGTCGTAGTTTTTGCTATTTTTGGACCAAAAAGTATTTTTGATGCTTAAAAAAATTCTAACTGACCCTCTGATGTCACACGGACTACTTTGATGATGTTTTTCTTACCTTTCTTAATCTAAAATATCTTAAACTATGTTCCAAAGATAAACTGAGGTCTCAAGGGTTTGGAACAAAATGAGGGTGAGTTATTAATTACATAATTTACATTTTTGGGTGAACTATCCCTTTAAGTCAATGCAAAGACGCCGTTTACGTGCATCTGGAGGTCCTGCGGCGCGAGGCGTTTAGCACGGTACGGACGCGCGAATGAGGCGAACTGAGCGTCTGGCGCGATATGTGCGAGTGATTCAAGGGTGAGAGCGTGAAGAGAGAAAAATAATTCTGATTAGTCCTGAGGATATATCGCATTTAGGCTAAACATAGGTTCAGCGCTTATCGCGGTTTGGAAAGAACCTGCATCCTGCAGTACATTTTAAACATGGAAATATAGCGATTTGGCAAGAAACGTTGATGGAGCAGCAAATAGGGTCAGTACACAGCAAAATTACAAAACATTACAAAATTACAAAAAAAATTTTTATGGCATTCATCATGTTTTGGAAAAGAGCTTTTCATATATAAATTTTGACTTGACTGACTTATAGGGTTGCCATCCGTCCCTTGAAATACGGAATCGTTCCTGCATTTGAGAATAAAATAGCGCGTCCCATTTTGAATCAATACTGGACGTGGTTTGTCCCGTATTTTCCGAGTTGTCTTCAATGCAGCATCTGATGCAGATCATCCCACCGGCATTCTGTGAAGACTCGTCCTATTCTGCCCCTGATTGGGTAATACTCACTGCCATCATTGGATTGATTGGTTTGTTTCAGGTTCACAGCCAATCAGAGTCAGTGGAGGGCGGGTCTCTTGGCAGAGAGTCGATTTGAAAGAATGGTGGAAGCTGCTCCAGATTATTTTTAAACACATTTTAAAGTTTTACCGATTTGTTTATTATGGTTAAGGTGTACAGTCAGACACATAAGCATTATTTTAATAAGAGATAAGAGAGATATATTTAATAATTAAAATACAGTGCCTATGTGAAGCAAATAAACAACTTAACTAATTTAAACAATTGCATTCTTCAATAGGCTACAGTACAATTAAGAATAGACTATATAAAATAGATTAACTTACCAAAAATAAAAAGAAAATAACAATAATTGTGTGTTTTACATGAATTTAGAAATGTTTGTAGATCAGTTATTTATTATGTGGTTTCACTGTTTGGATGGTGTTACTGTCTGCAAACAGTGACAAATATTTTATCCAAAATCTGTGTTCACGCCACCTTATACAATTACTAAAGTTCATTAGCAATTAATATTTTTATGAAAACATGTTTTAAGTTGTGATTTACCCTTATTTTTCTGTATTGAAGGTGGCAACCCTACTGACGATTTAAGATTCAAAATCTCTTCAATACAAAAACATTCCCTGTGTGAGTTCCTGTGTTTAACACGAATATCTACTTGATTGCTAATGTGACATTGATTTATACAACAGTTCAACAAACAAAAGGTATTAATATTAAGTGATGTTCATTTTAAACACAGTAATAGTCAGTATTTTTCGATACAAAAAATAGCTCCAACGAAAGCTACTGCAGAACAGCACCACACAGCAGTGTTTGTGAATGAATCTGCGGCTTTGAATAAATTAAGAGAGCCAATAATTCAATGATTCATTGATAATTACAGTCATTTGCTTCCTTACTGAATGAATGAATGCCTCACAAATAAAGATAGTGACTTGTTGCGACGTACTGGGGGTTTTAATTTAATATTTAAAGCATCACTTTGTTTTTACCATCATTGCATATTTCTCTATTGAATTTTTTATATTTTTTATTTAAAGCATTATTTATTTTATAAAAGTATTTGTAAATGTAAAAAAAGCAAATATTAGGAGCAAATATTGACCCTTAGTGAAAAAGGTGTAACTGCAGAGAGGGGTTACGCAGATGGATGTTAAAAGCCTCAGGGGGTACTACTCTAAAAAGTTTGAGAACCAGAGCCTAGAGACATCACATCCCAGCATCAACATTCCCAATAAATTATCTAAATTCCCAAACCACTGTTAATTTAAACAGAAAAGCAAAAATAGACTACTATGTTTGATTTGGCATGGCAGAAAGCACGCAAAGAGCTGTCTCTTTATAATCACTAAAAAGTGTCCCTCATTTTAATTGCAACCTCACAAAGGTTCATGATAATCTGTCTAATCTGTTCATAATCTGTCTACAATGTATAATTAATTATTTATTTATATAGTACATATTGCTTTTATTAACATAAAACTGCATACAGCACCATGTTATGACTGTTGGGAAATCAGTGGTTTGATAAATGTGTTTTTTCTTGTGCTTGCAGGTTCATTCTGAGAATAAACCCTGATGGCACCAAATGCCTAAATCACAAAATCAAAATCACAGATCAGCCGGGCATCTGGAAAAAGGGTGCAGAGAAAAATCGCCAGCCTTAATCCTCTTGTGACATCTTTCATCAGAGAGCTTGTTGAATTCGATTGGCCAAATTATTGAAAGAAAACACGACTAAAACATGTTTTTACTGTTTGATTTGTTCTGCTTTTCAGAATGTTTTTCAGAAATTTTTAGCCATGTTACAAATACACAGGATGAATTCAAACACATTTGTAGAATGTACTTTTTAAAGTAAATGTTAAATAATGAAATAGTTAAACAATGAAACGGCACATTTTAATGACAAATGTTCATGAGAACTTATGCATTTTTGGGGGATTAAAAAACGTATAGTTTACAGCTAGTGGTTTTTCATTCGTTAAACATCAGTTACACCTGTTGTTAATTTCATTAATTGGTTCGTCTTTTTATACTCTGTGTTTGGTTTTGTTGCTTTGTTTTCTGAGTATTTTGAGTTCTATATTAAATAAAACTTTGACTGCTGCGATTAGATCAGTTTCATCCAACTTTATTGCAACCTTACCAGTGACATGTAGATTAAAATTTTATTAATTTTGTAACAATAAAGCAAATGAAGCTAGACCCAAATCTACAAAAAAAGTCTGAGTAATATGAAATCAATTCTAGTACTGTAAATAAAAATACAGTACTTGTACTGTAAATAATAATACAATATACAGTATTATTACTGCATATTAAAATACAGTACTTGTACTGTAATTGAAAAATACAGTACTCATACTGTAAATAGTAATACAGTATGCATTATTATTACTGTACATGGATTTACAGTAATGATACTGTAAACTATTTTACAGTAAGTTACTGGCATCCAGCTGCCAGTAAGTTACTGTAAAATTTACAGCAACCCTTTTACAGTGTATGTCTAAAACCTGCATTTAATTCAGCAACTTGCAAGCACTTGCCTTGACATGTGTAAAAAGGAAATAGAGACCGTATCAGTGTACAGATGCCAAAATATAAGATGCTACAAGATGTATAAACCCAAAACAATATTTCCTTGGCTGATACAAATATTCATTCCACCATCCGGTGCACTGTCTAATGTCAACAGACAGAACAATCACAGAACACACAGAACAATCAGTGACATCTTGCAGCTGACTCTGAAACATTCATCTCACAAATCTACATGCAGACCTGGATAAGAGCCTAACTTAATTGTATAAAGGAATGGTTCAACCAAAAATGAAAACAATGCTATTTTCTCACCCTCATGCCTTTTGAAATCTGTATGACTTTAGTAACATAGTATGATGTGAAAGCTAAACATTCTCTACATTCTACATTCATTGTAATCTAGTTGGGTAAACCTGTTTTGTGTGAAGATAATGCAAGTGGGCTGCTCTTATTTATGTGCGTGTAGGTAGATATTTGCATGTGCACATGAATATGTAAGCAAGTGTTTGTGTGTGTGCTTGTGAACCGTCCAGATGGAGCAGGGCATCACCTCACAGTATGAATGTCTATGTTACGAGCTGTCATAGATGGGATGCACATGCCCTGCACACATCAGCCGCTCCCACTTTCTCTCATTCTGGAGCCACACTGTGAACTATTCAGCATTGGAGAACAGTCTCAAGAGAGCCATTTTATCCATCAATGTATATTACACACAACCTCACACTGAACCCTCAAATACTGCTGGATTCCAAATATAGCCTCAATAAATTACTTTAGTAGAATTACATACATGCCACTATTAACCAAATTTAAATTTTAGATTTTTTTTTACCTTTCAAGCCAAGTTAATTATTTCAAAGTAAAGAGGTCAAATTAAGGTAAAAACGTCTCAAGGTTACGCATGTAACCATGGTTCCATGAGGGAATGAGACGCTGCATTGAAAACGCTTTGGGGAATGCGCTTAGCGTGAGCGACTGAATATCGGGTGTAATATGTCCAATGGAAGAGTGTGACATCACGGGCAGGGTGATGTAAGCGACCAGGAAGCTATAAAAGCACATGCTGCGCAGCTGGCAATAGCTCCAAGTAACAGCAAGAGCCAGCAGGGGTGCTGGAGGTATGGCATCGAGACGCAGCATCTCGTTCCCTCGAGGAACCATGGTTACATGCGTAACCTTGAGATGTTCCTCTTCAGGAACTCGAGCTGCATCGAAAACGCTATGGGGAACAAGATGCCTGTGCAGAGCTGCGCCTGTGAGAGTAGGTCTGTCCTGATCGGTATCTCCCATGGAGAGACCCAGCGAGACCAGATCTGAGAACCATACTCGGCCAGAACTCCCGGGAGCAGAGCAATAGGGGGAAATGCATACAGACGAAGCCTAGTGTCCAGTCCCAGGGGAGCTGGATGAACTAGAGAGAACCAGAGGGGACATTGCGATGTCTCTTGAGTCGCAAAGAGGTCCACTTGAGCTTTGCCAAAAATTCTCCATATCTGCTTCACCACATTGGGGTGAAGCTTCCATTCCCTGGACCTCTGCCCCTGCCTCGACAATATGTCTGCTCCCACATTTAACTTCCCAGGAATATATACTGCTCTGAGTGAGAGGAGTTTGCCCTGGGACCACTGTAGGATCTGATGTGCCAGCTTGTACAAGGGGCGCGAACGCAGACCTTCCAGGTTGTTGATATAAGATGTGTTGTCAGTGCGCACCAACACATGGTGACCTCTCAGGTCTGGGAGGAAATATTTTAGTGCTCGATAGACGGCTAGCATCTCTAGACAATTGATATGCCATGTCAGATGGTGACCGCTCCACAGACCATGGGCAGGGTGGCCACTCATGACCGCACCCCAACCAGTGAGGAGCTTCCAGTACCAGGCCCTGATTCAAGAACCAAGGTTTCTTCCACATGTCTAAGGTAAGAGGCATCACCGCATGACCTTGATAGTTCGAAGTGGATTCCCCCTCAGAGAAAATCCCTTGGTCTTGAGCCACCATTGAAGGGATCTCATGTACAGCAGTCCAAGAGGTTTCACATTGGATGCAGCTGCCATCATCTTTGAGATCTATGGTGACAAACCAGTGCTCGGATCTGTTTTGAGCTACAACATGCGTGATGGTGTGAGGGGAAGTCGTGGCCTAATGGTTAGAAAGTCAGACTCGCAATTGAAAGGTTGTGATTTCGAGTCTCGGGCCGGCAGGAATTGCGGGTGGGGGGAGTGCATGTACAGTGCTCTCTCCACCCTCAATACCATGACTTAGGTGCCGTTGAGCAAGGCATCGAATCCCCAACTGCTCCCTGGGCGATGCAGCATAAATTGCTGCTCACTGCTCTAGGTGTGTATTGCTTTGTACCACTGTATGTTCTTTAGCAGAGAAATATACTTTATTTCATTTGTTTTTCATTCATTTGTTTTTTGTATAATAGCTATTTGTTCAAACATGGCTGTTTCTTGCACTACAAATAATTGTTTTATTAATTTTACATAAAAAAATACAGAAATGTTAATTCTGTTCTCAACTTTTTCGTAAAAAAAAAACACACACAATACAAAGTATCGATAAGAATACCGTTAAGCAGTATCGGTAAGAGTAGTAATACCGTTAAAACCAGTTTCATTTAGCTAACACTTTTTATTCAGGGACACATTGGTGTTTCAAAGTGGATTTGAACCCGGGTCTCTCACACCAAAGGCATGTGTCTTATCCACTGCTCCAACACCACCCCAGAAATGGAACCTAGATTCAAACCCACGTCCTCTCGGGTTCGGGACCACCACCTTAGCCTAGTGCACCACATTAGTTGACACAGCTCTCAGCTCTGCTATGCTTGTGGGCAGAAAATACTGAGAGTGGCGCTCGATGGAAGCCGATGCATCCTGGAACTCTGGCAGGGTTGGCAGACTGACTTTCTCAGGGCACAAAGGCGAGACGGGCACCATGTAATTCAGTGTACCCCACTTTCCCCTAGCAGGGGCTGCCCTCTGTCCGGACTTCTTGGCCGAGTACTTCTTGGCTTCAATAACTGCCCTAAGATCTAACTTGGGTTTAGAAGCCCCCGATCCAGAGCGTTTTTGAGCCTCCCTAAATGAAGATCTGGCATGTGGCTGGGGCATCTTCCGCCCAGATGCCACGAGAGAGCGGCGAGGGAGGAACTTAAGGAACGCCGCCACTTGTTTATGTGCTAGGGCGGTTTCCTTGGTGGCGCGGAGGGAGAGATCAGCGGTCTGACGTAAATCTGACATATCATCGGACTTGATCTCCTCTCCCTCGTCTAACTCTTTCAGCAGGTTGGCTTGTTATGCCTGTAACACCGCCATGCTGTGCAGACACACACCAGCCTGACCTGCTGCCAAATACCCTTTGCCCACAAAAGCCGACATTGTTCTGAGCGGGTCTCTTCCACCTATGGCATCACTCTATAGCCATGCTCTCCCTTCCCCACCATGTTGCCATAATAATCAGATGAAGAGATTTAGAGGTGGGTTGAAAACGGGCGTTTCCACGATCTTCATGCAGATCGGGAAAGAAGGGAAGGCCCTGGCTTGGAGGTGGTTGCCTCACCCGCAGAAAGCGTTCATCAAGCTTACTTTTCTGCAGTACAGGTGTTTTCTCGGCAGGCCAATCGATGTTGAGCTTGGCCACTGCGCGAGTAACCACCTCTAAGAGTTCCTCGTATTGTGGCGAGTGGGGTGGCAAATCCCCGCTGACAGTCTCAACATGAACCTCCTCAGAGGAAGAGAGGCAGAGTGTCGATCCCTCTCCCTGGGGGGAAGAAACCGCAGAGCGTGCTTCCAAACCCAGGGATTGGGCGCCGGATCTGGCCAATGTGGAAAGAGATAGGGACTCGCCCGTCTCCATTCCCTCTGCCAAATCCACTTGCAAACCCCACGAGTGGAGCTGCTGCTCTGCCTTGGCAGAAGTGGGGCCAGCACCATGGGGAACACTGGCGAAGGCTCCCTCCTCGAAGAGAGAACCTCCTGAAGAGGAACCTACTTTTTAGTTTTTCAGTCTGTGATGTTATTCTAAATTTGGGGTGGATGGAAGGATCAAAACAGCCTATATGGCAGAGGACATTTTATTATGGATTAAAACATTTTAATAATTTGACATTGGTTTTGCACCGGTCAGTGGTTAAAATGTAACACAAGGCCTATCGTGTTTATAATGTGGAGAAAATGCAATAAGACTGAGATGAATCACCTAAAATGCACCAACATGCTGTCTAGATAGTCAGCTCACTAGATTTTAAAACACACTAATATCACACTAAATACTGGCTTGTTAATTAATGCTCAATAGCTTCCAAAATGTGACACATTTTTACACCCTTCACAATTATGTACAATACCTCAATCACATCCGATTTATGAATTACTCGTCCTCTTCTGAGCATTAATAATGTTAAGTATTCATATTCAAATATGTCTATTCGCTCCTGAACCAAGATAAGATAAATGTGTGAATGTGTGTTTACATTCAAGAGCAGAAGATGCGGTCTAAGGTGACCGGGTTTCAGTGTAACTTTTCAATCTAGCCACCCCTGTCTGCGTACACAATGTTAGGTCTATTGCACTTAAGTGTTCCATCACTAAATGCTATCCAGAAGGCACTGGAGGAAACAGGCCCATTACAGGTAAAAATGAAAGAAAAATCATTGTGCTGTGATTGATGGGCCCATTCCCCCAGAGATAAGCCACTGCTTCACTCAAGAACTGCAACTGACACAATTCTTCTCACCACCATATGGGTTATTATATGTAATTCTCTCAAAATTACACTTTTATATTCCAAAATATATAAATAAATAAGTGGCATCAACAAGCAGAGGACAAGGGCATGTAGTGTCTCGGGAAGGAGAGAGACACAAATGTATTTTTAATTCATTGTTTGTTTTTACCTTAATACCAAGTGATGTGACAAGAGAGAGAAAAATCAGTGGCTTTAACAAGATAAATGACTGACCTTGAAAAGTCTGAAGTTCTCTGTTTGTTGGAGTCAGGAGATAAACTACCATAATAAAACTGCAACTAATTCATCTTTAATCTCTTATCCAATCACAAAGAGAGAAGAGCAGACAAAAGAGCAATTCTCAACTTCATCTTGGAGAGGGACCTCCTGCTGTAGTGAACCACTGTTCATTTAAGTGGAGGAATTGCAGTCAGGCTTGGCATCATTGGAACAAACTACAGCTGCTCTGTGCATCACAAATACAGGAGACAAACCAGAGACTAGATTCATTTACCTCTAGGGTATTCAAGTTCCGATTCCACCTAACAGTTCCGGTTCCGATTCTGGTTCCATTAAAATCATTAAACAACTGTTAAAAGAATAGTGGTAAGGAAAAATGCACAATACTCAACTACTCACTGCTCAATACTGTTTATTACTAACTGTCAACTTAATTTAAAGGTTGGCAATGTCAAAATTCAACATTAAAGCATACAAATTTTCCTGTTCCAATTCCAGTTCCATTTAAATGAACTATTATTATGTTTTTTTACTATTTTACCTTCATTGAATGTAGTGTTGCTGGAAGGTAGTAAGTAATGTTGAGTAATGCTAGTCCATCAGTCACCATATGCTTCAAAGTTGATGTTTTTCACACTATCAATAACATTTTGCTGCGGTGAGTCTGTGGCGCACGCCTTATTGGAATGATCTCAGTAATTAAAGAGGCAGGGCAGCATTTCTGTTATTTGGTTTGTGACATCCAAAACGGGAAATGCCAAATCATCAGAGCACCGGCACAAGGCTGTTCACAGTCCTTGGTCACGTGTCGCACCAGAACCGAAACTTAGAAATTGCTCACAGTTTTGGTTCCTTTAAAAAACAAAACAGAACAGTTCTCGGTTCCCAACCCTATTTACCTCACATCAGCCTCCTTTGTAGTCTTCAAATTAATATTTGTCAAACTGTGAATATCCAAAGCCTGACCAAAATTTGTCCTGAATAAAAGATCTGAGCATATTATATGTTTATTTTTATGCCCAGATAAGAACGTACACAGAAGTTTGTCTCTATTTGGGCTCCAGACTGGCAAAGCAGGTTTAATCAAATGTTACTTCAGAGGACTGTCACTGACAGTGAGTGACACATTTATCCCATCAGTTACATAAGACAAGCTTCCTTTGCAAAGCTCAATTCCAACAAAGAATGAAAAAATAAATCTTTCTAGGTTTTTTTCTCCTCTGTTCAAAGTTACAGGAAACTAATTTCCTTGACAGACAAGCTCTCTATAATAGATGGAACACTTCCCACACATTAAAAGAATGGAGTTCCTAAACAACAAAGACAGGAGCCGTTTTAAACATCCAATCTCACATTTCACATTGTCACACTGCAAAACACTCTCATCAAAGGCCATTGATTTTCCATTCCAGAGCAAATAATGATTAAGGCAAATCAGGCCTTTGTTTCATAGCTCAGAGTCTTCATTTCTGAATTTAGTGGCACTTTGGGTATTTCCTACAATAAGGCTGCTGAGAGTATAAAAAGAGGTCTTGGAAAAAAACATTAGATGCCTCTGTCAGTTTTTCTACAGCTGGCACTGATGCTAATATGAAATGTGGTCAGACCATATAATGCAGATATATGCACAAATAATAATATTAATAATAATATACAGTATATTATATAACATTTCTGGTTTGAGCCTTAATGCCTGAGAATCTCAGGATTGGTTTGTTACTGCCAGGGGAGGAACATTTAAACTACACTTGAACCTTTTGTTGTTCTGCCCTCTAGGCTGGATGACCTTAAGAACTAATGCTACAAGACCACAGGACATCAGGTTGCATATACAACATTTTCAGCAGACTTCAATTATTGCAGGTCTCCCCTTAAGCATACCTTCCTCGGTGGCTAATTATACTTCCTTTAATAAAGTGTGCCTACAGACCTGGGTTAACCTTTGATCGGGGAACTGCCTGAAGTTTCTTGTCCTTCAGAGGAGCCCGGGAGCAAAGAAGCTCTATCCCAGGAGTTCACACGAGCTCAGTGGCCGCCATTATCATGCTACTGAAGTCAAGCCATCAGACTTTGCCGTATAACCAAAATAAAAAATACATTTGCTTCAAAATTTAAACACGCAAGACCAATTGCTTTGATGAATAGGGGTTACCGTGTTACAGCTGCTTGCACTAATTGCACTGTTTATAAGTTATTACTCTCTAATTCCCCTTCCAAAGTCACGTTAATGCCACCCTGAGTATATCTCATATATGGCTGAGATTTTCATGCTCATTGTAATCATTCGTCAGCTGCAATAACTTCCTCCATTGGTTGCAACATGGGTTGTATTCCTTCTTTTTATTCTTCTGTAAATAACCATTAGGTAAACACATTATATTAGAACAGGTCGCTTAAACCTTATGAACATTCTAGAGACAATAAGAACTGTATCAACATCAGATGATAATTATTGGCATCAATCAAATCAGCAATGTTCAGATTTAGGATTAGACAATGTGACAAAATTACACTAATTGACTTCATTGTGTTTAAACCAAGACCAAAAGGAATCTGTAGACTTTTCACATCGTGTGTTGTTTTTGGGGGAAATCTGGGGAATTCGGTGGTTTAAAAAGTAAAAGAAGTTCAACAGAGCTGACAGTATTACACTCTTATTAGTGTAGCTGAAAGCATTTTATATTATCCAAAATATTTAATGAGCATACAAGTAGAGAGGAACCTTCTAAAGTTTTGCTGTTATAATTGCCCCAAATTCTTTTTTCCGTGATAATTCTAAACAATCAAATTTGGAGTGCTTGTGGTTTAAAACCAAATGTTTTAAAGTATAGATGTATGTTTGCATTCCATAAACTCTTTACAACATCAGTTTAAGATCACTTCTGTGACCTCCAGCAAAATGGATATCAACATTATTCCAAAGAGACTAGGCTTTCAGGAAGATGGCAGTTTTGGTCTTTCAGTCATAGTGATTTAGTCAAAAACCAGTGCTGTGATATTGCATTTGTTGTGCTAATCTAGCATACAAAAAAGGGAAAAATGGAGAAGCATAGCTGTGTGGCACAGCAAGGTTCCAGTTTACAGAGGACAGAAGTACAGCTTGTTTGGAATAAAAGTTCGCTTGATGGACAGAAGAGAGCACACCAAAGCAGTTTTGTAATCTATGTCCTACTGCTCATAATTTTTTATTAAATATAAAATAAAATAACAAATAAAGTAATAAAATATGCAGCAAATAATAATGTGAACTAATTTCAATCCAGTGTGAGAGAAAAATCTAACATGATCAAAATCTGACTATAAGTGCTGTGAAATATCACCAGCCCAGTTTCATTGCCATTCCTGTTTTGCTCCAAACACACCTCAATTCTTCTCTCAGACAGTGATTGTCTTTTCTATTAAGAAACTCCTGTAGATATTTTTCCTTAATCCTATCAGCTAATGTCAAGCTGCTGATCCATGACTGTCTTGAAGGTTATCTGCTTGTGATTCACACCCAAGGGTATCTATTATATACATGGTAGTCCACCCTGTGAGGGAGTTGCACACAAACAGCCAAAATTTCCAGTCTATCGTTGATCGTGCATATCAAGATAACATGGCTAACTGGCTCAGGTAGGACATGGAGGGTCCCACTTTATATTAGGTGGCCCTAACTACTATGTACTTACATAAAACAGTAAGTACAATGTACTTATTGTGTTCATATTGTATTGTAAAACACTTTTGCTGCTATTGAGGTGGGATAGGGGTAAGGTTAGGGAGATGGTTGGAGGTATGGATAAGTTTAAGGGTGGGTTAAGGTGTAAAGTATGGGTCAACAGTATAATTATAAATGTAATTACAGGAATTAAATACAGATGTAATAACATGTAGTTTTTTTTTTTATATAAGTACATTGTACTAAATTATTAATTAAAATGTAAGTACATAGTAGTTAAGGCCACTTAATATAAAGTGGGTCCACATGGAGCTGAAATTCACATTCCCTGTATAACAGATTATCATCCTTAACAGCTGAGAAAGGATATTTGTGGTTTAAATCAGAGGTCTGCTGCCGTAAAGCCTGAGGGAGCCATTTTTCGAGATCATTGTTTGTCAACAAACAAGCAAAAGCCTTTGAAAGCTATGTTTCAAGCAACAACATTTGTAACAGAAAGCCCTAAGGACATTTTCACTCTGAAGTGCAGCACTTGTAAGTGGAGAGAAATTTCAAACAATAACGCAAGACTTATTTTCAGACATAATATCCTGTGGTTCAACTGCCCACCATTCATAACAGTGTGTTCTTTCAAAAAACCATTCACTTGTTGCATTGGCGTCTTTTACCTTTCCCTAATTACTGAGACATTAAGTTTATTCACAGGAATAATAACAATGTACGATTCACTGGAATCAGAGGCCAGGTATTAAAAAGCACTTATATTTACGGAGAGACTCAGAAACCTCACAGCAAATGTGTTGATAAGCACCTCCGACAATAACACCTCTCTCCATCCACACAATCAAACATCAGTTCATACATCATTTGTGCCTATGTGTTACACAGACTAATCTACAGGCTCTGACAGTCCCTTTGGCCTTGACAGGAACGTGTGAAAAAAATGCAGCAATTACGTCTGCTTTTAGCAGCACCGGGCCCATTTAATAGGAGTGTGATGGTGACATTTGTAAGGGCCTTTCGCACTGCGGAAACCTTTTCATAGTAGCAGAACTAATTGTGGAACAACCCAGTTTTGGATGTTTTCAAACACACCAGAACTGGGTGTGGTTTTAGTACCAGCCTGCCTTTTTCAATGAACCAATTTAGCTCCTACTCCGGAGCAGGGTCTAACCAGCTCACCTGGTACTACCCGTGACGCAAGTATACATTGATTGGCCAGACATGTTCGAAAACGCCCTCACCTGTCATTATTTAAAATGCTGTGTAAACATACTGTAAACATTGTGTCAACTTATTTCGCAAGTATGATGAACAGCGATAGATGGACAGACACTAAAGTGCAGGCACTTGTAGAAAATGTAGCACTGCCAGTTGTCATTGGAGATTCTTAATCCTCCTTTCCGTTCTTTCACTCGCTTTGCACATACATTAGCATTCCATGTCCATTATTGTGAAACCAGCACACAACAAAAACACAGCTCCGATCACAGCATCCTCCATCCTCCTGTTGTTAATGTTATTCTTCTATGTTAATGTTGTTGATCACAGCGTACTTTTTCTGGAACTAAAGCGGTGCGAAAGGCCCTACAGAGATATGGAGTTCTGCCTCTTCTGTGAGTTTGTTCTAATCTACACAGTATTGGCAGCTTGGCTCACTCATTCAAAAAGTCAGCATGTCAAACAGGCAGAGGGGAAACATGATGTGTTAACAGGAGAAACTAGAACATCCCGTTATTTGTGGCTGACACTGTGAAGTCCCAGCACATAATTACACAGGTCAATAAAATTAAAAGCCCCTTATAGAATAATTATACAAATAATTAAACAAAAAATTTAATCCTTAAATGTTGAGCACTCATGGATCTAGATCAGACCACAAAGCAAATAAAAATCTAGTGAAAAGAGACATCAAATGGCTTTAGATTAAAAGTCCTCATTGTACTAAATGAGCAGGCGTGCAAACAGTAAATAAATTAATTAACAAACATAAATGAATTAATAAACACCCTAGGCAGATCTTTTTTATAAAAATCTAAACAGCTCTACAAAATACATTATGCATTACAATGTTCTTTTGTGCATGCTCATAATTCACCAGTAGATTTCCAGGTGTTCCTTTGGAGTTTGGTGACAGCCGGCTTTGATCAGAATATCAGAACAATTCTGTCTTTCATCTTAAGAAGCAGAGTTTAGTTGAGGGGGAATTTTGGCTCAAGGTTTAGCCCAGACCTTGACACATCCTACCTGTGTATTTCTTATTCAAGCCCACTCAATCCTCTCATGTCAGTTATTTGGTATCTACTAGATCAATCTCCTGTTAATTCCCCACTGCATATATCTTGCATGAAGAAGTATTGGCTGCTAGTGTCCTGCTTAAGACATGATACTGAAAGAGTTGAACAGGACTAAGGGAGATAACTTATCTTACGTCTGCTCCCAAGCAAGTGCTGATTTAAAGTAGGTGAGAGAAAACATGGGGATTTCTTTCCTAGGAATGTCAAGCACATCACACATTCGATAAATGTCTCATGTGAAGGCTCAATTACTCCAATTTAAAAAGCAGAAGCAAACCTTCAGGTGCTAGTTTTTACTCAAGGAGAGACAGAAAAAAAAAATCCATAGTTTGCTGCAGTAAAAGAAAGCAATTTCTCTTGCTTCTTTTACTATTCATTCACTGATTTCCTGTGTTGATTCAAGAAGTTATAACTCCAGACTCCTTACAGAGGTAAACACAAACGCAAGAAAGCTTGTTTCCTCTCCAGATGAGATCTACAATTAGAGAAGAGTTGCTGTTATTCATGCACATCTGAAACATCAATCCATCAAAATCAGGCAAATCTGGAAATGAAGAAGAACAAAGATAAACTATGGGCTTAGCTGGAAAACTAAATTATTTAACCTCAGAGACAAACTGATAAATTGCTGCACCGGAGGTCAATATATTAAAAGAACCTGTTGAACACACCGGGGGTAGGATTTATAATGAGCTGGGCAAGATAAAGGTCATTGATTGCCTCTCACAAGGTCACACACTGGCAGTTTTCAACTCCCAGTGTGTCTCTCTTTGACATTTTTCTGGAAATGTTTGAGAAATTTCTGCAATTTGGTTAATCAAATTCACAAACTGCTAGAGCTGCAAACAGAGGGAGGAATATTTCCAGCCACTTGACAGGAAAATAAACTTGCAACACAGACTGGTTCTGGGGCAGAAAATGGTCTGATTTTACATTATTCATGTGAGGCAGAGAAAATGAAACAAGCAATCAGCGGGGACAAATGAAACACTGACCCTTATGCAAGAGCAACAGATACAGAGAAAATCAAGGATCTACAAATAGTGCAAATTACAGCCTTCTGTGATCTGAGTTGCATGCTGTTTATCAAATATTGCATTCATTACTCTCCATTTTTGGAAAGCTGATCGTTACTACAATTTCAGATAATAAAAACTTGAGTAGCGACAGACAAGCATATCTGCACTAGAGATCAAAGATGTACGATTTAAGAATCTTTGTCTGCAAATGCTGAAATTATGGGTAAAGGCATAGAGTGGCCAAAGTTCACCCAAAATTTAAAATTTCATCATTGTCTTATACTCAAGTCATTCCAAAGTCATATTACAGGCTTTTAAAGTTTGAAGAATGAACTGGCCACCATTTTTCATATAATAAAAAAGTCCTTTTGTTATTCAAAGACTTCTCAAGACATTATTGATTCGTTTAACAAACAGGCTAAAACTAAAGGTAGTAATTATAGTTAATTGTTATTGTTAGATTGACTGTAGTTAGACTGATTGTAGTCAGTCCGTTATTTGGGAGCATGACATTGTTCAAAATTTCTGTGTTTCAATGAAGAAAGTAACAGGTTTGAAATGACATGAGGGTTAACCATACCATCTTGAAAGATTTATTTTCAGTATTTAGTAACAGCAAAGTAGGGATAGCCTATTCAAAAACTGTGCATCTATCCACTACAGTAGTAATTTCATTTTTGTTAAATGAAATATGGTGTCTATCTTGACTAAGCTTTGTGGAACAAAAACAAATAAAATAGAAAAGAGTGAAAATGGTTTATCAACCACATCTAATGAAGATTTGTGTGTGGATGTCAGCAGGCTTTAGCTGATTCATCTCTCAAGACCACACCAAAGGAGAAGGAGAGAGATTTACAGCCCTGATCACATTTGTATTTAAAGAGTGTTTTTTCTATCTGTAGAGAGAAATCTCTCCTAAGCAGGCAAAATCTAAACTCTTAAAAAATGTGTTCTTTATTGTAAATTGTACTATACAAATTAAAATGTGACAAAGTGTGAACTGAAAAAGTCATTCACTCCAGCACACAACTAGGCTAATATAACAGTGTCACAGCTTCTGAAGTTGGTTACATAATTCGATTCCGTGATATGGTCAAACTGAGTAAAGTGAGATTCAACAACATCACACTGTCCCATTGCCAATCTCATATGGGCTCTACTAAAATGATTAATTAAAATTATGTTTCTTCACCAATTTGGAACATCGAATTACTGCAAGAGAAGATATAAATGAAACAATTGCATTTCAGAGGCTGACAGTAGCGCAGAGGAACGCTGGACAGGCTTGATAAGTGAATAATCAATTTACAATAATTAACAGTATGCCTCAGTCATTTATTTTAGGAAGAACACTGCAAGCTCATTATGTAAGCTACATGCTCATGCATACAAAAACACAAAATACTTAATCCAACCAATAGCATACCATACGTTAATGACTGTAAAACGTTGGTTTAAATACATACAATGTATGTGAAAAAATATGCATGCAAAGAGAAAAGAGCTGTTTTTGTGTGCTACCGTGCTTTTTGAATATATGCATATCTGTGTATCTACAGCACAGTGGTCTTGGAGAGGGAGACTCACTAAGTGGACTACTAACTAGCTCCTAAAATATAAAAAAAATTGCCAAGGCTCTCTGAGAGATCCCTAATTATTTAAACATAACTTAGAGAAATGTTCAGCAGCAGAGGGAGCAGAGAGCTATCGCAGCCCCTCATTACCTCATCAACAGATTTTTCAAAAGAGGAAAGCTCGGCGGAATTTCAATGGAACCTGAAGGTTTCGCTAAAGGACAGGCTGGAAGGAGGAAAAGGGTTAGGAGAAGGCATGTTTTAATGAACCACCCGAACACACCGCGCCGACACCTCAACCTTTCTGCCTTTGGTGGCAGAGCATGTGCTTGTGAGTCTTTCCAGTGATACAGAGTGTTCCTGAGTCCCAGCAACGCCGGATTACCAAACCTTTTCCACATTCCGCTGTGCTGTCTCTATTTTCTCGAACAGAAAAGAGGCAGAAGAGAAATGCAAGTTTTTTTAAGCCTTTCTCTAAGAGATACACATGGTCTGAGGTGTAGGTAAAACATAAAACAGAAATCCAAAACATTAAACTCACAGATAAGCATTTACAAATCAAAGTTATTTTCTGGCTGAGTTGGTCATTTCTGAATTCATTTAAATGTGAAGAAGGTCCTGTGTTCAGGACTGCTACACACCATAACATATACACGCTGCAACTGTGTAACACTGGCTGTGGGGGCTGTGTGTTCACATCCAAAATTCGGTAGTATTCATATTCTAATTTGATTTCAGCATGAAAATCTGTATGCAAAGTGATTAAGGAGCATGGAGGCATGCTTCCCCATCTGCATAATTACTTCATTCATCAAAACAGATTTCAGGTTTAAAAAACTGTGAATAAGGTCACGTGCTGGTATAAACCAAAAGAAACACTGGTGATTTTAGCTGATCATTTAATGCCCTTCATCAGTTCTTATGAGATAATGTCTTACAGGATTTGTGTGCGTTTTGTCCATACAATGGTATGGTCATCACCAATACTGTTTGGTTGACAGCATTCTTCAAAATATTTTTTTTTTATGTTCTGCAGAAGAAATAAATACAAGTTTAGAACAACATGAAGGTAAGTAAATGATAGATCTTTCATTTGTGGGTTAATTTCTCCATTTAAATTTTTACAAATCTATAGTATACTGGCTTCGAATTTAATGAACAACCTTAATTATACTTTTATGGTGCTTTTTGGTCATGACAGATTCATTCCTCTTTAATTATATTAAAAGATTGGTCAGAATATTCTACAATAATTCACAGTTTCTGTTCTAAAGAAAAAAAGTGAGTTTGCAACAACCTGAAGAGGACTAAAAATGGCTGAAAAACTGACTTTCATTTTTGGGTGAACTGTACCTTTAAGTGTGCCAAGATACCCTCCTGGGTATTTGAAGATGTCTAGCACCTTCGATCATCTGCAATCAGACTACAATTAGAGCAGGGACATACTGTGAGAGTAAGTAGCAATCACTATGCTCTTTCATCCCATATAACATGAGTAGCAACTGGTGGTATTAATGATTATGGCCATGTCAGCCTTTTTAGTCTGGCATTTACTGACATATGGATCTATGGTGGACACTGGCCAACATCTATCAGTGTAGGATAAAAACTCATGTGCTGACCTTGATGAAGGAAACCTATCACAGGGCTTCAACACACTGACCAATGTGGCAGAAGCAACATTTGAGAGCATAAAAACGATAAAGAGCGACCTTTCATATTGTGATTTAATGGAATGATGGAAGCAGTAAAGGTCAGGCAGTGTCATCCATTGCTGTCCGAAGACAACTCTACAAGTAACATAATGGTATAATGATATATGAATCCATATATCAAAGGCTTCTTTACACCACTAATCTTAGTACCTTGCTGAAGAGCAGATGAATTTCTGCAGGCATAAGCTGCTAAGTTGTAATGTGAAGATTCTGAAAGATCTTCAGTGTTTTTTGAAAGAAAATGTGTTAGGTTATCATAAAACTAAAGTGTGAAGAGTGGACAGAGGGATAGCGCTCACAGCAGGAGAAGTATCTTTGTTTTGCACTCCACCTACTTTAATACAAAACAGGGATAATGTGATCTGGCAAATATCATGTTCTCTTGGCAAAACCCCTGCAGATTTTGACACCAGTACAATGTTTAACTTAGACTTTAATGACAGTCATGTTAGTAGTGAGTCCAGGGAGTCCTGCTGTGCTGCCAAGACTCAGGCTCTTGGTCAACAAACCCGATGTAATGGTTCACACTTAACCCGTTTAAATCCGTTAAATTTATCCTAGACATGAAAATATCGAAATGATGTATCACTAGTAATACTTTGAAATAAACAAGATTTTTTTTTTTTAAGTGTGTCAAAAAATTTGTTGACCAGTGGGATAATGAGTATACTGAATTAATATATTTCTGTAGTAATACATTTTTTTATATGTCTTGACCCAGCATTTTTAAACTGTTTGATCACATTCTAGGGTTACTTTTATGCATAACACCTTTTTTATAACTTATTTGTTACATTTGAACTTTTAGTGCATTTTAGTGCAGCCTTGACTAACAACTGCAATTGGATTCATGTTGTATACCTAAATTTACTGTTATCCCACCGGTCACTATTGTGACCATCAACCGATTTACCCAATGTATGACCACACTCAACAAAACTGTTAATTATGTGAATTCATATATAGCTTTGAAAAAGTCATTGCTTATAAAAACGCAGACAGATATTATACATTTTAAATTATTAAGAAATAAAGTAATTAGTGATATGAGGAAGGCAAAAACTGCATATTATGAGCAACTGGTTACAGAATCAGGGGGAAATAGCTCATCTCTTTGGAAGTGTATAAATAAACTTTCTAAAAAAGAGGGTACACAAAGAAAACCTTTAGTGGAGCTGAACATAAATGGTAGATTAAGTACTGATAGCACTGAAATTGCCAATTAATTTAATAGATATTTTACTCAGTCTGTGGAAGAGCTTACTACGTGTTTTAAAACTATACAACTACCTCAAAATGTCATAAATGGCACACCCTTAGGGCTGGGTATTGTTCAAAATTTTTCGATCGGGTGCCAATTTCGATACCTCAGTTTCGATACCGGTTCCTAACGATACTTTTTTCGATACCATATGTTTTAAAATCCATTTCAACATCAACACAAATACATTAAACACAAAACTTTTATTTTTCACCTTAATTAAAACAAATTCTGGTAACATTTCACGCTCAGGATAACATTATTAATACAACTGGTTGTGCTTTTCGGATAGGGGTGGGCCATTCAGGGGCAGACTGGGACCAAAAAGTGGCCATGGACTTTCTGGCCCACAGCAGCCCACCACATCATAACGCAGCAGCTGTTCATTTAGCGACTCCTAGTGAGCAATACATGCTCATCAAGACACAAACATTCTTCTAGAACTAACACTTTGCATTCAGTTAGCAGATCCATACGAATCATGCATGAAATAGAAGTTTATAAACTCAAACGACAGCTTTATGTGCTTTACAGTTCAAGTCACACAACATTTGCAACGTTTCTGAAATGCTGCTCGCACTTGTTTCTAAATATTGCTGATTCAAGCGTTTTAAACAATTCGCGCGCGTTCGGAGCTTTCACTCACTCATTCAAAGCACGCGCTGTGAGCAGCATTCCAGACAACGCGCGTACAGAGAATGAATTCATCTTTCGCGTATCGTAACTTCTGAATGAACACATACACACACAATTATATCAAAATAATTGTATCTGCAAGTATTCTCGTAAACACAGTCGGTTATGTTTTAAGTGAATGTATACAGTGGCCTGCTGCTCAGAGAAATTCGCTGTACCGGATAAATCTGTCTCTCTCTTTCTGTTTTTTTAGACGACGTGAAAGGGGGCGTGTTTCAAGATACACAATGGAGTAGACCAAACTAAACAGGGAGGGAGGGCAAAACACTCTTCCAAACAAATGCTTCATTACCACCGGCTTTGGTTGCAATACTCTTATCGCATATGTTGCACTTTGCTGACTCAGCATCCACTTTTATAAAGTGTAGCCACACTTTAGACCTCTTTGTCATTGTAAAACGGAAACGTTTTGAGAAAAAACAACTACACTTGTGTTGTGTGACTGCGAGTATCTTCAGAAATGCTCCCCGTCACGTGGTGGTGGACAGCCAATCACGGCGAATGTAGGTCCTTACATGCACATATGCTACAAGCTCACACAGACAGCCGCTTGGCAAAAAAAAAAAAAAAAAAAAAAAAAAAAAAAAATATTTCGGCTGCTTGGCTTTTGGAACCGAACTTTGGCACCGAAAGATAAATAATTTTTCGATACTCATAGTATCGAAGTTTTTCATTCGATACCATAAAGGCATCGAAGTTCGGTACCCAGCCCTACACACCCTCATCCTTTCATATTTCTGAGGTTGATTAACATAAGATACTTCAAATTATTCATCAACTGAATAACTCAAGGGCTAAAGATATATTTGGAATGGATACTGCATTTGTAAAAGCTTATAGTGCTTGTTTGATAAAGCCCTTGGTAAATCTGATAAATGTATCAATTAGAGAAAATAAATTCCCTTCAAATTGGAAAACTAGTATTGTAACTCCAATTTTCAAAGCAGGATCAGCTGATGAGGTTCAGAATTATAGACCAATTTCTATTCTTCCTGCAATTTCTAAAAAATTCTGGAAAAATTGGTAGCTGAACAACTTATAAATTATTTAGAAAAACATGATTTAATTTATTCTAAACAGGTTTTAGGCCTAAGTATTCAACAGAAATGGCAAACTGCTATCTCACAGAATTTATTAAGGAATCCTTAGATAAAGGTAATGTAGTAGGTGCAGTGTTTTTAGATCTCAAAAAGGCATTTGATACTGTGAATCATGAAATTCTCCTACACAAATTAAATTTATTTAACTTCACTCAGCAGGCAATTCAGAGATCAGTGTGTTAAAATTAATAATTCAAGATCAGCTTTATGAAATAATAATATAGGTCTCCCTCAAGGGTCAATTTTGGGCCCATTGTTGTTTTCCTTATATGTTAATGATTTTCCAAACTGTTGTAAGCAAACAAAATGTCAGTTATATGCAGATGACACAGTCATTTATGTATCTGCAAAGACTCCAAGTTTAGCCGCAGAAATATTAACAAATGAAATGATTGGTGTGTCACAGTGGTTACAGAACAGTTGTTTGACCCTGAATTGTACAAAAACTGTCTCAATGTGTTTTTCAATCAGAAAGAAGGAAATGAGTGATTTTATAATTAAGATCAATCAAAAGGAAATTGAAACAGTTAATAATTTTACATATTTAGGTGTTATTTTAGACTCTCATTTGAAATTTGATATGCATGTTAAGAAGCTATGTAGAACAATCAAAACAAATCTGAATTGTTTTTACATGATTAGACCATATATATCCTTGAAAGCAGCCAAGTTATACATGCATGCAATGATTTTTTCACACTTATCTTACTGTGTGACTGTCTGGAGTCAGGTTTCTCAACTGACTATTAAAACCTGTTAGATCCCTATATAAACAAACACTAAAAGTTTTGGATAAGAAACCAATCAGATGGCATCACTGTAGCATTTTACAAAAATATAGTTTGCTTAGTTTTGAAAATTTTCTAAATTCATCTGTTATTAAAATGTTTTTTAAATGTTTAAACAATCTTGCGCTAATAAATATATTAATACTAGACACCTTAAAGATAATGTGGACCAAAAATCTCTGTCATTTCTTTATGTTAACATTCTTAACTAGCCTTTCGTTTTGGAGCTTTGATGCAGCTGTCATCTTCTCATAGTGTGGAAATGAGTATTAAACTGCTCTAGTCATGGGACAGTTTGCACTAACCATGTGACACTGCACATATTTAATTGAGACCCTTTATGTATCCATATTTGCAGGAAATGCACTAAAACATAAGTCAGTAAGGTTTTAAGAGCTTTTTAAATGAAAACCTTTTTTACAGATTAAATGGGTTAAGCGATAATGCTCTGCGACCTGTTGTCACAATTCTAGGAGAGGGATTTTGCCAATAGTGGAGAAGTGCATTTGTTGACGCAAAGTGCCACTTTGAATTAGTAAAAATGATTAACTGTGATGACACAAAAAGGATAGATAAATGCAAATACATATATGGAAAGTGCAAGTGAATGTAAGGACAGAGAGTGCAGAAAAGGAGAGGGCGAGAATGACAAGAAGGCATGCTGTGTTCAGGGATGTCCGTTAGATGGAGCTGCAGATGGGCAGGAATCCAAACGAAGAGAGTCCCAGCCTGCTGGCTCTTCTTTCTCAAGGACCTTTAAAGATCAAAGCACAGCACATAACAAGAAAGGGAAAAAGAGGAGGGATCCTGTGAAGCAGAAGAGCTTGTGTGCCCTTCCACTGATTAAGCTAGAACTTCCCACCCACTGATCTGAGCGAAAAGCACCAGGATGTGGGAGCCTATCGAAGTCTCTGTGAATCACCTCTGCAGTTGGCATCCTCTTTTTCCAAACTGATGGAGCACAGTTTCTCTCATAGTACAACTTCTATCAAGGATATGAAGGGATTTCTGTGAAATAACTAAATAAATACAGGCCCTACTGGAATAGGCGGATGGGGTCATTTTCACTGGTTAAAAAAAGTGTTGTACTATCTAACACACAGTGGCTGACCAGGATGAAACACAAATTAATGCATGTGACCAAACCTGAGGGACATAAGAACCAGGACACTAAGAAAGCTGAGTTAGCCTTGATACACGGCAGCTCTACGAGGTCAAAACAGACAAAAAGAAAGAAAGAAAAAAAAAGAAACAACAATAACGGTCAATTTCCTTCACAAACCAACTCACAAGAGCATCAAAAGAATAAAGTACAAGCTTTTACGTTTACCTTTGAGATCTGAGAAGTAAATAAGAACAACCAAATTACATAATACATTAAATTTTACACAATATGTTATTAGGCCCTCTCACTGATACTGTTTTCAAAAATTAAGGGTGGTTTTATGTGTATGCCCATCTTCCAGGCAGCTCTTGGCAGTGTTGTATAGTCATATATGTGAGAGGAAACCACTAGCTTCAATAATTAATCCTGTACAAGATCCATCAATCAATGCATCTCTGAGAGTCAGGGAGACAGATACCAATCCTATTTATTTCAAAGTGGGGGCGAGCAGCAGGGGTATGTATTACCAGGGTATGTGTGCTAGGCTGGCAGACTCCATGAAATGGAATAATACATAAGGCTTCCGTGTGCACCTTAGTTCCCCTGCCATTTGATCCAGAGAGCTGAGAACACAATGGCATTTACTTTCAAGCTCTTGTAAATATTAGCTGCACAACAATGCACAGAGACAAGCATGCAAATAAGCTCAATATAACAGCATTCTTGGTCCTTTTGCCTTGTTTGAAAACCTAGGCCTTGGCAAAAAGCCAGGCCTAGCAGTTCAAAACTAATCCATTTCTCCACCCCTAAATACATTTGCACGTCACTGAACACATGAGGGAGAGGGAAGAAAGATAGGAGAGGAGAGGAGAGGAGAGGAGAGGAGAGGAGAGGAGAGGAGAGGAGAGGAGAGGAGAGGAGAGGAGAGGAGAGGAGAGGAGAGGAGAGGAGAGGAGAGGAGAGGAGAGGAGAGGAATGAAAGTGGTGTGCAATAAAAAATGAAAGCGCAAGCTGGGTTCAATTTAGAAGTTCCTATAGGAGGTGAAGTGACCTGTATGTGCCACAGTACAGGCAATTTTGAGCAGGCACCCCTGTCATCAGAGTGTGCTGGAGACCCCTGCCTCAGAGCCAGGAGAAAACTGCAAAGCCCTTGTAGCATTCAAGACCCCAGAATGACCCACAGGTAGGTTCTCATTAAAGACAAAGGCAGCTCGGCCCAGGTTACACAACTTCCCTCCTACTGCATGCCACCACGGTTACAGAATCAAAATGATGGTAAACCAAATTTCCAGCCACATTTGGCAATCATAATTTCAACTTTACTAATAAATGCAGTTGGATTTTTCAAAATTTAACATATAATAAGTCTTCATATGGGAAAAAAATATCAGTTTTGCAACAGTTAAAGATTTACTCAATCAGCATCATGCAAATGCAATAGTTTTTACAACTGATTTAGGGTAAATTAACTACGGGGGAAATTCAAGGTGTAAGGTTTATGACAATAATGCTCAATAAATAGGTAATGATGTATTATAACAGGTAATAAATGAACTGATAATTATTTTTAAATAAAATAAGTTATATAGATGGACTAACACAGTGAACAAAAATAATTATATAAAAGATGTGACAAGTGGCACATTAAAGGGGTCATGAACTGGCTTTTTAAATGATTTTATACTTTTGTCTGAGGCCCACATTCCCATGGTTATTACATTCAAAAACATCAAAATCAATAAGTAATAGGCTGTTTTCTATTTTTCTATTTTCTTAGGTTTTGAGGCCACAAATAAATAAATAATTAAAATATAATTAAAAAGGACGTAAACAACTGTAATCAACAGGGCACTCAGTATTCTGGGATGTTTGTGTGCATTGGGAATCATATTTTTCAAATGAAACCAGGGTAACACTCATTTTACATACAGCACACAGAGAATATGACATGAATATGACAGTGGGTGAATGCATAAAGTGCAGTATAATTTGAAATCAGTCAGTTAAAAGCATTAAATTCACACGGACTGACCATCACACAGAGATCATGGGACCATGCTGGATAAAAATGCACACTTCAAAAGATCTCACAGCTGGATTAGACTAAGTTTGCAAGGTTTGTGAAATTAAGTTCATTAGCCATTCAAAGATTTGTAAAAATGATATAAATGTGTATTTGCTTAATGCTGATGCAAACGAGAAAGTATTACAACGTTTGCATTTCTATTACTAATAATATAACAGCAATTGTATAAATGTATCTTTACAAATTGTACACATTGACCATATAAAACATTTTTTTGCATTTATCTTAATTCAATAAGGAAATCTGTCTTTTAGGGATGTACCGATCATGATTTTTCATGGCCAATTCCTTTCTTTTTTTTTCTTTTTTTTTTTTTTACGAACAAACTGGCCTAATCCGATACCGATTTCCGACTTTCTTTCTTTTTTTAAATAACAAACAAGAAAGAAGGAAAGTGTGCATAAACAAGATGTTTATTTGGTATTTAATAGGCCAGACAGGATTTTGGCTATTGAAAACAATAACCGTAACCATCTGAAATTAACTGCTCAGTAAGTAGCCTACATTCAATACAAACATAGATGGTACAGACATCAGCATTTACCTTTTGTTTTTGAATTGGGTTGAAACTACATAGAACTGGCCTTAAATGAAAAGGTTAACTGTAACCATGTGAAATTAAAGGCAACAACTGCATAGTTCTACAATCCAAACAACACAATTAACACACATTCAATAAGAGGTTTCTTAATCAGCATTCAGGATTTGTTTTAGTTTTTAAATTGGTTTTTAAATTAAAAAAAAGGTCTTTACCAGTGAGACTAATTAAAAGTATGCTATGTAAATAAATAATTCCAAAATGTTAAAATCAAATAATGTTGGTGCGAATAAAACAAAGTTTTAAACAAAGTGTTTCATTTATCCAATTAAAAAAAAAAATGGGTAATGATTCACATTTATATTTTTTACTTAAGCCAATGAAAAATAAATTACAACTGGCTCAAGTAAAAAAAAAATATAGATGTGAATCATAACTGGATGAATGAAACACTTTTTTTTGCACAGGTGCACTTCCAGACAAATCGACCAAAAAAAAAAAATTGCTGATCACGCCCGATTGCTGATCACGTTTTTTCAACAAAAACCGTCCGGTTCCGAATTATGGCCGTTTAACCGGTGCATTCGTACTGTCTTCACACATTACACAAATGACACAACCATTATTGTGATTATGTGGGAGAATTTATCAACAGTCACATTCAAGAGGAAAGTAATTTTCAAAACCATAATGGCCTAAATGAGATATTGGCAGCAATCCTAACGTTATAAAATATTCAACAGGAAATAGAGAGAAATAAATTCATATCTATCCATATCAATATACAAATAACAGAAATTTGTTTTGGTGTGCAAATGACATCAAAAGACATCAACAGCTCAACCAAAGAAGCCCCTGAGCACCACATTTTAAATTCAAGTCATGCTTTGGACACCTGTTCATAAAAATGTTAAAGCATTTCTCTTACCAAAAACAAACAAGTAAACAAGTTAATTTCTACTGATTGCCCCAGAGAGGCTAATGAACTTCTCAGTAAACACTTGCAATTCATACAGGGCAATTTTAATTTTTCACAGTTGAGAGGATCGTCCCATTTACAACATCAAAAGAAGACAAACATTCAATCACAGGTAGAGTGAGGTTCGATTACGCTAGATCAAACGGTAACAACTAACATACATTTGTTTAAAGTGCAAACATCTTCCAAAAACATCAAACTGCGGTAATAAGCCAAACGAGTCGTTAAAAGTAAAATACCTGTCTCTGTGACAAGAACTGCTCAAACCATTTTAACTGATGTAATCCATAAAGGAAGACTTTAATCCAGGAAAAATGTCCTAATGAGCTCAGGCTTGTCTGGGTGGGCTATAGGGAGGCCCTAAGGAATAGAAGCAATGAAAGAAGCAGGCCGAGAAGAACTGGAGGTTACCAGTCCAAATAACAAGCAGTCTAAACTCTGAAAGACACAGACAGGCCAATACATCAGCATTCTAGCCATCTAATGCTGGAACAGATCTCTGCCAAACTAGATTTTAGTCTGGGATCAGACACTTTGGCAACCATAATAAGAGCAATACGAAGCAGCCTCTACTGACATAAAGAAAAGATTTACTTTCTACAAGAAAAACAAGATGAGCAAGAAAAAAAAATGAGTGTCTGCATTTGATGACACTGGAAGTCAATATGACAGCCACATAAAAGATGCAGTACCCCGCTCACTGTGTTACTGAAAAAAAAATATTACTCTGTGATAGTGCTTAACACAAACAAACAACTGTCTACGTGGATATGAACTTTGAAATGTACTTCAATTATAGGAATACACAAGATTTATGGATAATATCAGTGATATAATTCCACTGTATCTGTAAATAATGAATATTTAGACAGCTGTTGTTGAATAATTGCTGGGCTCTTGTTCAAACATCTTGTTCAAGAGAAAAACTATTGATTTAATTTATAATATCGGCCATGTATTTGTTATCAGATGTAACATGAAAATAATTATTGGCTCTTCAGAGAGAATTTTAATATCGGTGCAATGTCAGATTAATTATATCAGCAGCAGACAAGGCAATTTAACTAAATCAAGCTGGTGGCAAGTGAATGAACCACAGCCTCATATTACAAATTACTACTACAAACAAGTAACACAAAGGTTACACAGAGGTTTCCTTTTGTTCATACACAGTTCTTTTTTCTGGGTGGGGGGTTTAGGTGGTTTGTATTTGTCATCCTTTCCAATCAAAATGCTTGCTACAGATGCTAAAACACAGAAAATCGAACCTGATCGGAATTTGGACGAATGTTTCAGGAGGAGGTTGTAAATGTGACTAACATGACTTGAGGTCATATTTATTGTTTTTAAATTTCAGAAGAAAAGATCAAACTCAATGTGCAAATGCCTTTAGGCTAGCACCTCTATTGCTACTTTTCTTAAAGAAGAGGGGTAAGAAAACAGGTCAGACAGTCACGTAACACAAAGGTAAACACAAAGCTTTACAAAAGCAAGGCAAATCAACATTCACATCATGACGAAGATGATAATCCCTATTCTAAGACTAATGTACCTAACAAGCATTTCGTGTGAATTTAACCACTCCGTTGTAACCTTGAGGACAATTCTGCACCGGGAGGCTCTCAATCCTGTAATCAAAAACAGAAGATTGCTCTGATCAGTATTTAATCTGTAAATGGCCTTCTTCAGCAGGTGCATCGACTCTCACGAGGGGTATCATATTGTCTCTGATTTGGTGGGTGAAATGCAGTCATTTCTGGCCCAGTGAACAAAACCTCTCTTTTCTCCAGTCCCACCACATCCTGCGTGATCTGAACCCTCTCTCTGGACGTTGCCACCGGATGTGACTGTAACCGGAAGATTCTGTTCTCTCTGCCCACGACTCTCCCTGGGCTGCTCCAGTGCCATGTGCATCCACGATGGCACCCCAGCAGGAGCAGAGGCATATTGCACGTGGGCACTGTGCCACAACAGTGTTGGGCGGAGAGGATTAGTCCTGATGACAGGGCATTAAATGTGTAGAAGTTTTTAGAGCGACTGAGCTGATGCGCTCTCATCCCACAGTTGGACTTTGAGAGAAGGTTCACAAGTCTTAAGTGGCTGCCACTCATTAGAGGCCAAATGTCACAATAGCTCCTCTTCTTCTGCCTGTTTCCCTCTCCAGAGGGTCCTTCAGAGGCCAGCACTTTTTTGGTCTTCTGATAGTGCTGCTGATACTTTTCACATGCTAGATGCCCTTTTTTGATGAGAAACCATCTTAGAAGATTACCAGAAGTCATCATTCCTTACTTGTACCTCACTGGTTCTCAAGCCAACTGAACTTGCATGTCATTTCATAATGAGAAGGACTATGCCAAGCAGGATGGAATGTGTGCTCCAAAATTTTGCTATGTTGAGGGAAATCTTTCTGAAAACTAGCGTTTGGAAATCAAGGGTTACTGTCGTCCATATATGGTAGGACTTGTAGAAGACCAGAAATCATGTCCCGAAAGGATGATAAAACCAAATGAAAAGAACCTGAGGAGGAGGTTTCTATAAAATTGTTACCACAAAAGCCACTGTATACCATTAACATTTAAAATAATATTGCCCATATGTGGATTATTTATGCCAGATTATGTCAGCAAAGTCAAATGTGACTAACAGAGTTCTTTAGATATTAACTTTTCACATATCTCACCTGAATAAACCTGTTCTTTTGATATCTGTTCATGGAAGGCATTGTCAGATCTCATAGATCCCCTTTCTAATAAGTTTTTGTGTTTGGCTCAAACTCTGTTATCTGTTGTGCCTTTATTGTGAAGCCTATTTTTTCTGTTATTAAGGCTGTGGTGATGAGGTTGCTACAGTTAAATAAATTGTCAGTACTTAGCCCATATTTTCTTCAAATCTCCTTCTGACAGTTTAAAAGCAGAGCAGTTCCTTGTGCACTCTCCTCTTTTAAACCACCTACATCATTACATTGTCCTCTTGCCATCTACCTCATTTTTAGCAGACTGGTTAATCTAACTTTCCACCAAATGCTTGAAATTTAATCCAACCCACATTCTCCCTATGAATGCACACAAGAAAAGACGACAGATTTAAATATGGCCCAAAGCTAGGGCTGCACAATTAATCAAATTTCTAATCATGATTAAGATTACAGCTGCCACAATTACATAATAGCTCAAAGCAGCAGCTAATCGTTCAAAGTCCAATTATGTGATCCTGCATGTTTTTAAAATTAGGGATGCACTATCGACTCCTATACTGCCATTTTCTCCTGGATCGGATATCGGTGAGACGAGACTGATCCAAATCTGATATTGTGCGTATTCTATTTTGTGTCATTATTAAGCCCCATGAAAGGCACAAAAACATTATAAAGCACTATAATGTCTTTTGAAACCTTTCGATAGTTTAACGTAAGGTACAGATGAATATTAAAGTCGTAAAATTTAAGTTCACATAAATTCTTCTCTCCGCTGTGGCTGTCTGTTATCCTCCATTCAACATTCAAACTGCATGTAATTAAGCAATGGAAAAACCCTTAAGATAACATGTAGAAAATAATAATAATAAATATCATAATAATATAATACATTAGTGGACTTTAAACAATTAATTGACACTTTGAATTATTATGTAATTATAATTGCGATTATAAATTTGATTGTGCAGCCCTACATTCAGTTTTGACAATCAAGACGAAATTCTTTCCAAGATGTTCAATGTTCTTAAACTGTTAAAATAAAGACTGTCTCACAGATATAATACACCACACTTCAATATATCTTCCCTTTTTTTCCCCTTATTTTACTTTTTTATTTAAAGATGAACCAATCCAATGTATAGTTGACCTTTGGTGCTTAATACTATAGCCCTAATCCAGAGTGCAGAACATCCAGTAAAAGTAAGTTGGGCTCCCACACATGACCGCTGCAATCCAGCTAGCCTGACTACATTAGAATTTATGCTGTTGTAACCCAGGGTAAATATAAATAGAGAATAATAGTAAAATTAATTAATAAAATTAAAGTAAAATATAAATAGTAAAATTATATGGTTCTATTTTCCCAGTCACCTGAACACACCCTTCATTCATATCGTCGTGCAGGAGTCACATGGTAGGTTCAGTGAATGCTTTCAACCAATCATAGCATGCAAGCATGTTTTACAAGCTGCGGTGAGTTTCCCCAATCAGTAGTGTGAGGGGGAAGCCACCGGAGCAGTTGCACTCGGTATGTCTTTATACAAACAATGCTTTTTCGCTTATTTCCATCTTAAATGCTTGTTTAATTCTAGCATGCGATCCTGTATTTGTAATGTCCACCACCGTCGTCTTTAGAAGCCGACTAGTGCCACGGTGTGTCGAATATCTGTAGGAATTGGTGAGTCTGTTTGTTGTTGTGTCCGCTAGCATGTTATTATGGCACTGACAACTTTATTGGCATCCTTATTATAATGACGGGTTCTGCTAGCTTAATGCTTATAGCATTAAGCCATCTCGTTGTATTGTATCCATCCCTATGGAGTTCTATTGGGGTTTATAAATTGTAATGTAAACCTAGCACTTTGTTTCAAAGCTATGGTTTTAAGTATTTAGTTTTTCTGAGTTACAAGTTGTTGTTTACCCTCTGTGAACTACTGAACTTCTCTGCAGATTTGAAATATTTTGGGGTATTGTTGTTATTGTTTGTCTTTGTTTCACTTAATACATGGTACCAACACAAAATCTAAATTATCTGTCTCTGTGTTATTATTTGCTTTTTCAACACCTCCCTGAGACTAACTTTATCTTTTGTAATCCAATCATCTATAGGTATATTTAACACACATACCTGTACCCTGTGTATATGCTACACTGTCATCTGACTGCACTTCAACATGGAATATGTGGAAGATTTTTATTAGTAAGATTTTAATCAATCCAGAATAATCAATGTGAATCTAGCCATTTTTGTTGCTAGTTGTTTTTCCATTATAATCCTATAGGTAATGGATAAAGGAATATGCTTACGTGCAGGAATGTACAGGGCTAATGAATAACATATGGTTAGACATACATTAAGGACCTCCCCTCCCTAGGGACTTAGGTAAAGTGTAATCTAAAGGAAAAGTTTTACTATTTGGAAACGCCCTGTATACGGTATATAATGAGATGCAACCTAGCATTTCGACAGAACTTCTTGCAACAAGCTCTCGACTTTGTTTTGCTTAAAATAAAGTCTTTTCTTCTGAGAGAAAAATCCCTGACTGAGTTTGATCCTTGGGAGAACTGGCAAAATACACCACAGATTTGGCACCCCAGATGGGACTGGAAAGGAGCAGAGTGGACGACTGCTCTTGAGCTGACTGATGAGCAACACACACACAGTGGTGGCCACCATAGAATAAGGTAAGCATTTTTGTCTTATATAATTAGTGTGTGTTGTTGACTGGTCAGCTCTGAGTGGTAAGGACACTTAAAATCTGCTCTTCCAAATTTAGAAAAATAATATGATATCTAAATTGAAAAAGGGGTTTTACTCCAGAAGAAATAACTGCATGCACATATTTGGTTTATTAATAGGAAGGCCTTGGAAGGCAACCTCGATTTAAGACAAATATGGTGTAGGCAGAAAGACATGGCATGCTGTGTGTCTGTGTTTATCGGATAGCTGGGCCTAGGTAGGACAGTGATAAACGGATAAGCAGATTAGTTAAGGAATCGCGAGGAAAAGTCCCATGGATACCGCTTTGAGAATGTATAAGTGAAATTCTCGAAGGACTGAATAGATGGGCCCTTAAGGACGCTCTAGGTAGAGCGAGCTCTAGGAAGAGCTGTGTTTTGTTGTGTGAATGTATCGGTGTCCGGACTGAATGAATGTGGGAACAAAGAAATTCTGTGTTGGGTGGGTAAAAGTTGCGCACCATTCTTGGACCGTCACTTCAGGGTGGCTGGGTGGAGTTGGACGCAGCTAGTATCCACTTGAGGGGGATGAATGTATTATGAGCCTTGATAATAAAAGGACAATTAATGTGTGATTATCCCTTAGATAAAGGGAAAAAGTATGCAAGAATAAGCACTCTGGCTCAATAAAGAGTGTAGCAAGTGTGAATGGATTTAGGAAAATAGCATCAATAAAGTTTGAACCAAGATCTATAATAGATTTTTGCATTTAGGATGTCTGTGTGAAAGGGGAGAAAATTTTCTGAGCCCAGTGCAGTGGGAGTGAGAACAAAGGAGGACGTTTCCACAGTAAAGTTGTATCACATGGGTGGAGCAAGAGGTGCTCTCCCCTCCTGGACCATCACTTGAGAGTGATCAGGTTACTGAGACTGGTGTTGAGAAAGGAATGCAGGAGCCCTAAAACAATAAAGTCAACTGAAGGAAGGTTGTTTTAGAGAAAAATAAATACAAATGTTCCAAGAAATGGACTAATATAGAAATGGCAGATATGGTGGAATATAGAAATAATAATAAATTAATTAAAATAAGATATGCATTTATTATTTAATAACTTGTCTGAATAGATTAATTTAAAATATGCACATGCTTAAAACTTTTTTTAATACGTGAAAACATCTAGAATTTGTATCTTGTTATCCCTGGGACACAGTATGAAAGTTAATCCATTACAGAGTTTCAGAGATTGGGCTTGTGTAAATGTAAAAAATAAAAGAAATAACTTGTGCAATGTGGAATGAAAGCAAGATTGGGTGACCAAGTTAATAGACATTTTGATTCAAAAGCTATAGGTATTTTACAATAGGAAGGGAACTAGTTGCTTAAAGAATTAGATTTAATTATTTTATTTACAATAATAGGAATTATTTTCTGTTGGTTAGGAAACATTAATTCACAAATACCAGATTATTCTGAATCATGTATGCAAATATAGAAGAAAAATTATGATTGAAGTCTTTATTTTACCATATGCATGTCTGACTGTTATAAAAGGAAGGTTTATTTTATTTTATTGCAGTATACTTAGATAATAAAGGTAGCTGATTTCTGCATTTTGCAAAGAAGAAAAAATGCTTGCTATTTTCCTGCAATGAAGAACTTGCTTAACTAACAAAGAATAAGAGAACTGCTGTTTTCAACCAGATGATTTAGTTTTTATTAAGGGACCACTGAAAGAGGAGGATTAAAATTTGAAAAAGAGCTGAGTGCTCAGAAACAATTTGGTCAGAAGTTACAAAGATGCATTTGATTAATGCAGTCTCTGAGTGTTAAACTTTCAGATGACTTCTGGAACAGTGCCTTGACAAAGGAAAGCAATGAGATGGAGTCTTTCGAGGAATGGCAAAGCAGCAAACACAGCTGCAGAGAGAAGAAGAGGGAGGGGCTGATGGATGTTCCCCTCCCCTCTTAAAAAGAGAAGAACACACTTCAGCAAGGGGAAAGACTGAATCAAAGCAGGAAAAGGTGAATCTTTCACTTGAGACTTTTCCTGAGGTTGAAAAGAACATTATGAAATGCAAAACTCTGGCAGAAAGCAACCAGAAGCCAGACTGAGAAGAAGCAGAAAAACAACGGAGACCGTACACCACAACATCAGGTCTTTAAGTGCCATCACAGACTGACGACCCAGTACAACAGCCCAGGCTGATGATCTGACCATAAGGACTTCCATCCCTTCAGTGCACAGGTCCTGCATATTCAATGAACACTATAGAGACTGCTTCAAATGTTAATTATTTTATTTCATTATTTTATTTACTATGTTTTAATCTTGATTATTCACTGGTCTCACAGCACTTCCTTAAATTCTATGTTTTAACTAACTTTCTCAATCTGCTTTTCAATAGGTACCAGTCCAGCCTCATGTCTTAAAGAAAAAATAACTTTGACAGACAGAAGTGAGTACTTGACTCACCAATCAGATAAACATGGAGCTGGATTTGGCATAGTAAGACAGTTTCATTAAACAACTAGGGGAAAGTGCATAACTGAATACTTGACAACAATGCTGAGCGCTTTGGGAAAGAAGAGAATAAATAAATAAATAAAAAGGGTATCTTGATGAACAATAGGAAAAATATATATGGTTGAAAAAATAGAAATATTGGTCACTCCATTTTGTTTTAAGGTAATTTTCTAAGATAAAACTGAATAAAATAATATTGAATAAAAGATTATTCCAAAGATCCAAAATCATGTAATCACATATACTGTCATCACTGGGGATAACCAGATGGAAATGTAGATGGTCATGGATCCAAGATTTACAGAGATCTCCAATCCTCTTCTCAGAGTTGCTCATGAGCAATAACAAAAAAGTATTTGACTAAACTTTAAATTAGACAAACACATGACATTTGAGAAATGATAATTGGCTCTCTCAAATGCCCAATGCCTAGGCCTAATACTCTAAACAAATTAATCTAGGAGATTTTGGAAAAAGGAAGGAAAGAAAGAAAAGAAAAGTTTTTGAAAAAAAAAAAAAAAGAAAAAAAAGGGGGAGTGAAAGTGTGTGAAAAAGTATGAATGATGGTGTTGTATGGCATGAAAGAGAGTGTCTGACGAGACACTGAGGCAATTCAATCAATTTGCCCAAACAGCTGTATACAAATTTGAATGTGGGCCCACAGGGCAAATTTATGCCCAGACAAATAATGACCATGGATGAATTTGGTTAAGTTTCCTGGTCAGTACCAAGGTCTTTGTTGTGGCAGAAATAAAAACAGTGCCACACATGCGCAGCGTAATACATGGGAAGGCAGAGCAAAGCACGCTTGCTCTGTCTACCCAACATTTAACTTTCTTTTCAGCATATCATGATGGAGCAGATTGTGTCAAAAAGATGAAATATTATCTTTCTGACTGTTAAAATAAATGCAGTGGGTTGAGTGTTTTCCAGGGCAAAAGGCCTGTGCTACTGAGCAACATAGGCCTAGATAAATTATCCAGTGATATAGTGGAACTCAGTTTACAAAACAAAGAGATAACAAAATAAGCAAATTGCTCAGATTAAAATTGAAAGGAATTAAAAAATAGTAAAGACAGCACAGGAATTGTGAAAACTCAAAAAGGGGCCAAGACAGCCCTCAACCCACATTACATTTCCACAGGTCACACCAAGAAGGACGACTAGCAGATGAACAAATAAGCATGCTTGATAACACTAACAAAAAACTCTGAAGTTTTCCATTTACAGGTGACAGCAGTTCCAGTAAAGCCAAGGAATGCTTCGCTCCGTCAAAGAGAACCAGTGAGGGTGCAGTTATGATCTCAAGAAAGAGCCTTGCATTAATCAGCAAAACGGTTACAGAGTGACACCTGAGTTCACATCTCTAACCTTAAAATACTCCAACCAGCTTCAAAAACTCCACACAGCATGAAGTGAGGGATGAAGGGCGTGCTAGTAACGACCCACCCTTGCCAACGAGGGAAAGACCATTGCAACGACTCGCAAAGAGTCTCCCTGGTGAAGGTGGAATGAGAGAGTGATGGGACTGCTAATGAGATCAAAATACTTGGGTGCAGATATGAGCCAACAAATAGAAAAGAAAAGGTGGAAAGAGAATGTCAAGTAATGTCAGATCAAGAATTTGGAGGTTATTAGAAGGGAAATATAGATGTAGGAAGATTTGAAGGGAGAATAGAATGAAAGGAGCAAAATAGAAAAGCTCAAGATTTGTAAACTGAAGAAGGAAAAGTATGTGTTATGTTTGGGGGACAATGCTGTATTTATAGAAGGGAGCATTTAATGAAGAACTGATCAAATTGAAAAGGCTAAGAATGGTGATAAAGAAAATGTTGGAAAAGATAATAAAATGTAAGACTGGTTTGATTCACAGTTAGGAGCATGTGGAGCATAGTTTATAATTAAATAGGGAAAGTTTTTAGGAATGGCATTAATGACAGGATATTTACTATTTTACTGTATACTTCCTATATTGAGGTCACTAGTCAAAGCCACAGTTAAGCAAATTAAATTCAAAGATATCAAAATAATGGGAAATTGATACATAAGGTATCTAAGCTGAAGGTCAACTCTTATAATCTTGTGATATTCAATGTGTGATGTGATTTGTATTTGTATGTGTATGTATTTTTACGCCTTTTATACAAAACTGTGATAACCAGGCAAATGCTGAACCAATTGCATATTCATGCTTTTAACAATGTCTACTATTAAAGAGGGGTTAGGGAGACTGGATCTTTTACTCACTCCATGTCAAAGTAGGAGAGAGATGTTTGGTCCAGTAATCCCTCAGAGTGGAATTTCATAATCTAGTCACTGGGGATAATACAATGTGACTTATTTAGTCACTAGGTAGTGTAACTAATATGACTGGATTATGGAGTAGCACTCTGGATAAGAATAATCAAATGTGAGACTTATTAAGTCTCAAAGGGGAGAATATGTGGAAGATTTTTATTAGTAAGATTTTAATCAATCCAGAATAATCAATGTGAATCTAGCCATTTTTGTTGCTAGTTGTTTTTCCATTATAATCCTATAGGTAATGGATAAAGGAATATGCTTACGTGCAGGAATGTACAGGGCTAATGAATAACATATGGTTAGACATACATTAAGGACCTCCCCTCCCTAGGGACTTAGGTAAAGTGTAATCTAAAGGAAAAGTTTTACTATTTGGAAACGCCCTGTATACGGTATATAATGAGATGCAACCTAGCATTTCGACAGAACTTCTTGCAACAAGCTCTCGACTTTGTTTTGCTTAAAATAAAGTCTTTTCTTCTGAGAGAAAAATCCCTGACTGAGTTTGATCCTTGGGAGAACTGGCAAAATACACCACAAGAACTGCATGTTACATGAGGGAAACTCAAACAACATCAGACTTGGTGAGAGAATAAAAAACCACAACGGAGGTGGTGACAAATTTGGGTTGATTTGAGGTTGATCCTGTATATTTTTTGCCCACTTAAACTCCAATTGAGACCTCATCGTTAAGAAGACATTATTTTGAGAAAATTTTTTTTTGGGAAGAACAGCAGATGGGATATAGAGGAAATACAAGACGTGTCACTTTCAGTAAGAGTCACATAATCAGCAGCAATAAGACTGCTTAATACCTCTCACTCTGTCATCAGTGACTCATTGTAGACTAGGGCTGAAGAATAATTCAATATCAAAATATATTGTGATAAAAATATTGGTGATATGATTTTTAAATACATTTACGATATTTCAATATACATTACCAGTGTTTCCCATACATTGATTTATTTGTTGTGGCTCACCACAATATCAACACTGACTTTTCCAAAAGGCTTTGACAGTTTCACTTCATTGCATAAACATGAGCCCTGCACATTTCAAAATCAAAATACGGCACAAGTGTTTAATATGAATTTATCTTTGAAGGAAACCTACTATCTTTCGAAGGCATTTTTATTTCATCTAGTAGAGTAGCACTGCTTTGTGTTCAGCCGTTACCGGGAAAACCTCATACAAGAAGATTTAGATAATCAGTTATCATCTAACAGATGATCAGCAAATATAATAAGCCTGGGACAAGGATAAATAAAAAATAAAAAATAAATATTTACATAAAGATTTAGAAGTAGCAGAAAGTAGAGGTATAAAAAAAAAATAATAAAAGACAAAAAAAGTGCCTGTAGTTGAAGAATAGTATAATAGTGCCTGTAGTTGAACCTTAATATCATTACAATGATTCTCTTTGGAGAAATCTATGTAACATAGCCTAGAAGTCTGTAAAATACAGGTAATTTTATTATATTATTTCATTATTGCAGATTTGTACTGAGTTTAGAGTTTGCGTTTTACAAGCATTTGTATGCAGATTGAGGAATATAATACCTAGGTTTCATTTTTTTATTTTGTTTCCTTAAAGAATTGGGGGGAAACATTAAAAGAACTTCTGGAAGTTCTTGATTTCTTTCTTTCCTAAAATACCAGGACAAAGATGACATCATTGCACATTAAGAGCATACATACATTTTAAACAAATTAATTACATTTTGACTGCAAGCACAACACAGGTCAAATGCGTTAAACTATCAGCTTCAACTAGAATGTCAGCCGCTGATCTGAAGCAATATTCTAGTTCACTTCATTTCAAACCAGACCACAATTTACAGACACATAATGCCTGATATAAACTGACAACCTCTGAATGTCGAGTGCACATACATAGTTCAGAAATCTAAATTTTTACTCAGGATATTGCATCATATTACATGGAAATAAAGCCAAACAAATCAACCATATCCCACAATGCCGTATTTGCACTTCAAAAACAAACTATTCAACAAAATGACTAGAACCACATTCAGAGCTAAATCTGACAAGACACAAACATTCAACGGCTGGTGCTTTCAATGTCTATTTCAGCATTGTCATTCATATCTACACCTCTTTCCTTTCAAAAAAGCCACTTGTCACTCCGAAAAATTTTTTTGCAGAGGGATAAAGCAGTGTATTCAATTCATAAATATCCCTTTAAGAGGGCTGTGTCAGTGATTTGTCACTGGGGACTTTTGGCATAGCTGAAATTGATGTAAAGGTGACATGTGAGTTATGTATGTGGCTATTGCAGGCGTTTTGATATCACTGAGGCAGGCAGGCTCACTAAAAACCAAACTAAAACCAAAGCACTCGACGCTCTCTTTACCAGCCTGCACAAGAAGATGTCATTCATTTGAGGGGAGAGATAACAAAAAAAAGAAAAAAGAAAAATCCCCAAAAAGCTTGACATGCACACACAAGGTTATACTGTCTCCTGTTCTCTGATGACACCTGTCACATAATATATGTGTGACAGCCATGCGTGCTTCAATGGGATCAATTGTAATAAAACTGCATCGCCTTCACAGAGCTATGAGTTTATGAATCTCCTTAGAGAAACTCAGTCATTTAAAATCCCTCTAGCTTACGGCAGTGAAACAATGTTTAGTTTCAATCTCCCCGCAGCCTCCGCATGGAGGGAGCAGCGCCACATGACAGACTGAACACAAACAACAAATAAAATGTGAAAATCAAGCAAGACACCGTCTCATTTCCATTAAATGATAAAGTAGCTGCACTGAAAAGAAATGAACTAATTTAAAACGGCTGGCCTATGGGTCAAGGACAGCTGGAGCAAACAGTCTTTGATTTTTCTTCCCACAGTCATACAAATAAAAACATTTTACATTTTCATTTTCAATACCAAAATCTAAGAGGCTTGTTATCTTTTCTTATTTGTTTGATACATTTTGCCTGAAAAGCCTCCAGGCTGTGATAAACATACTTAAAACACATTTTCATATGTAGATTATTAGGTATATGGCTATGTTAGATAGCGAGGCTGCTATGCAGTGGCACAGAGGGGACTGAAATTTCATGTCAGAGTCTACTGAAAGTCAATAAACAACGGAGCCGAGCGAAACAACTTGCATGATTCTAAGCCTCAAATATTTTTGTTTCCTTGAATTGTGAATATAAAATCACACAGTGTTCTTCTGACCCCAGGAAAAACTTTCAAGGAGTCCTGAAAATGTTCGATTTGTCGCCAATAAGCTATACTACAGACATACTGAGCTGAGCTCAGAGGAAATAAAGGAAGATTGAGATAAAGAGACGTTCAAAGAAAACAGAGCATTTATATTATAGATAGAAAAAAAAATAGATTTTTGGATTCAATCATTTTTTTAAATGACGTCGATTCAATATCGACTCTCAAAGGCCTCGAATCGATCTTTTCCTGTATTTATTTTAGCACACATTTAAAACAAGATCTGATTAACGAGAATCTTATCATTACTCTTCTCCAATAGATGTCACCCTTATTTACTTTGCACAATGTTCCAACAGAAAGCCTGTCATTCATTCAGTGCTGTTTATCATGGTGGAAATACTGTTGCTGAGATCCAAAAACAAAGGCATATGCTTGTTTAGCAATGTTTAGGTGAAATGCAATAGGAATACTATACATCTGCAGAAGCAATTGATATCACGCATAAGGCGCCATGATTTCCTCAATCAATAAATGAATGTACAAATGTACACACACAAATGCGCGGATGACGCTTGTGGTGTTTTTAGCTTCTGCCATCTAACTATGATGATATGAATACACGAATATCATCTCCAGATGCTCTGAGATTCACTTCATTAGCATTTTACCATTTCATTTGAGAAACTACCATTATATAACATACACAGCAGCTGCAAGTTCCTCATGGCAACCGTCAAAATAAGTTTAGTTAATGTTAAGAAACGTCAGAATATATTACTATTTAGCAGCCTTAATACTCAAATGCTACTACTGCTAATACATATTAATAAATCTATATTTCTAATAGAATAATCACTTTTTTTTTTTTACAGTAAACCTATTTTTTGCAGCACTTTGTTTGCCAAAAAACAAAAGGGTTTAATTTTCATTTGATTAGGATAAATTAATGTTTTTATACCCTTATATCTGATTACCAGAAAAAATATGAAGAACATTTTATATGGCCCAATTATTGTTTAAAGAAGGAACCTATACGAAAAAAGAATAGGCTTAAAATACAGGCCTGTGGTTCTTAATTTCTTTAAATCAATTCACCATTTGTAAACTGATGTGTACTGTTATTTTTTTTAAATATCAATAACATTCGTATTAAAACTATATTCACTGAATGTAATAAAAAAAAATTATAATAGAGAATCGAGAATAGATCGAGAGCTTGCGAATCGAAATTGAATCATATCACCACATCTGAATCAATACCCAGCACTAATGGGCAGGATTAGTTTCATCACCCAAGTTCAAAATAAATAAATAAATAAATACATAAATAATCACATCCTGTCTTTAAACATCTGTGAATAAAAGTGATGCTGGAACAGATGGCCAAAACTTAAATACATTGGAGTCTTAACTTACAAACTGCTGTGCAATTCACCACCAAAAAATGCAACAGAATATGAGCTAAAATATTGAATAACAGAACATAAATGTTTTTGAGTAGATCATAAACTATTGCAAATGTATTATCTGCATAAACATAAAAATGAGAGCTTTGTATATACAGAAAGCTATATGAACCTGTTGTTTCCTAAAACTCTCAATCTATGTCCAGTGAGTGAAAATCCTCTGCAAGCACAGCACGGAAAATAGGCAAGTTCCTCCTGCCACAAAAATAAGCCAATCACACAGTTGCTGTTTCCTGACTGCAGAATCCCTAGAGAGGTTTCTATTAACACATTGTGTCCATTTCACAGCTTAAAATAAACAAGGTTTTATCTCTATAAAGTCAGCAGGAGTTAAAAAAAGACAGCAGCAGATGGTGGAGAGAGGTTATCTTACCTCATTGGTGTTCCACCTGTGTCTCTCTTTTGGCAATGTAGAGCATTTTGGTAGACATTCAAGCAGCTTTTTGGGCAGGTATATTTTCAAATGTCCATGTTCATCTGCGGAAAAAAAAAAGTAAGAGGCAATAAGATGTTTGTGTCATTAATCACTACCCATGATGGATTGATGTAAGCATGCTAATATATAGGGATCAGTGTATGAATACATAACCAGTATACGATTTAATTTTAGATTATCCTTTGCAGATCTTCTACATTCTTCATGCACAGCACATAACAAGGATCATTAATTAATGGCCACCAATTATTCTGACTGCAAAGAGAGACTAATGAGCAACTTGCAGAATGAAGGTAAAAAATGTGAATTAATGAGCGCTATGAGAGACAAATGGTAAAAGAAATTGTGAGAAATTGTGATGAGAATCATCAGAATTCAGGTGTTTCAGTAATGGACACTCACTCCCATGGGCTTAAGGGGAACTGATGCTAAGCTTTATTAAGATTTTAACTACCCAATAAAGTACACAGCCACCCTGATCCTGACTGCTTGAAAGAACAGTAAAAAGCACAAATGCTGGCTAAAGATAAAAGAAAAATGGAATACAATTTGTTCAGGGGCAATTAAGGCAAGGATGTATATCAAGCTTTCTTTCATTCTTACCCTGTCTCTCGTTCATTCCTAGGAGCTTGGCAGGCCAGTCAAATCACTGCTATTTAACTTTCATTGTTAAATGAAAGTTCATTTTCAGTGAAGAATTTCTAAATTACAATGAAATTGTCTACAACTGTAAATTGACTCCAATTATAATCACCTTGTTACAACCAACTGCTGATTATACATTCACTGTCACCTACACCAACATGACATTCACATTCCATTCCAGTAAAACCCCTGCAGGAGTAAGGATGAATGCATGAATGGGTGGAAAAAAAGCTTTGACCAGAATGAATTTTCTTGAATTAAGAGAATATATGCGATCTGCAAGACTTTTTGGGGGGTAAAATAATCTTACAAAATGTGGTGTGTTTGTGTTATACATATACAATCATTAAAATAAATTTCAAATAAATGTCTACTGTGAAGCAAACAAATGTGCATAAGACATCTATTTTTAATTTTCTGAGATATTTATATTAATGTCATGATTATTTAAAAAAGTCATTTATGAGCTCAACCTACATTTCAACACCAGTACAATGACGGATGTCTAATCCATAACAACCATCTTGACAGGGAGTCAAAAATGTGACATAATATGCCTGAGTCACTGTCAAAAACGCCCCCACTATTTCCCTAAGGCTGTAATTGTGACAAACAATCATCTATCATTTGCGATTGAGATGCTATACCAAATCCTGTAAATGTGTTTATGACCATGCTTGCAAATCCATTTGATTTTCTCTGTCTCTAAGCTAATGCGCTTATATGTCACCATGTTTTCTGCTGCCACTCGGGTCACTGATGAAAAATCAAGACATATGCTACAGCCAGTTGTCCATCTCAAGGTCTGGTGGTTTGTGATATACTGTAGGACAATTATGAAAATTTTTAATAACCCTCATATAAGAACTTATTTCTCCACATCAGCGAGAAAGATATTTGCTTCTCTCAAATGACAGTGGCATCAGCTAAACTGGTCCATTTGTGAATTCTTCATTGTCATACAATCAACTGATATTGCAGACATCCATTTATTTCAAAGAATAGGATTTTTTCATCTGATTGTAATGAAAAATATGGCCTTAAACGACATTATCACTTTACAGATTTCTAGTTTTCTTTCTTTTTGTCTTCTACACCCAAAATAATATTTTCATTCAAGCAAAACTGTTAAAAAAAACATCGCTTCTGTACGGAGCCCCACACATGACAAGCAATAAAAAATAAATAAATTGTGCACACGATTTAGTAATTTGTTCCCTCAATGTACAAAATCATGACTGCATGTCATGTGTGGGGCTCCGTACTTCTGCAAAGGCAGAACAGATTTTTGCTTTACATGCCATAATTCACATTACAATCGTAGGGTAGTGTGATGAGAAGAGGTTTAATATGAGAGTCATACCTTAGCTGAATGAGGGATAACACATTCAGCCAGTCATTACCTCAAAACTAACTCTGACAGGGTAATCAAGCCCCTGACACAAAGTGGAGGTCTCTTGTATCACCCTGAATGGATAATGACCGACTGACTGTATATTTTCCCACTCATTACACAACTACTAACCAATTAAATAAATACAGAGACATAAAATAATGATTTGAAAAATTATTTTATAAATTGGTTATTGTGAATATTGTATGTAATAGTTTATCCATTATTATATGAAAATCTGATAGCTTAATTTCAATTTTTATATATTTTATTTTTTCATCATCAATTTCACAGAATAGTTTGTTTCAATTTAGAGGGACTGACTTTTAGTTGTCCTTCTTGTATAGCTATGCCACCTTTGAAAATGTTTTATAGAGACTGTGCTCAACAAAGTCTTATACTTTATTCAAGGAATGTGATTCTCAAGTGTGCGCTTCTTGTTTCTGAATCCTTTTCAATTTGTCTGAGAACCCCATGAAAGCTCAGACTTCTGTTTGTGAATATAAACCAAAGACCTGTGTCTCAAGCACAAGCTGACCAGAAATCAAAGATGTACACTTCAAATGGCAAACCCCCACATCCCCAGTGCTTCTTAAAGGCAAAGTGACCCTGCCAGTGCATTCTTCTATTACACCTCTATTTTTAATTTGCTCAGATGTTTGGATGTCTAAAGCTTTAAAAGACAATATTGGAGAATATGAACTTAAAGGATGATTGTGAAGAATGAGAATGAGAAAATGTGGAGCAGGAAAAAACAGCTCATTGAGAAGTAACCCCAGCCTTGAGCAAGGTCCTAACAAAGAGTTTATTGCTACCTGATAAGAAATGACTGTCTGTGCTCTTTTGTTTGGGGCATGGAGATAATTCTGGATATTGGAGTATGTGCTGAATGTGGCATACACTGATTGGAGGGATTATACAAGAGTAAATAAATTTTACAGTAGAGAGCTGAAACTGGTATCTGGAATCTTTTACTCACTCAATTAACAACAGCATAGGGCAATGAATGACGAGCCGCCTTCCAACATACAGATAAAAATTATTTATATGTGTTTCAACCAGTGTCAAAAGTAAAATCAAAAACATAATGGCCCAATAATTTTAAAATAAAGCCGTAGGCTTTTAAACTGGCAAATGGCTATTCTGTAAAATACAAATATGGGACGCTGGTGTCAATTCGCTGGGGTTTATTTGAAGCAATAGCCAAAAATACATTGTATGGATCAAGATTATTGATACTTTGTAAATTTCCCACTGTAAATATATAAAAACTTAATTTTTGATTAGTAATATGCATTGCTAAGCACTTCATTTGGACAACTTTTAAGAAGATTTTCTTAATATTTTTTTGCACCCTCAGATTTCAGATATTCAAATAGTTGTATCTCAGCCAAATATTGTCCTATTTAGTGTTGGGTGATATGGTCATTTTCAAATCGTCATATCATCAGCCTGTGAGATCGACGATACACTATATTATCGTGCATGGGTGGAGCAAGAGAGAGACTTCTTTGTTCTTGTCATAGCCTAACTATTTGGTGTTTTAAACCACGCATGTGCCAATAATCGGAAAAATATACTTTCAGACATACTGATAAACTAACGTTAAATATAAAAATACTGTATTTAAAACAGCTAGTTCATATATAGTTGGACACAACTGTCATATCGTAAGTCCTGTGACAAATTTGCCGCATCTGCACACGGAAGTTATCAGTCTAAATGTCCACGGTGAAAATCAATAGTAGATTTAATTTAAAGTCCAACAGTTTAACACTAATATTGGACAATAACAAACAAATTAAATATAAAGTATTCAAAACAGGTAAGTTCATATATTTGGAGTAAAGTTCAGTTGAACTGATGCATTAAGCCTGTGTTATATTTTCTGCATGAGCGATCCGGATGCGCCCACGGACAGCACGGACGTGGACTTGTTCCATTTATACTTCAGAAAGTGCACGCTGATGGTCCGCTCTGCAACAAACATGTGAACAAACAATTGTCCAGAATTATTGCACATCTGGCTGTCTTTATATTCTTTTATTGATGGATTGCACAGGTTCTAATAGCAATGGGCTTCTTCACACTGCCTGCACATGTGCAGTCGTGTTTTTATAAAACGGGAGGCAAGTGGTTGTCTGCTCAGAGCCTCTGCACACACTCTCCGATGATTTTTACGTCACGCCTACCTAGCTGTCCATAGTGGACTAGTGGGCACAGAAAGTATAAACAGAGGCATTAGTCATACAGCGCTCCAGACCGTCCGCCCCATGACGAGCCCGACGCACCACCACAGAAACAAAAATTAGATGCATTCTAACATTACTGTGGCATTAAACTCAGTTAGTGAGGGCTCGTTTAAAATATTGAATATATATAGGCCATTCAGATTACTTGTTAAAGTGTAATGAAATACCTTATATCTGCATACGATGTATGTCTGTTTTGCCTATTTTGAGCGTGTGTGTTTGTGTGTGGACTGCCGTGCTGAAGTGAAATAGCAGTTTGACAGCCAAATTCTAATAGGACACCTAAAATAAAAATAATAATAGTTATTATTATTATAATTTAATAAATTAATAGGAGAATGCGCCTAATATCGTCTTGACTATCGACAGAGACATCAGCTATCTTTGATATCTCAGACTATCGTCGCTACACAATACTGTCGTCTATCAGCACAACCCTAGCCCTTTCCTAACAAACTATACAGCAGACCTGGAAGAGATTTTCAGAAGAGAAAATTCTAAGTGACCCTCTGATGTCACATGGACAACTTTGATGATGTTGTTATTACTTTACTGGACATGGACAGTATACCGTGCATACACTTTCAATGGAGAGAAAGGAAGCTCTCTGACTAAATCTAAAATATCTTAAACTGTGTTCTGAAGATGATCAGAGGTCTTACGGGTTTGGAACGAGTTATTAATGACATAATTTTAATATTTGGGTGAACTAACCCTTTAAAGTCAACAAGAAATGACACTCACTCACCATTATATGTCTGTAATGTAACATTTTTAAGCATAACAGAATACAAAAAAGTACACTCTCACTAGTGCAGCACCCTTTAAATAGGTATATTAGAACATAAAAAGGGATATTAGTACCTACAGTGTACATAAATGGTGCCTATTAGTACCTTTTAAAGGTTACCACCACAATGATAGCTTTTGCACTTTTTTTTCTGAGAGTGGTGACATTTGATTTTATCCATCAGAAATAGCTTGCAACGTGAAAAGTGGCAGTTTCAAAGCAGAATAGAGCCAGACCTGAATGCTTATTACATTTTGATGAAAGATTACAAAGATGAGAGGGTGGTGACAGGCCTTTGTCATTTCCAGACAACCTTAGATACAGATCAGTGTGGGCAGGGCCCTTTCAGACTGGCCAAGACACTAATACCTGCCCTTTTGAAATCATTTCAGACCACACATATATTCAGCACATACCCAAGGCCTTCCACCCATCAGAGCCAACAAACATGTTACCTTTAACACAATGATGACATAATTCACTCCAGAGCAAAGAGGTCTATAAACCCTAAATAAAGGTAAGCTTTCTTATTTATCTTATTGGTGATTGCTCAACTTCTTAAGTCTATGGCCATACTAGCCAAGCCCAGAGCCCCTGTTCTAGAGACATTATTGGACACTGATATAAGTATCCACATAGAACAGTTAGTTCAGTGAGTTACTATCTGTTTTGAGCATAATGAAATGGAACATTATGATTATAAAACAGCGTGAGGGGCGATTATTGGTAAAAAAGCTCAAATAAGTCATCCACCGTTTTTGCTGTGACTTAAAAGAAGACGTTTATCAGTGTAAAATGCTATTAGGGACTTGAAGACAGGTATGAAACTGACTTGTGCTGAATATAAGCACACATCCAGGAGAGTGAAAAACATTCACTGCACCGATTAGATGACTGGTTGTTAATTAAAAACCACTCATACTAATAAAATCCCTTCTAACTCCTCCCAGAGCCAACTTGAAAGACCTCTTGAGATGTTTGGCCTATGCTCATTTTTCACCAAATAAAATGAATGGCATTGCAATGAAGGCTCATTGCTCCGCAGTTAAAAGCAGACAGAGAACAGAGCAGAATGCTAATTCACGAAAGTTCTAACACTGGCTGCTTTAATAAAGAGCAGTCTATCAGTGTCAACACACACCCTTATCTGACATTACTGCGGCTCGGGGACCGGGAATGAGCTCCGGCATCATAAAAAATAAAAATAAAATTGTAGAGAGCGCTAGAGAACAAATGACAAAAAAACATGCAGAGTAAAGGGGCTTTTATGACTGTGAGCATACACACTGGCAAAGCAGAAGGCATTAAATTCAAGACGACTTAGACATAACATTATCTAGGACTGCTAATTTAACATCAGTATCCCAATCATAAAATCCTAAACGTTATCTGATAAGCTGACTCTAGATCAGTGACTCCAGACAACTTTATCCATATTATTTTTCTGCTTTTAAGAACACAGAAAAAAAAAATGTTTAAATAAACATACACAAAGTTATTTAATTTATGGATTAGAAGTATACTAAACATCTTAAATTATGGGAGCATTCCAATAAAATAAAACAAATTCTTTATTTTTAATGGTCCTGTATGTAGGATTGACACCAAGTGGTTGAGCTAGGTATTGCAGTCCAAATTCAAAATATTGGAGATTTTTTTCATTTGATTCGCAGCTGTTTGAAACAGGTCATGCATGTGTGTCCGATAACTGCAGTTGTCGCAGAAAGAACTTTTCCCAATACTTTTATCCTACGTGAAATATATAACAGTCATAGTAAATTTAGTTTGTAATAATGCATGCTTCTGTGACAGCTCTGTAGTTTAATTAATGCTTTGTTGTGCGATGTTATGTTTAATGCAATGCAGTTTGGATTTCCATGGTAAACCTAGGCTTTTTGTGTTCAATCATTAATCTTAAATCATTAAATCTCACCTAATAAACAAGAATAAACAAATCAAACAATCGTATGCATTTACTAACAGTTTGCTTTATTTAAAAAACACTCGTTTTTCTAATCCTTTTGTATTCCATCTGTTTTCTTTTTATAACAAAAGCCTCTAACACTTGTGATATTCTTTTTCTATTGTATCCATTTTCTTTTTATTTATTATATAATTTAAAAAAAACTTGCTATGTGTACTGCATTAAGCTAACTGAGACTTTTCATAGCACATGCATTTTCTTGTTGTTGATTTTGATTGCTACCATTGTCCTCATTTGTAAGTCACTTTGGATAAAAGTGTCTGGTAAATGACAACGTAAATGTATTTTATGTACTTTATTTTTAATATCAATGCTGTTTAAGACAATAGCACCATCCCCTGACCACTATAATGTGACAATTCATAGCTCATTTAAAGGTAATGTCACCGCTAAATTAGAGTAACTTAATGGTTTCGAGGTGGGAGTTGGGAGCTGGAGCCGACTTCAAAAAAACTGGTACCAAACACCCCTGATTTTTACACTTCAAATTAGGTAGCCTGTCATCATACAATAATGTACAGTATTTGAAACATTGAAGCATGTCAACATATTCTGTTACACCAAATACAAAAAATAGTGATTTTTTAAAAAGAATCATATGACCTGTTTAAATATCTGCAAACATTTTATGGTATTTATGCTTTAGTAGTCAAAAACTTACATACACCACCTTTAAATAACTACCATATTCACATTTATACCACAAAAAAAACGTGTGTTGAAACTACTTTGGTATATATAGATTCACCAGACAAAGCATTTGAACTTGTAAAGTCTGAACTCAAATGGATTTAAGCATGACTTGCTAAAAGTTTATAAATGACAGCTGAAACTGTTAGATATTACAGCATTTAATTAAGCTGTGAGTGACCTCAGATTCAAGTATATGATTTTGCCATTACAGTTGGTTAGCTTTATATTGCTAATATCTATTATGCAATATATCAATTTAAGCATAACAAACAAAGCATGGACTGTCTTGCAAACCAACAAGACAGCATCGGAGGATGAGGACAGATTTTACAACCCAGCTCAAGCCACGACTATGTCTGCTGTGCCTCAGTCATAATCACTCTCCTTCCCACTTTGATCCCATAGACATAGATGTAAACAGCACTTTAATGCCATCTTTTTTTCTTCATTTTCCTGCCAAAACAGCAGTGACAATGTGGACATTCACATACATATCTGTCTCCCTACCTGTGAACAACAATTTATTAGTCAGATCCTAAAGTGCAAGGCAGGCTGAAACTGTAGCCTGTTATATTGGAAGATGCGCTGTGCTGAGCCGAGCTGAGGGGACAGCCTATTATTACAGCAGTCCTGATCAGGAGAAAACAACTCTCCAGTCAGGTGCAAGAGGAGAAAATGTACAGAATAGAAAGAGGTCCAAGAGAGTACAACAGACAGCCTATAGAAAGAGTTCCCACAAACAGAGAGAGTTAGAGAAAAAAGAGGAAGTAGTGACAAAAGATTTTTCTGCTTCTGCTAGCCACCCATTCAGATAGGGAATTCTCTAATCAGAAGGGCAGGTAGGACAAAAAAAAATATCACACCAGCAAGTCTTGACACAGCTGTGCCTACAGACACGGCTCATTTCCAACTCACAACTTCTAACTTTTGGATTGTGGGAGTTGGGGGGTTTTAAGTGGGATGGGCCCCAGTCCAATACTTACTAACTGCAAACAGAATTTCCCAAAAGACATGTTGCTGCTTTTTGCTTTTACAGATGCCTGTGGTGATCTCTTCAAACAGGGCTGTTTTTTTATTTCAGGGAGGACAACTACATTCTACACCAGTCTGTCCACATCATGTCAGCTGCAAAATACTGACATCTTATGTTTTATGTTAGTAATTTTGTCTACTCAAGTGCTCAACTGATAAATCAACTAAATTCTTTGGGAGTCCATATGTATTATCATTCAGTTGTTTAATTGTATCAGACAAATGTTAAGTGTTAAAACAACAGCCAAGTAAAAAAAAAAAAAAATTAAATTATCTGAAATAGGTTTGTGCAATATACTGGTCGATACAGTAAACTGACAGAAAGTTATCAGTTGAGATTTTGGATTATGCTCACAATTATGCTCACATGATGTTGCCAGTGTAGCATCATCACAAAATGAACATTATCGTTTTAACATGCAAGTACTAAATTGAGTTTAAAATTAAGTGACAAAATTACCATCTTGGAAAGTAAACACAATTGGTTATGTCTTAAAGGGATAGTTCACCCAAAAATCTAAATGTGATGTTTATCTTACCCCCAGGGCATTCAAGATGTAGCTGACTTTGTTTCTTCAGTAGAACACAAACCGAGATTTTTAGCTCAAACGATTACAGTCTATCAGTCTTATAATGTAAGTAAATGGTAATCACAGTGAAGACCAAAAATTTCTTATTTTAATATTATTTATATTTATTTGTGAAGTTTTAGTGCATGATGAAGTTTACTGCATGAGTTAAAGTCTGCATGAACATGTAGGATCATATGACCAGACACAGGGAGAGGAGCTAATTTTGACCATACCAGAAATGTGTATGTAACATGTTCCACTGATGCATAGGGTGGCTTCTTCTTTCCACCAATGTATGTATGTATAAATATACCAACTGATGTTAGCATGAAGTATACATTCTATTTTAAACAAACCAACATGTTTCTGTACCTTGTAAGGAACTTGGTCAGTGGTATATAAGCTATGGTCACTGTTAAAGCTTTAGAGAAACTGAGAAACTGAGAAACTGAGAAACTGAGAAACGGAGAAACGGAGAAACGGAGAAACAGAGAAAGAACATACAGCTGGCAAAAGACAACAAGTTTCTCTCCTATATCAGACAACATGTTTCTCTCCTATGCCTGATACATATGTCAATAAAGATTTTTGACAAGGCAACTGGTATTCGGCCCTGTGATTGAATTATAAGGGGACAAGACTGATTTTGGATCAACATTTGGCGTCACGAACAGGATATCCATTTCAGACATTTGTCTCAATTATCACGATTCATCAGGTAAGACATTTTTCTTTTTCCTAAAAATAAATCTAAGTCTGCCTGATGACATATGTGATGTTGAGACTGTGACTGAAACTGCTGAAAAGAACTGTGTAATTTTAAAATACCAGTTGTGTTGCCAATAAATGTGTCAGACATAGCTAAATTTAAGAAATTCAATTTGATGTAACTAATTGAGTTGTTCTGATCAGTGGACTTCCAAAATATTTGAATGAAGCTGGGTTAAAAGTGGATCTTTTAGAGTAAAAGACCATTTAGTCAAATTTTCAGGAGAATAAGCCGTAATGCGATTTAGCAATTAGATGTGATTAAAAGTAGTAGAATGTGGCGAGTCTGCAATAAGGGGCAGGTAAAACTCTAAAACATGTCTACAAAAACAGATGATTAAAGGTGATGGGATGTGGCGGGTCTGCAATAAGGGGCAGGTTAAACCCTAAAACAATTCTATCCACTAAAAAAGCCGCACTTAGGAAAGTGTGGGAAAGTTATAAGTTGTAAGAATAGGAGCGGTTTAAAGTGACGGGTCTGCGCTAAAGGTAGTGCTGTTTTGAGAACCCTAAAACGTTTAAACGCGCTAAAAGTAAAAGGTACAGTACCTTTATGAATTATAGTGGCTAGAATCGTGGGCCTTCTGATTTTGACAGTAAAGCTGTTCAATGTTTGGGAAAGAGACAGATCAGCTCAACTAACAAAGGAAAAAAAGGGAATTATAGGAATATTTAGGATTTAACTTTGTTCTCTTTATCTTTCTCTGTTTTATTTTGAGTTGTCAGCTAGAGAGAGAGGAAGAGAGGGGAGGGCAGGACCCATCTCTTCAGCAATACACACACACACACACACATAGATACTCACACGCACACACAGAGTTAAATATATCCCTGCTGCTGAGAGCCTGAGACACAGATCCTCTGCAAAAATGACAGAGACTGGCTGCAACAGCAGAACCATATCTGCTTGGTACTTGGAAAAGAAGAACAAGAAGCAAGCAAAGTTTTTGAAGAAAGGACTGAATGTTGATGCTTCTTTGGATGAACAGTTTAAATGGTTCATGATCCAAAAAGACTCAGTCAAGTTGAAAGCCTTTCCGATCCTGGCAGCTCACTGGATTGTCAAGCAAGGTGGTATTTGTTGCAGTTCAGATGGGAGTCCAGTTTCACTTTTTGAAGCAATGAAGCCTCAGATTGAAGCATATGACAAGTTGAATAAAATAATGTCTATTACATGTTCAGAAAAAGATAACACAACCATTGATGATTCATTTGATCCAGATTGGACAAATATAATAGCCGAGGCTGAAAGAAAATATTTGCAAGAACCAGTAAACTCAGCAAAAATTGTAATGCCTCCTCCATACAACCCAATTTATCCAGCTTTGCCTGGACAATGTAAAGTTTCTAGTAAGTCAAATGGAGGGCCAGTTGACAAAATATTTATTGCATCTGCACAGGCTGCTCCAGTAATAACCAGATCCAAAACAGCCCAGTCAAACAGAGACATGTCGCGATATGCACCAGCACCTGCTTCTGATTGGGGTGAGGAGACAAGAGAAGATGACATGATCACAGTTGATAAGGTCGGTCCTGAATTCTCTTCACCTGCTGTTAAAAAGGAAGAATTACAAACTGAAATGATGACTGAAGATAGACCATTCACACCAGGAGAACGTCAAGCCATTCTTACAGCTTTGCCTCCTTTGAAGAGACAAGATCCAAACACAGAGTTTTGGCGAGAATTAGATTCCTTGGTTGAAGCACATCAAATGTCACTAAAAGACATACACACTATTGTGAAAGCTAAAATCCCAAGAGATAGATGGGAACGCTTGCCAGCGTCAATAACGACAGCCCAATGGATAGACTTGTGGGTTGATGGCCAGGGACGACCCCTGGGCCTTTGGAGAGCCTTAGATGAGTTCCGAAAAGAAATCCAAAATATCCTGGGCAGCGGTAAGATTCCTTTCACATCAGTAACATTGATTAAGCAAAAAGATGATGAATCTCCAGATGAATATGCTCTGCGTAAATGGAATGCTTATGAAAGATGGTCTCGCTGTGCTAAGAAAGAACCAGACAGAGATGATGTACAGTTTACTGACACACTAGTGGATGGTTTTTAGCACAAAATATCAACAAGCCTTATTACTTGGAGTCAATCCAGGAGAAACATTTGACCAAATTATGCAATGGGCTGGTCGTCTAGAGATGGCTATTAGATCAAACAAGGATGAAGGAAACAGGCCGAATCGAAAAGGAGTGGCATTCGTTCAATCCAACAGCGATGCAGAGAAGATGTTGAAGGTATGCCACAATTGTGGAAAACCTGGCCACATCATAAAAGACTGTTGGACTAAAGGTGGTGGAGCAGAAGGTAAAGGCCCATCATTTAAAAAGGTAAATGCCAAAAATAATGATAAAACATCTCAAGGAAAGACGTGGACTGAAGCACAAGTTCGTCAGCTCATTGAAGGAATTATGCGTCCACAATAGGAATCAGCGGCCCCCTGTAAGAGTAAGAAAAAGACAATCGACTTTTTATCCCTGCTTTGATAGGGGGCCATTCATGTGACTGTCTAATTGATACGGGAGCCTCCCTCTCCATAACTGATTTGAACTTACCTACAACACATGAAACTATAGAAGTTGAAGGAGTTGGAGGAGATATCATGATATTTCACAAAAGTATACCCGTTCCTCTGCAGATACATGAAGATGAAGTCTTATGGACACCTTTCTGGGTGGGGCCGAATTCACAAGGAAGTCTTATAGGTATGGACATTCTACCATTGTTAAACATGATTATATTTACTGACAGTCGTCAAATAGCTACAGCAGCTGGAATAATACCACATGAAGATCGCACATGTAATATAAGTCTTGTTGGTGTAGCTAAACCAATCACCAGAGACTGGGTAAAAGAAGGTGTGTGGGGTCTTCTGTGTGGTTTATATCCAGATGTTTGGGCTAAACACAAATTGGATTGTGGAAAAGCCAACATTGACCCTGTTATTATTGAGGGACCAATACATGCCCCTCATAAACAATACCCCATTCGACCAGAAGCAAGACAAGCTGTGGTAGAAATTGTGGCAGATTTGGAAGCTGAAGGAATTGTCCGACGAGCTTCTTCTATTACCAATAGTCCTGTATGGCCAGTCAGGAAATCAGATAACTCATGGAGACTAACCATTGATTACACAAGACTAAACAGTGTAACACCAAAACCACATCCTATTGTGGCTAACCCTGCTACCATTTTGAATGATATTCCAGGGAATGCAAGAATCTTCACGGTCTTAGATGTGCTGTCAGCTTTTTGGTCTATACCTATTGATGAAAAATCTCAAGAAAAATTGGCCTTCACTGTCGGAGCAAACCCAGTATGTATGGAACAGACTTCCACAAGGTCTTAATATTTCTCCTGTTGTATTTCACAGAGCCCTGGACCAGTTCTTAACTGAGCGAAAAGCTGAAATTGAGAGTTCAGGAAGTGTTTTGCCTCCAATATGTTGATGACTTGTTGATTGCAAGCCCAGATGAGAATAGTCATATATATGCTCTAAATATTACTCTGCAAGCTCTAAGGAAAGGAGGATTCAAGGTTAACCCTGACAAAGCACAGCTGGCCAAAACTAAAGTTATTTATTTAGGCCAAGAAATATCTGCTGAGGGAAGGAGATTGACAACAGAGCGTGTAGATGCATTACAGCAACTTCCAAAACCCCTGACAGTTACAGGAATGCGAAAGGTGATGGGACTTTTCAACTACTGTCGCCAGTATATACCTGATTTTGCCAGCCTCACTAGTCCTCTTATTGATCTGTATAAAGGAGGGAAGCCTGGAGTGGAACAGTTAGAATGGACACCAGAAGCTGAGGAAGCATTTACCTCTATGAAGGAGAAACTGATTTCAGCCCCAGCCCTGGGACCTTCCTGATGGTCGTTTGCCATTTCATTTGTGGACCAGGGTGGGAGATGAGACCTACTCAGCAGTGTTGTGTCAAAAACCAGGTGATCGATATAAACCAGTTGGATACTTTTCCACAAAGATTCCTGTACCATGATAGGTCAACCACGATGTATACAAGCCCTTGATGGTGCCACATGGGCAGTGAATGCTGTGGAGAATCTGATAGGTGCACAAACCATCACATTGCACACCCCACACAGTATAGTAACGCTGTTGAATAACACAAACATCAAAACAATTACTGATTCGAGAAGAGCAAAATGGGAAGCAGCTTTGCTGAACAAGGACTTGAGAGTGGAAATCATTAGAGACACTTCCCTTAACCCCGCAACAATGATGCTGGAACCACATGAGGGAACACCACACGAGTGTGAAAAACAAGTAGAGGAAGAAAGCCATGGTCCAGTTAATCCAATCCCTCTTGAAAATCCAGATAAAGAGTTATGGGTCGATGGATCCAGTTATTACATTGATGGGAAACGACACACTGGATGGGCTGTAGTGGAGGCTGATGGAACTGTTGTGAAGAAAGAGCACTTTCAGGGCAATTTTCAGCACAGGTAGCTGAGCTCATAGCGCTTACGGAAGCTCTTGAACTATCAGAAGGAGATCGAGTCAACATCTATACAGACAGTCGTTATGCTTTCGGCGTGGTACATGACTATCTCGCCTTATGGAAAAGACGTGGTCTCATCACTAGCAATGGGAGCGAAATACAACATGCTTCCATAATTCGTCGCTTGATTGCAGCATGTCACTTACCAAGAGAAGCATCCGTGATTAAGGTAAAATCACATCAATCTGACAAATCCAAAGAAAGTCAAGGAAACACGGCAGCAGATGTAGCCGCTAGAGAAGCAGCTTTTACTTTCCCCTATTCCTGTCACCTTGGTTCAAGAAAACAGAAAGGATAATCCTGAGCTCCATCTTCTGTCATATCACACAGAGACAAAAGAAGAGAAAGAACAATGGGAAAAAGTAGGAGCAAAAGAAGATGATCAAGGTATCTGGAGAATTCCGACAGGACAAGTGGTAATGCCTATCGGAACAAGAAAAGAAATTAATGCAGTTGTATCATGGTAAAGTGCATGCTGGAGCAAAAAGCAATGAAAGCTCAAATCAGCGAGA